>NW_026893684.1:303302-606604 GCF_032452875.1 Bos javanicus | reverse complement strand
AATTAGCGCTTGCTCAGCTGCATGCTTAATCCCTGCTCAGCTGCCTGACTCGTGCCTGATCAGCTGTGTGATTAGTCCCTGCTCAGCTGCGTGATTAGTGCCTGCTCAAGACCGGGTTAGAGCCGGCTGAGTGACGTGATTAGAGTCTGCTTAGCCACTTCATTACAGTCTGCTCAGCTCCATGATTATTGCCTGCTAAGCTGTGATTCCTGCCTGCTCAGCTTCTTGATTATTGCCTGCTGAGCTGCGTGATTCCTGCTTGCTCAGCTCCATATTTATTGCCTGCTGAGCTGCGTGATTCCTGCCTGCTCAGCTTCTTGATTATTGCATGCTGAGCTGCGTGATTCCTGCTTGCTCAGCTCCATGATTATTGCCTGCTGAGCTGCGTGATTCCTGCTTGCTCAGCTCCATGATTTTTGCTTGCTGAGCTGCATAAGAAGTGCCTGCTCAGTCCCCAGAGAGGAGCCGGCTGAATCACGTGATTAGAGTCTGCTTATCCAGTTCATTACAGCCTTCAGCTCCAATTATTATTGCCTGCTGTGATTCCTGCCTGCTCAGGTCCGTGAGTATTGCCTGCTGAGTTGCGTGATTCCTGCCAGCTCAGCTCCATGATTATTGCCTGCTGAGCTGCGCGATTCCTGACTGCTAGCTTCTGCTTATTGGCTGCTGAGCTGCCTGATTCCTGCCTGCTCTGCTCCTTGATTATTGCCTGCTGAGCTGCGTGATTCCTGCTTGCTCAGCTCCTGATCATTGCCTGCTGAGCTGCGTGATTCCTGCCTGCTCAGCTCCATGAGTATTGCTCTGCTGAGCTGCATGATTGGTGTCTGCTGAGCTGCACCATTGGTGTCTGCTGAGCTGCCCAAATTGTGTCTGCTCAGTCACGGGTGTAGAGCCTGCTGCGTCACGTGTTTAGAGTCTGCTTAACCACTTCATTACAGTTTGCTCAGCTCCTTGACGATTTCCTGCTCCTCTCCGTGATTAGTGCCCTCTTAGCCAAGTGATTAGTGCCTGCTCAGCTCTTTGATTATTGCCTCCTGAAGCACGTGATCAGTGCATGATAGCCACGTGATCAGCGCCTCTCAGTCACGTGATCAGCGCCCTCAGTCACGTGATCAGCGCCTCTCAGTCACGTGATCAGTGCCTCTCAGTCACGTGATCAGTGCATGCTCAGTCACGTGATCAGTGCCTCTCAGTCACGTGATCAGTGCCTCTCAGTCACGTGATCAGTGCATGCTCAGTCACGTGATCAGTGCATGCTCAGCCACGTGATCAGGGCCTGCTCAGTCACGTGATCAGGGTCTGCTGAATCAAGGGATTAGCGCTTGCTCAGCTGCATGCTTAATCCCTGCTCAGCTGCCTGACTCGTGCCTGATCAGCTGTGTGATTAGTCCCTGCTCAGCTGCGTGATTAGTGCCTGCTCAAGACCGGTTAGGAGCCGGCTGAGTGACGTGATTAGAGTCTGCTTAGCCACTTCATTACAGTCTGCTCAGCTCCATGATTATTGCCTGCTAAGCTGCGTGATTCCTGCCTGCTCAGCTTCTTGATTATTGCCTGCTGAGCTGCGTGATTCCTGCTTGCTCAGCTCCATATTTATTGCCTGCTGAGCTGCGTGATTCCTGCCTGCTCAGCTTCTTGATTATTGCATGCTGAGCTGCGTGATTCCTGTTTGCTCAGCTCCATGATTATTGCCTGCTGAGCTGCGTGATTCCTGCTTGCTCAGCTCCATGATTTTTGCTTGCTGAGCTGCATAATAAGTGCCTGCTCAGTCCCCAGAGAGGAGCCGGCTGAATCACGTGATTAGAGTCTGCTTATCCAGTTCATTACAGCCTTCAGCTCCAATTATTATTGCCTGCTAAGTTGCGTGATTCCTGCCTGCTCAGGTCCGTGAGTATTGCCTGCTGAGTTGCGTGATTCCTGCCAGCTCAGCTCCATGATTATTGCCTGCTGAGCTGCGCGATTCCTGACTGCTAGCTTCTTGCTTATTGGCTGCTGAGCTGCCTGATTCCTGCCTGCTCTGCTTCTTGATTATTGCCTGCTGAGCTGCGTGATTCCTGCTTGCTCAGCTCCAGGATTATTGCCTGCTGAGCTGCGTGATTCGTGCCTGCTCAGCTCCTTGATTACTGTCTGCTGAGCTGCGTGATTCCTGCCTGCTCAGCTCCAGGAGTATTGTCTGCTGGGCTGCAAGATTCGTGTGTGCTCAGTCACGGGTGTCAAGCCTGCTGAGTCACGTGTTTAGAGTCTGCTTAGCCACTTAATGGCAGTCTGCTCAGCTCCTTGATTTTGCCAGCTGAGCTGCGAGATTCGTGCCTGCTCAGCTCCTTGATCTTTGCCTGCTGAGCTGAGTGATTCCTGCCTGCTCAGCTCCATGAGTATTGCCTGCTGAGCTGCATGATTGGTGTCTGCTGAGCTGCACCATTGGTGTCTGCTGAGCTGCCCAAATTGTGTCTGCTCAGTCACGGGTGTAGAGCCTGCTGCGTCACGTGTTTAGAGTCTGCTTAACCACTTCATTACAGTTTGCTCAGCTCCTTGACGATTTCCTGCTCCTCTCCGTGATTAGTGCCCTCTTAGCCAAGTGATTAGTGCCTGCTCAGCTCTTTGATTATTGCCTCCTGAAGCACGTGATCAGTGCATGATAGCCACGTGATCAGCGCCTCAGTCACGTGATCAGCGCCCTCAGTCACGTGATCAGCGCCTCTCAGTCACGTGATCAGTGCCTCTCAGTCACGTGATCAGTGCTCAGTCACGTGATCAGTGCATGCTCAGTCACGTGATCAGTGCCTCTCAGTCACGTGATCAGTGCCTCTCAGTCACGTGATCAGTGCATGCTCAGTCACGTGATCAGTGCATGCTCAGCCACGTGATCAGGGCCTGCTCAGTCACGTGATCAGGGTCTGCTGAATCAAGGGATTAGCGCTTGCTCAGCTGCATGCTTAATCCCTGCTCAGCTGCCTGACTCGTGCCTGATCAGCTGTGTGATTAGTCCCTGCTCAGCTGCGTGATTAGTGCCTGCTCAAGACCGGGTTAGGAGCCGGCTGAGTGACGTGATTAGAGTCTGCTTAGCCACTTCATTACAGTCTGCTCAGCTCCATGATTATTGCCTGCTAAGCTGCGTGATTCCTGCCTGCTCAGCTTCTTGATTATTGCCTGCTGAGCTGCGTGATTCCTGCATGCTCAGCTCCATATTTATTGCCTGCTGAGCTGCGTGATTCCTGCCTGCTCAGCTTCTTGATTATTGAATGCTGAGCTGCGTGATTCCTGTTTGCTCAGCTCCATGATTATTGCCTGCTGAGCTGCGTGATTCCTGCTTGCTCAGCTCCATGATTTTTGCTTGCTGAGCTGCATAATAAGTGCCTGCTCAGTCCCCAGAGAGGAGCCGGCTGAATCACGTGATTAGAGTCTGCTTATCCAGTTCATTACAGCCTTCAGCTCCAATTATTATTGCCTGCTAAGTTGCGTGATTCCTGCCTGCTCAGGTCCGTGAGTATTGCCTGCTGAGTTGCGTGATTCCTGCCAGCTCAGCTCCATGATTATTGCCTGCTGAGCTGCGCGATTCCTGACTGCTAGCTTCTTGCTTTATTGGCTGCTGAGCTGCCTGATTCCTGCCTGCTCAGCTTCTTGATTATTGCCTGCTGAGCTGCGTGATTCTGCTTGCTCAGCTCCAGGATCATTGCCTGCTGAGCTGAGTGATTCCTGCCTGCTCAGCTCCATGAGTATTGCCTGCTGAGCTGCATGATTGGTGTCTGCTGAGCTGCACCATTGGTGTCTGCTGAGCTGCCCAAATTGTGTCTGCTCAGTCACGGGTGTAGAGCCTGCTGCGTCACGTGTTTAGAGTCTGCTTAACCACTTCATTACAGTTTGCTCAGCTCCTTGACGATTTCCTGCTCCTCTCCGTGATTAGTGCCTCTTAGCCAAGTGATTAGTGCCTGCTCAGCTCTTTGATTATTGCCTCCTGAAGCACGTGATCAGTGCATGATAGCCACGTGATCAGCGCCTCTCAGTCACGTGATCAGCGCCTCAGTCACGTGATCAGCGCCTCAGTCACGTGATCAGTGCCTTCAGTCACGTGATCAGTGCATGCTCAGTCACGTGATCAGTGCCTCTCAGTCACGTGATCAGTGCCCCTCAGTCACGTGATCAGTGCATGCTCAGTCACGTGATCAGTGCATGCTCAGCCACGTGATCAGGGCCTGCTCAGTCACGTGATCAGGGTCTGCTGAATCAAGGGATTAGCGCTTGCTCAGCTGCATGCTTAATCCCTGCTCAGCTGCCTGACTCGTGCCTGATCAGCTGTGTGATTAGTCCCTGCTCAGCTGCGTGATTAGTGCCTGCTCAAGACCGGTTAGAGCCGGCTGAGTGACGTGATTAGAGTCTGCTTAGCCACTTCATTACAGTCTGCTCAGCTCCATGATTATTGCCTGCTAAGCTGCGTGATTCCTGCCTGCTCAGCTTCTTGATTATTGCCTGCTGAGCTGCGTGATTCCTGCTTGCTCAGCTCCATATTTATTGCCTGCTGAGCTGCGTGATTCCTGCCTGCTCAGCTTCTTGATTATTGCATGCTGAGCTGCGTGATTCCTGTTTGCTCAGCTCCATGATTATTGCCTGCTGAGCTGCGTGATTCCTGCTTGCTCAGCTCCATGATTTTTGCTTGCTGAGCTGCATAATAAGTGCCTGCTCAGTCCCCAGAGAGGAGCCGGCTGAATCACGTGATTAGAGTCTGCTTATCCAGTTCATTACAGCCTTCAGCTCCAATTATTATTGCCTGCTAAGTTGCGTGATTCCTGCCTGCTCAGGTCCGTGAGTATTGCCTGCTGAGTTGCGTGATTCCTGCCAGCTCAGCTCCATGATTATTGCCTGCTGAGCTGCGCGATTCCTGACTGCTAGCTTCTTGCTTATTGGCTGCTGAGCTGCCTGATTCCTGCCTGCTCTGCTTCTTGATTATTGCCTGCTGAGCTGCGTGATTCCTGCTTGCTCAGCTCCAGGATTATTGCCTGCTGAGCTGCGTGATTCGTGCCTGCTCAGCTCCTTGATTACTGTCTGCTGAGCTGCGTGATTCCTGCCTGCTCAGCTCCAGGAGTATTGTCTGCTGGGCTGCAAGATTCGTGTGTGCTCAGTCACGGGTGTCAAGCCTGCTGAGTCACGTGTTTAGAGTCTGCTTAGCCACTTAATGGCAGTCTGCTCAGCTCCTTGATTTTGCCAGCTGAGCTGCGAGATTCGTGCCTGCTCAGCTCCTTGATCTTTGCCTGCTGAGCTGAGTGATTCCTGCCTGCTCAGCTCCATGAGTATTGCCTGCTGAGCTGCATGATTGGTGTCTGCTGAGCTGCACCATTTGTGTCTGCTGAGCTGCACCATTGGTGTCTGCTGAGCTGCCCAAATTGTGTCTGCTCAGTCACGGGTGTAGAGCCTGCTGCGTCACGTGTTTAGAGTCTGCTTAACCACTTCATTACAGTTTGCTCAGCTCCTTGACGATTTCCTGCTCCTCTCCGTGATTAGTGCCCTCTTAGCCAAGTGATTAGTGCCTGCTCAGCTCTTTGATTATTGCCTCCTGAAGCACGTGATCAGTGCATGATAGCCACGTGATCAGCGCCTCTCAGTCACGTGATCAGCGCCCTCAGTCACGTGATCAGCGCCTCTCAGTCACGTGATCAGTGCATGCTCAGTCACGTGATCAGTGCCTCTCAGTCACGTGATCAGTGCCTCTCAGTCACGTGATCAGTGCATGCTCAGTCACGTGATCAGTGCATGCTCAGCCACGTGATCAGGGCCTGCTCAGTCACGTGATCAGGGTCTGCTGAATCAAGGGATTAGCGCTTGCTCAGCTGCATGCTTAATCCCTGCTCAGCTGCCTGACTCGTGCCTGATCAGCTGTGTGATTAGTCCCTGCTCAGCTGCGTGATTAGTGCCTGCTCAAGACCGGGTTAGGAGCCGGCTGAGTGACGTGATTAGAGTCTGCTTAGCCACTTCATTACAGTCTGCTCAGCTCCATGATTATTGCCTGCTAAGCTGCGTGATTCCTGCCTGCTCAGCTTCTTGATTATTGCCTGCTGAGCTGCGTGATTCCTGCTTGCTCAGCTCCATATTTATTGCCTGCTGAGCTGCGTGATTCCTGCCTGCTCAGCTTCTTGATTATTGCATGCTGAGCTGCGTGATTCCTGTTTGCTCAGCTCCATGATTATTGCCTGCTGAGCTGCGTGATTCCTGCTTGCTCAGCTCCATGATTTTTGCTTGCTGAGCTGCATAATAAGTGCCTGCTCAGTCCCCAGAGAGGAGCCGGCTGAATCACGTGATTAGAGTCTGCTTATCCAGTTCATTACAGCCTTCAGCTCCAATTATTATTGCCTGCTAAGTTGCGTGATTCCTGCCTGCTCAGGTCCGTGAGTATTGCCTGCTGAGTTGCGTGATTCCTGCCAGCTCAGCTCCATGATTATTGCCTGCTGAGCTGCGCGATTCCTGACTGCTAGCTTCTTGCTTATTGGCTGCTGAGCTGCCTGATTCCTGCCTGCTCTGCTTCTTGATTATTGCCTGCTGAGCTGCGTGATTCCTGCTTGCTCAGCTCCAGGATTATTGCCTGCGGAGCTGCGTGATTCGTGCCTGCTCAGCTCCTTGATTACTGTCTGCTGAGCTGCGTGATTCCTGCCTGCTCAGCTCCAGGAGTATTGTCTGCTGGGCTGCAAGATTCGTGTGTGCTCAGTCACGGGTGTCAAGCCTGCTGAGTCACGTGTTTAGAGTCTGCTTAGCCACTTAATGGCAGTCTGCTCAGCTCCTTGATTTTGCCAGCTGAGCTGCGAGATTCGTGCCTGCTCAGCTCCTTGATCTTTGCCTGCTGAGCTGAGTGATTCCTGCCTGCTCAGCTCCATGAGTATTGCCTGCTGAGCTGCATGATTGGTGTCTGCTGAGCTGCACCATTGGTGTCTGCTGAGCTGCCCAAATTGTGTCTGCTCAGTCACGGGTGTAGAGCCTGCTGCGTCACGTGTTTAGAGTCTGCTTAACCACTTCATTACAGTTTGCTCAGCTCCTTGACGATTTCCTGCTCCTCTCCGTGATTAGTGCCCTCTTAGCCAAGTGATTAGTGCCTGCTCAGCTCTTTGATTATTGCCTCCTGAAGCACGTGATCAGTGCATGATAGCCACGTGATCAGCGCCTCTCAGTCACGTGATCAGCGCCCCTCAGTCACGTGATCAGCGCCTCAGTCACGTGATCAGTGCCTCTGATCTGCTCAGTCACGTGATCAGTGCATGCTCAGTCACGTGATCAGTGCCTCTCAGTCACGTGATCAGTGCCTCTCAGTCACGTGATCAGTGCATGCTCAGTCACGTGATCAGTGCATGCTCAGCCACGTGATCAGGGCCTGCTCAGTCACGTGATCAGGGTCTGCTGAATCAAGGGATTAGCGCTTGCTCAGCTGCATGCTTAATCCCTGCTCAGCTGCCTGACTCGTGCCTGATCAGCTGTGTGATTAGTCCCTGCTCAGCTGCGTGATTAGTGCCTGCTCAAGACCGGGTTAGGAGCCGGCTGAGTGACGTGATTAGAGTCTGCTTAGCCACTTCATTACAGTCTGCTCAGCTCCATGATTATTGCCTGCTAAGCTGCGTGATTCCTGCCTGCTCAGCTTCTTGATTATTGCCTGCTGAGCTGCGTGATTCCTGCTTGCTCAGCTCCATATTTATTGCCTGCTGAGCTGCGTGATTCCTGCCTGCTCAGCTTCTTGATTATTGCATGCTGAGCTGCGTGATTCCTGTTTGCTCAGCTCCATGATTATTGCCTGCTGAGCTGCGTGATTCCTGCTTGCTCAGCTCCATGATTTTTGCTTGCTGAGCTGCATAATAAGTGCCTGCTCAGTCCCCAGAGAGGAGCCGGCTGAATCACGTGATTAGAGTCTGCTTATCCAGTTCATTACAGCCTTCAGCTCCAATTATTATTGCCTGCTAAGTTGCGTGATTCCTGCCTGCTCAGGTCCGTGAGTATTGCCTGCTGAGTTGCGTGATTCCTGCCAGCTCAGCTCCATGATTATTGCCTGCTGAGCTGCGCGATTCCTGACTGCTAGCTTCTTGCTTATTGGCTGCTGAGCTGCCTGATTCCTGCCTGCTCTGCTTCTTGATTATTGCCTGCTGAGCTGCGTGATTCCTGCTTGCTCAGCTCCAGGATTATTGCCTGCTGAGCTGCGTGATTCGTGCCTGCTCAGCTCCTTGATTACTGTCTGCTGAGCTGCGTGATTCCTGCCTGCTCAGCTCCAGGAGTATTGTCTGCTGGGCTGCAAGATTCGTGTGTGCTCAGTCACGGGTGTCAAGCCTGCTGAGTCACGTGTTTAGAGTCTGCTTAGCCACTTAATGGCAGTCTGCTCAGCTCCTTGATTTTTGCCAGCTGAGCTGCGAGATTCGTGCCTGCTCAGCTCCTTGATCTTTGCCTGCTGAGCTGAGTGATTCCTGCCTGCTCAGCTCCATGAGTATTGCCTGCTGAGCTGCATGATTGGTGTCTGCTGAGCTGCACCATTGGTGTCTGCTGAGCTGCCCAAATTGTGTCTGCTCAGTCACGGGTGTAGAGCCTGCTGCGTCACGTGTTTAGAGTCTGCTTAACCACTTCATTACAGTTTGCTCAGCTCCTTGACGATTTCCTGCTCCTCTCCGTGATTAGTGCCCTCTTAGCCAAGTGATTAGTGCCTGCTCAGCTCTTTGATTATTGCCTCCTGAAGCACGTGATCAGTGCATGATAGCCACGTGATCAGCGCCTCTCAGTCACGTGATCAGCGCCTCAGTCACGTGATCAGCGCCTCTCAGTCACGTGATCAGTGCCTCTCAGTCACGTGATCAGTGCATGCTCAGTCACGTGATCAGTGCCTCTCAGTCACGTGATCAGTGCCTCTCAGTCACGTGATCAGTGCATGCTCAGTCACGTGATCAGTGCATGCTCAGCCACGTGATCAGGGCCTGCTCAGTCACGTGATCAGGGTCTGCTGAATCAAGGGATTAGCGCTTGCTCAGCTGCATGCTTAATCCCTGCTCAGCTGCCTGACTCGTGCCTGATCAGCTGTGTGATTAGTCCCTGCTCAGCTGCGTGATTAGTGCCTGCTCAAGACCGGGTTAGAGCCGGCTGAGTGACGTGATTAGAGTCTGCTTAGCCACTTCATTACAGTCTGCTCAGCTCCATGATTATTGCCTGCTAAGCTGCGTGATTCCTGCCTGCTCAGCTTCTTGATTATTGCCTGCTGAGCTGCGTGATTCCTGCTTGCTCAGCTCCATATTTATTGCCTGCTGAGCTGCGTGATTCCTGCCTGCTCAGCTTCTTGATTATTGCATGCTGAGCTGCGTGATTCCTGTTTGCTCAGCTCCATGATTATTGCCTGCTGAGCTGCGTGATTCCTGCTTGCTCAGCTCCATGATTTTTGCTTGCTGAGCTGCATAATAAGTGCCTGCTCAGTCCCCAGAGAGGAGCCGGCTGAATCACGTGATTAGAGTCTGCTTATCCAGTTCATTACAGCCTTCAGCTCCAATTATTATTGCCTGCTAAGTTGCGTGATTCCTGCCTGCTCAGGTCCGTGAGTATTGCCTGCTGAGTTGCGTGATTCCTGCCAGCTCAGCTCCATGATTATTGCCTGCTGAGCTGCGCGATTCCTGACTGCTAGCTTCTTGCTTATTGGCTGCTGAGCTGCCTGATTCCTGCCTGCTCTGCTTCTTGATTATTGCCTGCTGAGCTGCGTGATTCCTGCTTGCTCAGCTCCAGGATTATTGCCTGCTGAGCTGCGTGATTCGTGCCTGCTCAGCTCCTTGATTACTGTCTGCTGAGCTGCGTGATTCCTGCCTGCTCAGCTCCAGGAGTATTGTCTGCTGGGCTGCAAGATTCGTGTGTGCTCAGTCACGGGTGTCAAGCCTGCTGAGTCACGTGTTTAGAGTCTGCTTAGCCACTTAATGGCAGTCTGCTCAGCTCCTTGATTTTGCCAGCTGAGCTGCGAGATTCGTGCCTGCTCAGCTCCTTGATCTTTGCCTGCTGAGCTGAGTGATTCCTGCCTGCTCAGCTCCATGAGTATTGCCTGCTGAGCTGCATGATTGGTGTCTGCTGAGCTGCACCATTTGTGTCTGCTGAGCTGCACCATTGGTGTCTGCTGAGCTGCCCAAATTGTGTCTGCTCAGTCACGGGTGTAGAGCCTGCTGCGTCACGTGTTTAGAGTCTGCTTAACCACTTCATTACAGTTTGCTCAGCTCCTTGACGATTTCCTGCTCCTCTCCGTGATTAGTGCCCTCTTAGCCAAGTGATTAGTGCCTGCTCAGCTCTTTGATTATTGCCTCCTGAAGCACGTGATCAGTGCATGATAGCCACGTGATCAGCGCCTCTCAGTCACGTGATCAGCGCCTCAGTCACGTGATCAGCGCCTCTCAGTCACGTGATCAGTGCATGCTCAGTCACGTGATCAGTGCCTCTCAGTCACGTGATCAGTGCCTCTCAGTCACGTGATCAGTGCATGCTCAGTCACGTGATCAGTGCATGCTCAGCCACGTGATCAGGGCCTGCTCAGTCACGTGATCAGGGTCTGCTGAATCAAGGGATTAGCGCTTGCTCAGCTGCATGCTTAATCCCTGCTCAGCTGCCTGACTCGTGCCTGATCAGCTGTGTGATTAGTCCCTGCTCAGCTGCGTGATTAGTGCCTGCTCAAGACCGGGTTAGGAGCCGGCTGAGTGACGTGATTAGAGTCTGCTTAGCCACTTCATTACAGTCTGCTCAGCTCCATGATTATTGCCTGCTAAGCTGCGTGATTCCTGCCTGCTCAGCTTCTTGATTATTGCCTGCTGAGCTGCGTGATTCCTGCTTGCTCAGCTCCATATTTATTGCCTGCTGAGCTGCGTGATTCCTGCCTGCTCAGCTTCTTGATTATTGCATGCTGAGCTGCGTGATTCCTGTTTGCTCAGCTCCATGATTATTGCCTGCTGAGCTGCGTGATTCCTGCTTGCTCAGCTCCATGATTTTTGCTTGCTGAGCTGCATAATAAGTGCCTGCTCAGTCCCCAGAGAGGAGCCGGCTGAATCACGTGATTAGAGTCTGCTTATCCAGTTCATTACAGCCTTCAGCTCCAATTATTATTGCCTGCTAAGTTGCGTGATTCCTGCCTGCTCAGGTCCGTGAGTATTGCCTGCTGAGTTGCGTGATTCCTGCCAGCTCAGCTCCATGATTATTGCCTGCTGAGCTGCGCGATTCCTGACTGCTAGCTTCTTGCTTATTGGCTGCTGAGCTGCCTGATTCCTGCCTGCTCTGCTTCTTGATTATTGCCTGCTGAGCTGCGTGATTCCTGCTTGCTCAGCTCCAGGATTATTGCCTGCTGAGCTGCGTGATTCGTGCCTGCTCAGCTCCTTGATTACTGTCTGCTGAGCTGCGTGATTCCTGCCTGCTCAGCTCCAGGAGTATTGTCTGCTGGGCTGCAAGATTCGTGTGTGCTCAGTCACGGGTGTCAAGCCTGCTGAGTCACGTGTTTAGAGTCTGCTTAGCCACTTAATGGCAGTCTGCTCAGCTCCTTGATTTTGCCAGCTGAGCTGCGAGATTCGTGCCTGCTCAGCTCCTTGATCTTTGCCTGCTGAGCTGAGTGATTCCTGCCTGCTCAGCTCCATGAGTATTGCCTGCTGAGCTGCATGATTGGTGTCTGCTGAGCTGCACCATTGGTGTCTGCTGAGCTGCACCATTGGTGTCTGCTGAGCTGCCCAAATTGTGTCTGCTCAGTCACGGGTGTAGAGCCTGCTGCGTCACGTGTTTAGAGTCTGCTTAACCACTTCATTACAGTTTGCTCAGCTCCTTGACGATTTCCTGCTCCTCTCCGTGATTAGTGCCCTCTTAGCCAAGTGATTAGTGCCTGCTCAGCTCTTTGATTATTGCCTCCTGAAGCACGTGATCAGTGCATGATAGCCACGTGATCAGCGCCTCTCAGTCACGTGATCAGCGCCCTCAGTCACGTGATCAGCGCCTCAGTCACGTGATCAGTGCCTCATCACGTGATCAGTGCCTTCAGTCACGTGATCAGTGCATGCTCAGTCACGTGATCAGTGCCTCTCAGTCACGTGATCAGTGCCTCTCAGTCACGTGATCAGTGCATGCTCAGTCACGTGATCAGTGCATGCTCAGCCACGTGATCAGGGCCTGCTCAGTCACGTGATCAGGGTCTGCTGAATCAAGGGATTAGCGCTTGCTCAGCTGCATGCTTAATCCCTGCTCAGCTGCCTGACTCGTGCCTGATCAGCTGTGTGATTAGTCCCTGCTCAGCTGCGTGATTAGTGCCTGCTCAAGACCGGGTTAGGAGCCGGCTGAGTGACGTGATTAGAGTCTGCTTAGCCACTTCATTACAGTCTGCTCAGCTCCATGATTATTGCCTGCTAAGCTGCGTGATTCCTGCCTGCTCAGCTTCTTGATTATTGCCTGCTGAGCTGCGTGATTCCTGCTTGCTCAGCTCCATATTTATTGCCTGCTGAGCTGCGTGATTCCTGCCTGCTCAGCTTCTTGATTATTGCATGCTGAGCTGCGTGATTCCTGTTTGCTCAGCTCCATGATTATTGCCTGCTGAGCTGCGTGATTCCTGCTTGCTCAGCTCCATGATTTTTGCTTGCTGAGCTGCATAATAAGTGCCTGCTCAGTCCCCAGAGAGGAGCCGGCTGAATCACGTGATTAGAGTCTGCTTATCCAGTTCATTACAGCCTTCAGCTCCAATTATTATTGCCTGCTAAGTTGCGTGATTCCTGCCTGCTCAGGTCCGTGAGTATTGCCTGCTGAGTTGCGTGATTCCTGCCAGCTCAGCTCCATGATTATTGCCTGCTGAGCTGCGCGATTCCTGACTGCTAGCTTGCTTATTGGCTGCTGAGCTGCCTGATTCCTGCCTGCTCTGCTTCTGATTATTGCCTGCTGAGCTGCGTGATTCCTGCTTGCTCAGCTCCAGGATTATTGCCTGCTGAGCTGCATTCCTGCCTGCTCAGCTCCATGAGTATTGCCTGCTGAGCTGCGTGATTGGTGTCTGCTGAGCTGCACCAGTGGTGTCTGCTGAGCTGCCCAAGATTGTGTCTGCTCAGTCACGGGTGTAGAGCCTGCTGCGTCACGTGTTTAGAGTCTGCTTAACCACTTCATTACAGTTTGCTCAGCTCCTTGACGATTTCCTGCTCCTCTCCGTGATTAGTGCCCTCTTAGCCAAGTGATTAGTGCCTGCTCAGCTCTTTGATTATTGCCTCCTGAAGCACGTGATCAGTGCATGATAGCCACGTGATCAGCGCCTCTCAGTCACGTGATCAGCGCCTCAGTCACGTGATCAGCGCCTCAGTCACGTGATCAGTGCCCTCAGTCACGTGATCAGTGCATGCTCAGTCACGTGATCAGTGCCTCTCAGTCACGTGATCAGTGCCTCTCAGTCACGTGATCAGTGCATGCTCAGTCACGTGATCAGTGCATGCTCAGCCACGTGATCAGGGCCTGCTCAGTCACGTGATCAGGGTCTGCTGAATCAAGGGATTAGCGCTTGCTCAGCTGCATGCTTAATCCCTGCTCAGCTGCCTGACTCGTGCCTGATCAGCTGTGTGATTAGTCCCTGCTCAGCTGCGTGATTAGTGCCTGCTCAAGACCGGGTTAGGAGCCGGCTGAGTGACGTGATTAGAGTCTGCTTAGCCACTTCATTACAGTCTGCTCAGCTCCATGATTATTGCCTGCTAAGCTGCGTGATTCCTGCCTGCTCAGCTTCTTGATTATTGCCTGCTGAGCTGCGTGATTCCTGCTTGCTCAGCTCCATATTTATTGCCTGCTGAGCTGCGTGATTCCTGCCTGCTCAGCTTCTTGATTATTGCATGCTGAGCTGCGTGATTCCTGTTTGCTCAGCTCCATGATTATTGCCTGCTGAGCTGCGTGATTCCTGCTTGCTCAGCTCCATGATTTTTGCTTGCTGAGCTGCATAATAAGTGCCTGCTCAGTCCCCAGAGAGGAGCCGGCTGAATCACGTGATTAGAGTCTGCTTATCCAGTTCATTACAGCCTTCAGCTCCAATTATTATTGCCTGCTAAGTTGCGTGATTCCTGCCTGCTCAGGTCCGTGAGTATTGCCTGCTGAGTTGCGTGATTCCTGCCAGCTCAGCTCCATGATTATTGCCTGCTGAGCTGCGCGATTCCTGACTGCTAGCTTCTTGCTTATTGGCTGCTGAGCTGCCTGATTCCTGCCTGCTCTGCTTCTTGATTATTGCCTGCTGAGCTGCGTGATTCCTGCTTGCTCAGCTCCAGGATTATTGCCTGCTGAGCTGCGTGATTCGTGCCTGCTCAGCTCCTTGATTACTGTCTGCTGAGCTGCGTGATTCCTGCCTGCTCAGCTCCAGGAGTATTGTCTGCTGGGCTGCAAGATTCGTGTGTGCTCAGTCACGGGTGTCAAGCCTGCTGAGTCACGTGTTTAGAGTCTGCTTAGCCACTTAATGGCAGTCTGCTCAGCTCCTTGATTTTTGCCAGCTGAGCTGCGAGATTCGTGCCTGCTCAGCTCCTTGATCTTTGCCTGCTGAGCTGAGTGATTCCTGCCTGCTCAGCTCCATGAGTATTGCCTGCTGAGCTGCATGATTGGTGTCTGCTGAGCTGCACCATTGGTGTCTGCTGAGCTGCCCAAATTGTGTCTGCTCAGTCACGGGTGTAGAGCCTGCTGCGTCACGTGTTTAGAGTCTGCTTAACCACTTCATTACAGTTTGCTCAGCTCCTTGACGATTTCCTGCTCCTCTCCGTGATTAGTGCCCTCTTAGCCAAGTGATTAGTGCCTGCTCAGCTCTTTGATTATTGCCTCCTGAAGCACGTGATCAGTGCATGATAGCCACGTGATCAGCGCCTCTCAGTCACGTGATCAGCGCCCTCAGTCACGTGATCAGCGCCTCTCAGTCACGTGATCAGTGCCTCTCAGTCACGTGATCAGTGCATGCTCAGTCACGTGATCAGTGCCTCTCAGTCACGTGATCAGTGCCTCTCAGTCACGTGATCAGTGCATGCTCAGTCACGTGATCAGTGCATGCTCAGCCACGTGATCAGGGCCTGCTCAGTCACGTGATCAGGGTCTGCTGAATCAAGGGATTAGCGCTTGCTCAGCTGCATGCTTAATCCCTGCTCAGCTGCCTGACTCGTGCCTGATCAGCTGTGTGATTAGTCCCTGCTCAGCTGCGTGATTAGTGCCTGCTCAAGACCGGGTTAGGAGCCGGCTGAGTGACGTGATTAGAGTCTGCTTAGCCACTTCATTACAGTCTGCTCAGCTCCATGATTATTGCCTGCTAAGCTGCGTGATTCCTGCCTGCTCAGCTTCTTGATTATTGCCTGCTGAGCTGCGTGATTCCTGCTTGCTCAGCTCCATATTTATTGCCTGCTGAGCTGCGTGATTCCTGCCTGCTCAGCTTCTTGATTATTGCATGCTGAGCTGCGTGATTCCTGTTTGCTCAGCTCCATGATTATTGCCTGCTGAGCTGCGTGATTCCTGCTTGCTCAGCTCCATGATTTTTGCTTGCTGAGCTGCATAATAAGTGCCTGCTCAGTCCCCAGAGAGGAGCCGGCTGAATCACGTGATTAGAGTCTGCTTATCCAGTTCATTACAGCCTTCAGCTCCAATTATTATTGCCTGCTAAGTTGCGTGATTCCTGCCTGCTCAGGTCCGTGAGTATTGCCTGCTGAGTTGCGTGATTCCTGCCAGCTCAGCTCCATGATTATTGCCTGCTGAGCTGCGCGATTCCTGACTGCTAGCTTCTTGCTTATTGGCTGCTGAGCTGCCTGATTCCTGCCTGCTCTGCTTCTTGATTATTGCCTGCTGAGCTGCGTGATTCCTGCTTGCTCAGCTCCAGGATTATTGCCTGCTGAGCTGCGTGATTCCTGCCTGCTCAGCTCCATGAGTACTGCCTGCTGAGCTGCGTGATTGGTGTCTGCTGAGCTGCACGAGTGGTGTCTGCTGAGCTGCCCAAATTGTGTCTGCTCAGTCACGGGTGTAGAGCCTGCTGCGTCACGTGTTTAGAGTCTGCTTAACCACTTCATTACAGTTTGCTCAGCTCCTTGACGATTTCCTGCTCCTCTCCGTGATTAGTGCCCTCTTAGCCAAGTGATTAGTGCCTGCTCAGCTCTTTGATTATTGCCTCCTGAAGCACGTGATCAGTGCATGATAGCCACGTGATCAGCGCCTCTCAGTCACGTGATCAGCGCCTCAGTCACGTGATCAGCGCCTCAGTCACGTGATCAGTGCCTCTCAGTCACGTGATCAGTGCATGCTCAGTCACGTGATCAGTGCCTCTCAGTCACGTGATCAGTGCCTCTCAGTCACGTGATCAGTGCATGCTCAGTCACGTGATCAGTGCATGCTCAGCCACGTGATCAGGGCCTGCTCAGTCACGTGATCAGGGTCTGCTGAATCAAGGGATTAGCGCTTGCTCAGCTGCATGCTTAATCCCTGCTCAGCTGCCTGACTCGTGCCTGATCAGCTGTGTGATTAGTCCCTGCTCAGCTGCGTGATTAGTGCCTGCTCAAGACCGGGTTAGGAGCCGGCTGAGTGACGTGATTAGAGTCTGCTTAGCCACTTCATTACAGTCTGCTCAGCTCCATGATTATTGCCTGCTAAGCTGCGTGATTCCTGCCTGCTCAGCTTCTTGATTATTGCCTGCTGAGCTGCGTGATTCCTGCTTGCTCAGCTCCATATTTATTGCCTGCTGAGCTGCGTGATTCCTGCCTGCTCAGCTTCTTGATTATTGCATGCTGAGCTGCGTGATTCCTGTTTGCTCAGCTCCATGATTATTGCCTGCTGAGCTGCGTGATTCCTGCTTGCTCAGCTCCATGATTTTTGCTTGCTGAGCTGCATAATAAGTGCCTGCTCAGTCCCCAGAGAGGAGCCGGCTGAATCACGTGATTAGAGTCTGCTTATCCAGTTCATTACAGCCTTCAGCTCCAATTATTATTGCCTGCTAAGTTGCGTGATTCCTGCCTGCTCAGGTCCGTGAGTATTGCCTGCTGAGTTGCGTGATTCCTGCCAGCTCAGCTCCATGATTATTGCCTGCTGAGCTGCGCGATTCCTGACTGCTAGCTTCTTGCTTATTGGCTGCTGAGCTGCCTGATTCCTGCCTGCTCTGCTTCTTGATTATTGCCTGCTGAGCTGCGTGATTCCTGCTTGCTCAGCTCCAGGATTATTGCCTGCTGAGCTGCGTGATTCGTGACTGCTCAGCTCCTTGATTACTGTCTGCTGAGCTGCGTGATTCCTGCCTGCTCAGCTCCAGGAGTATTGTCTGCTGGGCTGCAAGATTCGTGTGTGCTCAGTCACGGGTGTCAAGCCTGCTGAGTCACGTGTTTAGAGTCTGCTTAGCCACTTAATGGCAGTCTGCTCAGCTCCTTGATTTTTGCCAGCTGAGCTGCGAGATTCGTGCCTGCTCAGCTCCTTGATCTTTGCCTGCTGAGCTGAGTGATTCCTGCCTGCTCAGCTCCATGAGTATTGCCTGCTGAGCTGCATGATTGGTGTCTGCTGAGCTGCACAATTGGTGTCTGCTGAGCTGCCCAAATTGTGTCTGCTCAGTCACGGGTGTAGAGCCTGCTGCGTCACGTGTTTAGAGTCTGCTTAACCACTTCATTACAGTTTGCTCAGCTCCTTGACGATTTCCTGCTCCTCTCCGTGATTAGTGCCCTCTTAGCCAAGTGATTAGTGCCTGCTCAGCTCTTTGATTATTGCCTCCTGAAGCACGTGATCAGTGCATGATAGCCACGTGATCAGCGCCTCTCAGTCACGTGATCAGCGCCTCAGTCACGTGATCAGCGCCTCAGTCACGTGATCAGTCTCAGTCACGTGATCAGTGCCTCTCAGTCACGTGATCAGTGCATGCTCAGTCACGTGATCAGTGCCTCTCAGTCACGTGATCAGTGCATCTCAGTCACGTGATCAGTGCATGCTCAGTCACGTGATCAGTGCATGCTCAGCCACGTGATCAGGGCCTGCTCAGTCACGTGATCAGGGTCTGCTGAATCAAGGGATTAGCGCTTGCTCAGCTGCATGCTTAATCCCTGCTCAGCTGCCTGACTCGTGCCTGATCAGCTGTGTGATTAGTCCCTGCTCAGCTGCGTGATTAGTGCCTGCTCAAGACCGGGTTAGGAGCCGGCTGAGTGACGTGATTAGAGTCTGCTTAGCCACTTCATTACAGTCTGCTCAGCTCCATGATTATTGCCTGCTAAGCTGCGTGATTCCTGCCTGCTCAGCTTCTTGATTATTGCCTGCTGAGCTGCGTGATTCCTGCTTGCTCAGCTCCATATTTATTGCCTGCTGAGCTGCGTGATTCCTGCCTGCTCAGCTTCTTGATTATTGCATGCTGAGCTGCGTGATTCCTGTTTGCTCAGCTCCATGATTATTGCCTGCTGAGCTGCGTGATTCCTGCTTGCTCAGCTCCATGATTTTTGCTTGCTGAGCTGCATAATAAGTGCCTGCTCAGTCCCCAGAGAGGAGCCGGCTGAATCACGTGATTAGAGTCTGCTTATCCAGTTCATTACAGCCTTCAGCTCCAATTATTATTGCCTGCTAAGTTGCGTGATTCCTGCCTGCTCAGGTCCGAGTATTGCCTGCTGAGTTGCGTGATTCCTGCCAGCTCAGCTCCATGATTATTGCCTGCTGAGCTGCGCGATTCCTGACTGCTAGCTTCTTGCTTATTGGCTGCTGAGCTGCCTGATTCCTGCCTGCTCTGCTTCTTGATTATTGCCTGCTGAGCTGCGTGATTCCTGCTTGCTCAGCTCCAGGATTATTGCCTGCTGAGCTGCGTGATTCGTGCCTGCTCAGCTCCTTGATTACTGTCTGCTGAGCTGCGTGATTCCTGCCTGCTCAGCTCCAGGAGTATTGTCTGCTGGGCTGCAAGATTCGTGTGTGCTCAGTCACGGGTGTCAAGCCTGCTGAGTCACGTGTTTAGAGTCTGCTTAGCCACTTAATGGCAGTCTGCTCAGCTCCTTGATTTTTGCCAGCTGAGCTGCGAGATTCGTGCCTGCTCAGCTCCTTGATCTTTGCCTGCTGAGCTGAGTGATTCCTGCCTGCTCAGCTCCATGAGTATTGCCTGCTGAGCTGCATGATTGGTGTCTGCTGAGCTGCACCATTGGTGTCTGCTGAGCTGCCCAAATTGTGTCTGCTCAGTCACGGGTGTAGAGCCTGCTGCGTCACGTGTTTAGAGTCTGCTTAACCACTTCATTACAGTTTGCTCAGCTCCTTGACGATTTCCTGCTCCTCTCCGTGATTAGTGCCCTCTTAGCCAAGTGATTAGTGCCTGCTCAGCTCTTTGATTATTGCCTCCTGAAGCACGTGATCAGTGCATGATAGCCACGTGATCAGCGCCTCTCAGTCACGTGATCAGCGCCCTCAGTCACGTGATCAGCGCCTCAGTCACGTGATCAGTGCCTCTCAGTCACGTGATCAGTGCATGCTCAGTCACGTGATCAGTGCCTCTCAGTCACGTGATCAGTGCCTCTCAGTCACGTGATCAGTGCATGCTCAGTCACGTGATCAGTGCATGCTCAGCCACGTGATCAGGGCTTGCTCAGTCACGTGATCAGGGTCTGCTGAATCAAGGGATTAGCGCTTGCTCAGCTGCATGCTTAATCCCTGCTCAGCTGCCTGACTCGTGCCTGATCAGCTGTGTGATTAGTCCCTGCTCAGCTGCGTGATTAGTGCCTGCTCAAGACCGGGTTCGGAGCCGGCTGAGTGACGTGATTAGAGTCTGCTTAGCCACTTCATTACAGTCTGCTCAGCTCCATGATTATTGCCTGCTAAGCTGCGTGATTCCTGCCTGCTCAGCTTCTTGATTATTGCCTGCTGAGCTGCGTGATTCCTGCTTGCTCAGCTCCATATTTATTGCCTGCTGAGCTGCGTGATTCCTGCCTGCTCAGCTTCTTGATTATTGCATGCTGAGCTGCGTGATTCCTGTTTGCTCAGCTCCATGATTATTGCCTGCTGAGCTGCGTGATTCCTGCTTGCTCAGCTCCATGATTTTTGCTTGCTGAGCTGCATAATAAGTGCCTGCTCAGTCCCCAGAGAGGAGCCGGCTGAATCACGTGATTAGAGTCTGCTTATCCAGTTCATTACAGCCTTCAGCTCCAATTATTATTGCCTGCTAAGTTGCGTGATTCCTGCCTGCTCAGGTCCGTGAGTATTGCCTGCTGAGTTGCGTGATTCCTGCCAGCTCAGCTCCATGATTATTGCCTGCTGAGCTGCGCGATTCCTGACTGCTAGCTTCTTGCTTATTGGCTGCTGAGCTGCCTGATTCCTGCCTGCTCTGCTTCTTGATTATTGCCTGCTGAGCTGCGTGATTCCTGCTTGCTCAGCTCCAGGATTATTGCCTGCTGAGCTGCGTGATTCGTGCCTGCTCAGCTCCTTGATTACTGTCTGCTGAGCTGCGTGATTCCTGCCTGCTCAGCTCCAGGAGTATTGTCTGCTGGGCTGCAAGATTCGTGTGTGCTCAGTCACGGGTGTCAAGCCTGCTGAGTCACGTGTTTAGAGTCTGCTTAGCCACTTAATGGCAGTCTGCTCAGCTCCTTGATTTTTGCCAGCTGAGCTGCGAGATTCGTGCCTGCTCAGCTCCTTGATCTTTGCCTGCTGAGCTGAGTGATTCCTGCCTGCTCAGCTCCATGAGTATTGCCTGCTGAGCTGCATGATTGGTGTCTGCTGAGCTGCACCATTTGTGTCTGCTGAGCTGCACCATTGGTGTCTGCTGAGCTGCCCAAATTGTGTCTGCTCAGTCACGGGTGTAGAGCCTGCTGCGTCACGTGTTTAGAGTCTGCTTAACCACTTCATTACAGTTTGCTCAGCTCCTTGACGATTTCCTGCTCCTCTCCGTGATTAGTGCCCTCTTAGCCAAGTGATTAGTGCCTGCTCAGCTCTTTGATTATTGCCTCCTGAAGCACGTGATCAGTGCATGATAGCCACGTGATCAGCGCCTCTCAGTCACGTGATCAGCGCCTCAGTCACGTGATCAGCGCCTCTCAGTCACGTGATCAGTGCCTCTCAGTCACGTGATCAGTGCATGCTCAGTCACGTGATCAGTGCCTCTCAGTCACGTGATCAGTGCATGCTCAGTCACGTGATCAGTGCATGCTCAGCCACGTGATCAGGGCCTGCTCAGTCACGTGATCAGGGTCTGCTGAATCAAGGGATTAGCGCTTGCTCAGCTGCATGCTTAATCCCTGCTCAGCTGCCTGACTCGTGCCTGATCAGCTGTGTGATTAGTCCCTGCTCAGCTGCGTGATTAGTGCCTGCTCAAGACCGGGTTAGGAGCCGGCTGAGTGACGTGATTAGAGTCTGCTTAGCCACTTCATTACAGTCTGCTCAGCTCCATGATTATTGCCTGCTAAGCTGCGTGATTCCTGCCTGCTCAGCTTCTTGATTATTGCCTGCTGAGCTGCGTGATTCCTGCTTGCTCAGCTCCATATTTATTGCCTGCTGAGCTGCGTGATTCCTGCCTGCTCAGCTTCTTGATTATTGCATGCTGAGCTGCGTGATTCCTGTTTGCTCAGCTCCATGATTATTGCCTGCTGAGCTGCGTGATTCCTGCTTGCTCAGCTCCATGATTTTTGCTTGCTGAGCTGCATAATAAGTGCCTGCTCAGTCCCCAGAGAGGAGCCGGCTGAATCACGTGATTAGAGTCTGCTTATCCAGTTCATTACAGCCTTCAGCTCCAATTATTGCCTGCTAAGTTGCGTGATTCCTGCCTGCTCAGGTCCGTGAGTATTGCCTGCTGAGTTGCGTGATTCCTGCCAGCTCAGCTCCATGATTATTGCCTGCTGAGCTGCGCGATTCCTGACTGCTAGCTTCTTGCTTATTGGCTGCTGAGCTGCCTGATTCCTGCCTGCTCTGCTTCTTGATTATTGCCTGCTGAGCTGCGTGATTCCTGCTTGCTCAGCTCCAGGATTATTGCCTGCTGAGCTGCGTGATTCGTGCCTGCTCAGCTCCTTGATTACTGTCTGCTGAGCTGCGTGATTCCTGCCTGCTCAGCTCCAGGAGTATTGTCTGCTGGGCTGCAAGATTCGTGTGTGCTCAGTCACGGGTGTCAAGCCTGCTGAGTCACGTGTTTAGAGTCTGCTTAGCCACTTAATGGCAGTCTGCTCAGCTCCTTGATTTTTGCCAGCTGAGCTGCGAGATTCGTGCCTGCTCAGCTCCTTGATCTTTGCCTGCTGAGCTGAGTGATTCCTGCCTGCTCAGCTCCATGAGTATTGCCTGCTGAGCTGCATGATTGGTGTCTGCTGAGCTGCACCATTGGTGTCTGCTGAGCTGCCCAAATTGTGTCTGCTCAGTCACGGGTGTAGAGCCTGCTGCGTCACGTGTTTAGAGTCTGCTTAACCACTTCATTACAGTTTGCTCAGCTCCTTGACGATTTCCTGCTCCTCTCCGTGATTAGTGCCCTCTTAGCCAAGTGATTAGTGCCTGCTCAGCTCTTTGATTATTGCCTCCTGAAGCACGTGATCAGTGCATGATAGCCACGTGATCAGCGCCTCTCAGTCACGTGATCAGCCCCTCAGTCACGTGATCAGCGCCTCAGTCACGTGATCAGCGCCTCTCAGTCACGTGATCAGTGCCTCTCAGTCACGTGATCAGTGCATGCTCAGTCACGTGATCAGTGCCTCTCAGTCACGTGATCAGTGCCTCTCAGTCACGTGATCAGTGCATGCTCAGTCACGTGATCAGTGCATGCTCAGCCACGTGATCAGGGCCTGCTCAGTCACGTGATCAGGGTCTGCTGAATCAAGGGATTAGCGCTTGCTCAGCTGCATGCTTAATCCCTGCTCAGCTGCCTGACTCGTGCCTGATCAGCTGTGTGATTAGTCCCTGCTCAGCTGCGTGATTAGTGCCTGCTCAAGACCGGGTTAGGAGCCGGCTGAGTGACGTGATTAGAGTCTGCTTAGCCACTTCATTACAGTCTGCTCAGCTCCATGATTATTGCCTGCTAAGCTGCGTGATTCCTGCCTGCTCAGCTTCTTGATTATTGCCTGCTGAGCTGCGTGATTCCTGCTTGCTCAGCTCCATATTTATTGCCTGCTGAGCTGCGTGATTCCTGCCTGCTCAGCTTCTTGATTATTGCATGCTGAGCTGCGTGATTCCTGTTTGCTCAGCTCCATGATTATTGCCTGCTGAGCTGCGTGATTCCTGCTTGCTCAGCTCCATGATTTTTGCTTGCTGAGCTGCATAATAAGTGCCTGCTCAGTCCCCAGAGAGGAGCCGGCTGAATCACGTGATTAGAGTCTGCTTATCCAGTTCATTACAGCCTTCAGCTCCAATTATTATTGCCTGCTAAGTTGCGTGATTCCTGCCTGCTCAGGTCCGTGAGTATTGCCTGCTGAGTTGCGTGATTCCTGCCAGCTCAGCTCCATGATTATTGCCTGCTGAGCTGCGCGATTCCTGACTGCTAGCTTCTTGCTTATTGGCTGCTGAGCTGCCTGATTCCTGCCTGCTCTGCTTCTTGATTATTGCCTGCTGAGCTGCGTGATTCCTGCTTGCTCAGCTCCAGGATTATTGCCTGCGGAGCTGCGTGATTCGTGCCTGCTCAGCTCCTTGATTACTGTCTGCTGAGCTGCGTGATTCCTGCCTGCTCAGCTCCAGGAGTATTGTCTGCTGGGCTGCAAGATTCGTGTGTGCTCAGTCACGGGTGTCAAGCCTGCTGAGTCACGTGTTTAGAGTCTGCTTAGCCACTTAATGGCAGTCTGCTCAGCTCCTTGATTTTTGCCAGCTGAGCTGCGAGATTCGTGCCTGCTCAGCTCCTTGATCTTTGCCTGCTGAGCTGAGTGATTCCTGCCTGCTCAGCTCCATGAGTATTGCCTGCTGAGCTGCATGATTGGTGTCTGCTGAGCTGCACCATTGGTGTCTGCTGAGCTGCCCAAATTGTGTCTGCTCAGTCACGGGTGTAGAGCCTGCTGCGTCACGTGTTTAGAGTCTGCTTAACCACTTCATTACAGTTTGCTCAGCTCCTTGACGATTTCCTGCTCCTCTCCGTGATTAGTGCCCTCTTAGCCAAGTGATTAGTGCCTGCTCAGCTCTTTGATTATTGCCTCCTGAAGCACGTGATCAGTGCATGATAGCCACGTGATCAGCGCCTCTCAGTCACGTGATCAGCGCCTCTCAGTCACGTGATCAGCGCCTCTCAGTCACGTGATCAGTGCATGCTCAGTCACGTGATCAGTGCCTCTCAGTCACGTGATCAGTGCCTGCTCAGTCACGTGATCAGTGCCTGCTCATTCACGTGATCAGGGCCTGCTCAGTCACGTGATCAGGGTCTGCTGAATCAAGGGATTAGCGCTTGCTCAGCTGCATGCTTAATCCCTGCTCAGCTGCCTGACTCGTGCCTGATCAGCTGTGTGATTAGTCCCTGCTCAGCTGCGTGATTAGTGCCTGCTCAAGACCGGGTTAGGAGCCGGCTGAGTGACGTGATTAGAGTCTGCTTAGCCACTTCATTACAGTCTGCTCAGCTCCATGATTATTGCCTGCTAAGCTGCGTGATTCCTGCCTGCTCAGCTTCTTGATTATTGCCTGCTGAGCTGCGTGATTCCTGCTTGCTCAGCTCCATATTTATTGCCTGCTGAGCTGCGTGATTCCTGCCTGCTCAGCTTCTTGATTATTGCATGCTGAGCTGCGTGATTCCTGTTTGCTCAGCTCCATGATTATTGCCTGCTGAGCTGCGTGATTCCTGCTTGCTCAGCTCCATGATTTTTGCTTGCTGAGCTGCATAATAAGTGCCTGCTCAGTCCCCAGAGAGGAGCCGGCTGAATCACGTGATTAGAGTCTGCTTATCCAGTTCATTACAGCCTTCAGCTCCAATTATTATTGCCTGCTAAGTTGCGTGATTCCTGCCTGCTCAGGTCCGTGAGTATTGCCTGCTGAGTTGCGTGATTCCTGCCAGCTCAGCTCCATGATTATTGCCTGCTGAGCTGCGCGATTCCTGACTGCTAGCTTCTTGCTTATTGGCTGCTGAGCTGCCTGATTCCTGCCTGCTCTGCTTCTTGATTATTGCCTGCTGAGCTGCGTGATTCCTGCTTGCTCAGCTCCAGGATTATTGCCTGCTGAGCTGCGTGATTCGTGCCTGCTCAGCTCCTTGATTACTGTCTGCTGAGCTGCGTGATTCCTGCCTGCTCAGCTCCAGGAGTATTGTCTGCTGGGCTGCAAGATTCGTGTGTGCTCAGTCACGGGTGTCAAGCCTGCTGAGTCACGTGTTTAGAGTCTGCTTAGCCACTTAATGGCAGTCTGCTCAGCTCCTTGATTTTTGCCAGCTGAGCTGCGAGATTCGTGCCTGCTCAGCTCCTTGATCTTTGCCTGCTGAGCTGAGTGATTCCTGCCTGCTCAGCTCCATGAGTATTGCCTGCTGAGCTGCATGATTGGTGTCTGCTGAGCTGCACCATTGGTGTCTGCTGAGCTGCCCAAATTGTGTCTGCTCAGTCACGGGTGTAGAGCCTGCTGCGTCACGTGTTTAGAGTCTGCTTAACCACTTCATTACAGTTTGCTCAGCTCCTTGACGATTTCCTGCTCCTCTCCGTGATTAGTGCCCTCTTAGCCAAGTGATTAGTGCCTGCTCAGCTCTTTGATTATTGCCTCCTGAAGCACGTGATCAGTGCATGATAGCCACGTGATCAGCGCCTCTCAGTCACGTGATCAGCGCCTCAGTCACGTGATCAGCGCCTCAGTCACGTGATCAGCGCCTCTCAGTCACGTGATCAGTGCCTCTCAGTCACGTGATCAGTGCATGCTCAGTCACGTGATCAGTGCCTCTCAGTCACGTGATCAGTGCCTCTCAGTCACGTGATCAGTGCATGCTCAGTCACGTGATCAGTGCATGCTCAGCCACGTGATCAGGGCCTGCTCAGTCACGTGATCAGGGTCTGCTGAATCAAGGGATTAGCGCTTGCTCAGCTGCATGCTTAATCCCTGCTCAGCTGCCTGACTCGTGCCTGATCAGCTGTGTGATTAGTCCCTGCTCAGCTGCGTGATTAGTGCCTGCTCAAGACCGGGTTAGGAGCCGGCTGAGTGACGTGATTAGAGTCTGCTTAGCCACTTCATTACAGTCTGCTCAGCTCCATGATTATTGCCTGCTAAGCTGCGTGATTCCTGCCTGCTCAGCTTCTTGATTATTGCCTGCTGAGCTGCGTGATTCCTGCTTGCTCAGCTCCATATTTATTGCCTGCTGAGCTGCGTGATTCCTGCCTGCTCAGCTTCTTGATTATTGCATGCTGAGCTGCGTGATTCCTGTTTGCTCAGCTCCATGATTATTGCCTGCTGAGCTGCGTGATTCCTGCTTGCTCAGCTCCATGATTTTTGCTTGCTGAGCTGCATAATAAGTGCCTGCTCAGTCCCCAGAGAGGAGCCGGCTGAATCACGTGATTAGAGTCTGCTTATCCAGTTCATTACAGCCTTCAGCTCCAATTATTATTGCCTGCTAAGTTGCGTGATTCCTGCCTGCTCAGGTCCGTGAGTATTGCCTGCTGAGTTGCGTGATTCCTGCCAGCTCAGCTCCATGATTATTGCCTGCTGAGCTGCGCGATTCCTGACTGCTAGCTTCTTGCTTATTGGCTGCTGAGCTGCCTGATTCCTGCCTGCTCTGCTTCTTGATTATTGCCTGCTGAGCTGCGTGATTCCTGCTTGCTCAGCTCCAGGATTATTGCCTGCGGAGCTGCGTGATTCGTGCCTGCTCAGCTCCTTGATTACTGTCTGCTGAGCTGCGTGATTCCTGCCTGCTCAGCTCCAGGAGTATTGTCTGCTGGGCTGCAAGATTCGTGTGCTCAGTCACGGGTGTCAAGCCTGCTGAGTCACGTGTTTAGAGTCTGCTTAGCCACTTAATGGCAGTCTGCTCAGCTCCTTGATTTTTGCCAGCTGAGCTGCGAGATTCGTGCCTGCTCAGCTCCTTGATCTTTGCCTGCTGAGCTGAGTGATTCCTGCCTGCTCAGCTCCATGAGTATTGCCTGCTGAGCTGCATGATTGGTGTCTGCTGAGCTGCCCAAATTGTGTCTGCTCAGTCACGGGTGTAGAGCCTGCTGCGTCACGTGTTTAGAGTCTGCTTAACCACTTCATTACAGTTTGCTCAGCTCCTTGACGATTTCCTGCTCCTCTCCGTGATTAGTGCCCTCTTAGCCAAGTGATTAGTGCCTGCTCAGCTCTTTGATTATTGCCTCCTGAAGCACGTGATCAGTGCATGATAGCCACGTGATCAGCGCCTCTCAGTCACGTGATCAGCGCCCCTCAGTCACGTGATCAGCGCCTCTCAGTCACGTGATCAGTGCCTCTCAGTCACGTGATCAGTGCATGCTCAGTCACGTGATCAGTGCATGATCAGCCACGTGATCAGGGCCTGCTCAGTCACGTGATCAGGGTCTGCTGAATCAAGGGATTAGCGCTTGCTCAGCTGCATGCTTAATCCCTGCTCAGCTGCCTGACTCGTGCCTGATCAGCTGTGTGATTAGTCCCTGCTCAGCTGCGTGATTAGTGCCTGCTCAAGACCGGGTTAGGAGCCGGCTGAGTGACGTGATTAGAGTCTGCTTAGCCACTTCATTACAGTCTGCTCAGCTCCATGATTATGCCTGCTAAGCTGCGTGATTCCTGCCTGCTCAGCTTCTTGATTATTGCCTGCTGAGCTGCGTGATTCCTGCTTGCTCAGCTCCATATTTATTGCCTGCTGAGCTGCGTGATTCCTGCCTGCTCAGCTTCTTGATTATTGCATGCTGAGCTGCGTGATTCCTGTTTGCTCAGCTCCATGATTATTGCCTGCTGAGCTGCGTGATTCCTGCTTGCTCAGCTCCATGATTTTTGCTTGCTGAGCTGCATAATAAGTGCCTGCTCAGTCACCAGAGAGGAGCCGGCTGAATCACGTGATTAGAGTCTGCTTATCCAGTTCATTACAGCCTTCAGCTCCAATTATTATTGCCTGCTAAGTTGCGTGATTCCTGCCTGCTCAGGTCCGTGAGTATTGCCTGCTGAGCTGCGTGATTCCTGCCAGCTCAGCTCCATGATTATTGCCTGCTGAGCTGCGAGATTCCTGACTGCTAGCTTCTTGCTTATTGGCTGCTGAGCTGCCTGATTCCTGCCTGCTCTGCTTCTTGATTATTGCCTGCTGAGCTGCGTGATTCCTGCTTGCTCAGCTCCAGGAGTATTGTCTGCTGGGCTGCAAGATTCGTGTGTGCTCAGTCACGGGTGTCAAGCCTGCTGAGTCACGTGTTTAGAGTCTGCTTAGCCACTTAATGGCAGTCTGCTCAGCTCCTTGATTTTTGCCAGCTGAGCTGCGAGATTCGTGCCTGCTCAGCTCCTTGATCTTTGCCTGCTGAGCTGAGTGATTCCTGCCTGCTCAGCTCCATGAGTATTGCCTGCTGAGCTGCATGATTGGTGTCTGCTGAGCTGCACCATTGGTGTCTGCTGAGCTGCCCAAATTGTGTCTGCTCAGTCACGGGTGTAGAGCCTGCTGCGTCACGTGTTTAGAGTCTGCTTAACCACTTCATTACAGTTTGCTCAGCTCCTTGACGATTTCCTGCTCCTCTCCGTGATTAGTGCCCTCTTAGCCAAGTGATTAGTGCCTGCTCAGCTCTTTGATTATTGCCTCCTGAAGCACGTGATCAGTGCATGATAGCCACGTGATCAGCGCCTCTCAGTCACGTGATCAGCGCCCTCAGTCACGTGATCAGCGCCTCTCAGTCACGTGATCAGTGCCTCTCAGTCACGTGATCAGTGCATGCTCAGTCACGTGATCAGTGCCTCTCAGTCACGTGATCAGTGCCTCTCAGTCACGTGATCAGTGCATGCTCAGTCACGTGATCAGTGCCTCTCAGTCACGTGATCAGTGCCTGCTCAGTCACGTGATCAGTGCATGCTCAGCCACGTGATCAGGGCCTGCTCAGTCACGTGATCAGGGTCTGCTGAATCAAGGGATTAGCGCTTGCTCAGCTGCATGCTTAATCCCTGCTCAGCTGCCTGACTCGTGCCTGATCAGCTGTGTGATTAGTCCCTGCTCAGCTGCGTGATTAGTGCCTGCTCAAGACCGGGTTAGGAGCCGGCTGAGTGACGTGATTAGAGTCTGCTTAGCCACTTCATTACAGTCTGCTCAGCTCCATGATTATTGCCTGCTAAGCTGCGTGATTCCTGCCTGCTCAGCTTCTTGATTATTGCCTGCTGAGCTGCGTGATTCCTGCTTGCTCAGCTCCATATTTATTGCCTGCTGAGCTGCGTGATTCCTGCCTGCTCAGCTTCTTGATTATTGCATGCTGAGCTGCGTGATTCCTGCTTGCTCAGCTCCATGATTTTTGCTTGCTGAGCTGCATAATAAGTGCCTGCTCAGTCCCAGAGAGGAGCCGGCTGAATCACGTGATTAGAGTCTGCTTATCCAGTTCATTACAGCCTTCAGCTCCAATTATTATTGCCTGCTAAGTTGCGTGATTCCTGCCTGCTCAGGTCCGTGAGTATTGCCTGCTGAGCTGCGTGATTCCTGCCAGCTCAGCTCCATGATTATTGCCTGCTGAGCTGCGTGATTCGTGCCTGCTCAGCTCCTTGATTACTGTCTGCTGAGCTGCGTGATTCCTGCCTGCTCAGCTCCAGGAGTATTGTCTGCTGGGCTGCAAGATTCGTGTGTGCTCAGTCACGGGTGTCAAGCCTGCTGAGTCACGTGTTTAGAGTCTGCTTAGCCACTTAATGGCAGTCTGCTCAGCTCCTTGATTTTTGCCAGCTGAGCTGCGAGATTCGTGCCTGCTCAGCTCCTTGATCTTTGCCTGCTGAGCTGAGTGATTCCTGCCTGCTCAGCTCCATGAGTATTGCCTGCTGAGCTGCATGATTGGTGTCTGCTGAGCTGCACCATTTGTGTCTGCTGAGCTGCACCATTGGTGTCTGCTGAGCTGCCCAAATTGTGTCTGCTCAGTCACGGGTGTAGAGCCTGCTGCGTCACGTGTTTAGAGTCTGCTTAACCACTTCATTACAGTTTGCTCAGCTCCTTGACGATTTCCTGCTCCTCTCCGTGATTAGTGCCCTCTTAGCCAAGTGATTAGTGCCTGCTCAGCTCTTTGATTATTGCCTCCTGAAGCACGTGATCAGTGCATGATAGCCACGTGATCAGCGCCTCTCAGTCACGTGATCAGCGCCCCTCAGTCACGTGATCAGCGCCTCTCAGTCACGTGATCAGTGCCTCTCAGTCACGTGATCAGTGCATGCTCAGTCACGTGATCAGTGCATGCTCAGCCACGTGATCAGGGCCTGCTCAGTCACGTGATCAGGGTCTGCTGAATCAAGGGATTAGCGCTTGCTCAGCTGCATGCTTAATCCCTGCTCAGCTGCCTGACTCGTGCCTGATCAGCTGTGTGATTAGTCCCTGCTCAGCTGCGTGATTAGTGCCTGCTCAAGACCGGGTTAGGAGCCGGCTGAGTGACGTGATTAGAGTCTGCTTAGCCACTTCATTACAGTCTGCTCAGCTCCATGATTATTGCCTGCTAAGCTGCGTGATTCCTGCCTGCTCAGCTTCTTGATTATTGCCTGCTGAGCTGCGTGATTCCTGCTTGCTCAGCTCCATATTTATTGCCTGCTGAGCTGCGTGATTCCTGCCTGCTCAGCTTCTTGATTATTGCATGCTGAGCTGCGTGATTCCTGTTTGCTCAGCTCCATGATTATTGCCTGCTGAGCTGCGTGATTCCTGCTTGCTCAGCTCCATGATTTTTGCTTGCTGAGCTGCATAATAAGTGCCTGCTCAGTCCCCAGAGAGGAGCCGGCTGAATCACGTGATTAGAGTCTGCTTATCCAGTTCATTACAGCCTTCAGCTCCAATTATTGCCTGCTAAGTTGCGTGATTCCTGCCTGCTCAGTTGCGTGAGTTCCTGCCTGCTCAGCTCCGTGAGTATTGCCTGCTGAGCTGCATGATTCCTGCCTGCTCAGCTCCGAAGCTGCCTGCTGAGCTGCGCGATTCTGACTGCTTAGCTTCTTGCTTATTGGCTGCTGAGCTGCCTGATTCCTGCCTGCTCTGCTTCTTGATTATTGCCTGCTGAGCTGCGTGATTCCTGCTTGCTCAGCTCCAGGATTATTGCCTGCGGAGCTGCGTGATTCGTGCCTGCTCAGCTCCTTGATTACTGTCTGCTGAGCTGCGTGATTCCTGCCTGCTCAGCTCCAGGAGTATTGTCTGCTGGGCTGCAAGATTCGTGTGTGCTCAGTCACGGGTGTCAAGCCTGCTGAGTCACGTGTTTAGAGTCTGCTTAGCCACTTAATGGCAGTCTGCTCAGCTCCTTGATTTTTGCCAGCTGAGCTGCGAGATTCGTGCCTGCTCAGCTCCTTGATCTTTGCCTGCTGAGCTGAGTGATTCCTGCCTGCTCAGCTCCATGAGTATTGCCTGCTGAGCTGCATGATTGGTGTCTGCTGAGCTGCACCATTGGTGTCTGCTGAGCTGCCCAAATTGTGTCTGCTCAGTCACGGGTGTAGAGCCTGCTGCGTCACGTGTTTAGAGTCTGCTTAACCACTTCATTACAGTTTGCTCAGCTCCTTGACGATTTCCTGCTCCTCTCCGTGATTAGTGCCCTCTTAGCCAAGTGATTAGTGCCTGCTCAGCTCTTTGATTATTGCCTCCTGAAGCACGTGATCAGTGCATGATAGCCACGTGATCAGCGCCTCTCAGTCACGTGATCAGCGCCTCTCAGTCACGTGATCAGTGCCTCTCAGTCACGTGATCAGTGCATGCTCAGTCACGTGATCAGTGCATGCTCAGCCACGTGATCAGGGCCTGCTCAGTCACGTGATCAGGGTCTGCTGAATCAAGGGATTAGCGCTTGCTCAGCTGCATGCTTAATCCCTGCTCAGCTGCCTGACTCGTGCCTGATCAGCTGTGTGATTAGTCCCTGCTCAGCTGCGTGATTAGTGCCTGCTCAAGACCGGGTTAGGAGCCGGCTGAGTGACGTGATTAGAGTCTGCTTAGCCACTTCATTACAGTCTGCTCAGCTCCATGATTATTGCCTGCTAAGCTGCGTGATTCCTGCCTGCTCAGCTTCTTGATTATTGCCTGCTGAGCTGCGTGATTCCTGCTTGCTCAGCTCCATATTTATTGCCTGCTGAGCTGCGTGATTCCTGCCTGCTCAGCTTCTTGATTATTGCATGCTGAGCTGCGTGATTCCTGTTTGCTCAGCTCCATGATTATTGCCTGCTGAGCTGCGTGATTCCTGCTTGCTCAGCTCCATGATTTTTGCTTGCTGAGCTGCATAATAAGTGCCTGCTCAGTCCCCAGAGAGGAGCCGGCTGAATCACGTGATTAGAGTCTGCTTATCCAGTTCATTACAGCCTTCAGCTCCAATTATTATTGCCTGCTAAGTTGCGTGATTCCTGCCTGCTCAGGTCCGTGAGTATTGCCTGCTGAGTTGCGTGATTCCTGCCAGCTCAGCTCCATGATTATTGCCTGCTGAGCTGCGCGATTCCTGACTGCTAGCTTCTTGCTTATTGGCTGCTGAGCTGCCTGATTCCTGCCTGCTCTGCTTCTTGATTATTGCCTGCTGAGCTGCGTGATTCCTGCTTGCTCAGCTCCAGGAGTATTGTCTGCTGGGCTGCAAGATTCGTGTGTGCTCAGTCACGGGTGTCAAGCCTGCTGAGTCACGTGTTTAGAGTCTGCTTAGCCACTTAATGGCAGTCTGCTCAGCTCCTTGATTTTTGCCAGCTGAGCTGCGAGATTCGTGCCTGCTCAGCTCCTTGATCTTTGCCTGCTGAGCTGAGTGATTCCTGCCTGCTCAGCTCCATGAGTATTGCCTGCTGAGCTGCATGATTGGTGTCTGCTGAGCTGCACCATTGGTGTCTGCTGAGCTGCCCAAATTGTGTCTGCTCAGTCACGGGTGTAGAGCCTGCTGCGTCACGTGTTTAGAGTCTGCTTAACCACTTCATTACAGTTTGCTCAGCTCCTTGACGATTTCCTGCTCCTCTCCGTGATTAGTGCCCTCTTAGCCAAGTGATTAGTGCCTGCTCAGCTCTTTGATTATTGCCTCCTGAAGCACGTGATCAGTGCATGATAGCCACGTGATCAGCGCCTCTCAGTCACGTGATCAGCGCCTCAGTCACGTGATCAGCGCCTCTCAGTCACGTGATCAGTGCCTCTCAGTCACGTGATCAGTGCATGCTCAGTCACGTGATCAGTGCCTCTCAGTCACGTGATCAGTGCCTCTCAGTCACGTGATCAGTGCATGCTCAGTCACGTGATCAGTGCCTCTCAGTCACGTGATCAGTGCTCAGTCACGTGATCAGTGCATGCTCAGCCACGTGATCAGGGCCTGCTCAGTCACGTGATCAGGGTCTGCTGAATCAAGGGATTAGCGCTTGCTCAGCTGCATGCTTAATCCCTGCTCAGCTGCCTGACTCGTGCCTGATCAGCTGTGTGATTAGTCCCTGCTCAGCTGCGTGATTAGTGCCTGCTCAAGACCGGGTTAGGAGCCGGCTGAGTGACGTGATTAGAGTCTGCTTAGCCACTTCATTACAGTCTGCTCAGCTCCATGATTATTGCCTGCTAAGCTGCGTGATTCCTGCCTGCTCAGCTTCTTGATTATTGCCTGCTGAGCTGCGTGATTCCTGCTTGCTCAGCTCCATATTTATTGCCTGCTGAGCTGCGTGATTCCTGCCTGCTCAGCTTCTTGATTATTGCATGCTGAGCTGCGTGATTCCTGCTTGCTCAGCTCCATGATTTTTGCTTGCTGAGCTGCATAATAAGTGCCTGCTCAGTCCCAGAGAGGAGCCGGCTGAATCACGTGATTAGAGTCTGCTTATCCAGTTCATTACAGCCTTCAGCTCCAATTATTATTGCCTGCTAAGTTGCGTGATTCCTGCCTGCTCAGGTCCGTGAGTATTGCCTGCTGAGCTGCGTGATTCCTGACAGCTCAGCTCCAGGATTATTGCCTGCTGAGCTGCGTGATTCGTGCCTGCTCAGCTCCTTGATTACTGTCTGCTGAGCTGCGTGATTCCTGCCTGCTCAGCTCCAGGAGTATTGTCTGCTGGGCTGCAAGATTCGTGTGTGCTCAGTCACGGGTGTCAAGCCTGCTGAGTCACGTGTTTAGAGTCTGCTTAGCCACTTAATGGCAGTCTGCTCAGCTCCTTGATTTTTGCCAGCTGAGCTGCGAGATTCGTGCCTGCTCAGCTCCTTGATCTTTGCCTGCTGAGCTGAGTGATTCCTGCCTGCTCAGCTCCATGAGTATTGCCTGCTGAGCTGCATGATTGGTGTCTGCTGAGCTGCACCATTTGTGTCTGCTGAGCTGCACCATTGGTGTCTGCTGAGCTGCCCAAATTGTGTCTGCTCAGTCACGGGTGTAGAGCCTGCTGCGTCACGTGTTTAGAGTCTGCTTAACCACTTCATTACAGTTTGCTCAGCTCCTTGACGATTTCCTGCTCCTCTCCGTGATTAGTGCCCTCTTAGCCAAGTGATTAGTGCCTGCTCAGCTCTTTGATTATTGCCTCCTGAAGCACGTGATCAGTGCATGATAGCCACGTGATCAGCGCCTCTCAGTCACGTGATCAGCGCCCCTCAGTCACGTGATCAGCGCCTCTCAGTCACGTGATCAGTGCCTCTCAGTCACGTGATCAGTGCATGCTCAGTCACGTGATCAGTGCATGCTCAGCCACGTGATCAGGGCCTGCTCAGTCACGTGATCAGGGTCTGCTGAATCAAGGGATTAGCGCTTGCTCAGCTGCATGCTTAATCCCTGCTCAGCTGCCTGACTCGTGCCTGATCAGCTGTGTGATTAGTCCCTGCTCAGCTGCGTGATTAGTGCCTGCTCAAGACCGGGTTAGGAGCCGGCTGAGTGACGTGATTAGAGTCTGCTTAGCCACTTCATTACAGTCTGCTCAGCTCCATGATTATTGCCTGCTAAGCTGCGTGATTCCTGCCTGCTCAGCTTCTTGATTATTGCCTGCTGAGCTGCGTGATTCCTGCTTGCTCAGCTCCATATTTATTGCCTGCTGAGCTGCGTGATTCCTGCCTGCTCAGCTTCTTGATTATTGCATGCTGAGCTGCGTGATTCCTGTTTGCTCAGCTCCATGATTATTGCCTGCTGAGCTGCGTGATTCCTGCTTGCTCAGCTCCATGATTTTTGCTTGCTGAGCTGCATAAGAAGTGCCTGCTCAGTCCCCAGAGAGGAGCCGGCTGAATCACGTGATTAGAGTCTGCTTATCCAGTTCATTACAGCCTTCAGCTCCATTATTATTGCCTGCTAAGTTGCGTGATTCCTGCCTGCTCAGGTCCGTGAGTATTGCCTGCTGAGTTGCGTGATTCCTGCCAGCTCAGCTCCATGATTATTGCCTGCTGAGCTGCGCGATTCCTGACTGCTAGCTTCTTGTTTATTGGCTGCTGAGCTGCCTGATTCCTGCCTGCTCTGCTTCTTGATTATTGCCTGCTGAGCTGCGTGATTCCTGCTTGCTCAGCTCCAGGAGTATTGTCTGCTGGGCTGCAAGATTCGTGTGTGCTCAGTCACGGGTGTCAAGCCTGCTGAGTCACGTGTTTAGAGTCTGCTTAGCCACTTAATGGCAGTCTGCTCAGCTCCTTGATTTTTGCCAGCTGAGCTGCGAGATTCGTGCCTGCTCAGCTCCTTGATCTTTGCCTGCTGAGCTGAGTGATTCCTGCCTGCTCAGCTCCATGAGTATTGCCTGCTGAGCTGCATGATTGGTGTCTGCTGAGCTGCACCATTGGTGTCTGCTGAGCTGCCCAAATTGTGTCTGCTCAGTCACGGGTGTAGAGCCTGCTGCGTCACGTGTTTAGAGTCTGCTTAACCACTTCATTACAGTTTGCTCAGCTCCTTGACGATTTCCTGCTCCTCTCCGTGATTAGTGCCCTCTTAGCCAAGTGATTAGTGCCTGCTCAGCTCTTTGATTATTGCCTCCTGAAGCACGTGATCAGTGCATGATAGCCACGTGATCAGCGCCTCTCAGTCACGTGATCAGCGCCCCTCAGTCACGTGATCAGCGCCTCTCAGTCACGTGATCAGTGCCTCTCAGTCACGTGATCAGTGCATGCTCAGTCACGTGATCAGTGCCTCTCAGTCACGTGATCAGTGCCTCTCAGTCACGTGATCAGTGCTCAGTCACGTGATCAGTGCCTCTCAGTCACGTGATCAGTGCTCAGTCACGTGATCAGTGCATGCTCAGCCACGTGATCAGGGCCTGCTCAGTCACGTGATCAGGGTCTGCTGAATCAAGGGATTAGCGCTTGCTCAGCTGCATGCTTAATCCCTGCTCAGCTGCCTGACTCGTGCCTGATCAGCTGTGTGATTAGTCCCTGCTCAGCTGCGTGATTAGTGCCTGCTCAAGACCGGGTTAGGAGCCGGCTGAGTGACGTGATTAGAGTCTGCTTAGCCACTTCATTACAGTCTGCTCAGCTCCATGATTATTGCCTGCTAAGCTGCGTGATTCCTGCCTGCTCAGCTTCTTGATTATTGCCTGCTGAGCTGCGTGATTCCTGCTTGCTCAGCTCCATATTTATTGCCTGCTGAGCTGCGTGATTCCTGCCTGCTCAGCTTCTTGATTATTGCATGCTGAGCTGCGTGATTCCTGCTTGCTCAGCTCCATGATTTTTGCATGCTGAGCTGCATAATAAGTGACTGCTCAGTCCCCAGAGAGGAGCCGGCTGAATCACGTGATTAGAGTCTGCTTATCCAGTTCATTACAGCCTTCAGCTCCATTATTATTGCCTGCTAAGTTGCGTGATTCCTGCCTGCTCAGGTCCGTGAGTATTGCCTGCTGAGTTGCGTGATTCCTGCCAGCTCAGCTCCAGGATTATTGCCTGCTGAGCTGCGTGATTCGTGCCCGCTCAGCTCCTTGATTACTGTCTGCTGAGCTGCGTGATTCCTGCCTGCTCAGCTCCAGGAGTTTTGTCTGCTGGGCTGCAAGATTCGTGTGTGCTCAGTCACGGGTGTCAAGCCTGCTGAGTCACGTGTTTAGAGTCTGCTTAGCCACTTAATGGCAGTCTGCTCAGCTCCTTGATTTTTGCCAGCTGAGCTGCGACATTCATGCATGCTCAGCTCCTTGATCTTTGCCTGCTGAGCTGAGTGATTCCTGCCTGCTCAGCTCCATGAGTATTGCCTGCTGAGCTGCATGATTGGTGTCTGCTGAGCTGCACCATTTGTGTCTGCTGAGCTGCACCATTGGTGTCTGCTGAGCTGCCCAAATTGTGTCTGCTCAGTCACGGGTGTAGAGCCTGCTGCGTCACGTGTTTAGAGTCTGCTTAACCACTTCATTACAGTTTGCTCAGCTCCTTGACGATTTCCTGCTCCTCTCCGTGATTAGTGCCCTCTTAGCCAAGTGATTAGTGCCTGCTCAGCTCTTTGATTATTGCCTCCTGAAGCACGTGATCAGTGCATGATAGCCACGTGATCAGCGCCTCTCAGTCACGTGATCAGCGCCCCTCAGTCACGTGATCAGCGCCTCTCAGTCACGTGATCAGTGCCTCTCAGTCACGTGATCAGTGCATGCTCAGTCACGTGATCAGTGCATGCTCAGCCACGTGATCAGGGCCTGCTCAGTCACGTGATCAGGGTCTGCTGAATCAAGGGATTAGCGCTTGCTCAGCTGCATGCTTAATCCCTGCTCAGCTGCCTGACTCGTGCCTGATCAGCTGTGTGATTAGTCCCTGCTCAGCTGCGTGATTAGTGCCTGCTCAAGACCGGGTTAGGAGCCGGCTGAGTGACGTGATTAGAGTCTGCTTAGCCACTTCATTACAGTCTGCTCAGCTCCATGATTATTGCCTGCTAAGCTGCGTGATTCCTGCCTGCTCAGCTTCTTGATTATTGCCTGCTGAGCTGCGTGATTCCTGCTTGCTCAGCTCCATATTTATTGCCTGCTGAGCTGCGTGATTCCTGCCTGCTCAGCTTCTTGATTATTGCATGCTGAGCTGCGTGATTCCTGTTTGCTCAGCTCCATGATTATTGCCTGCTGAGCTGCGTGATTCCTGCTTGCTCAGCTCCATGATTTTTGCTTGCTGAGCTGCATAATAAGTGCCTGCTCAGTCCCCAGAGAGGAGCCGGCTGAATCACGTGATTAGAGTCTGCTTATCCAGTTCATTACAGCCTTCAGCTCCAATTATTATTGCCTGCTAAGTTGCGTGATTCCTGCCTGCTCAGGTCCGTGAGTATTGCCTGCTGAGTTGCGTGATTCCTGCCAGCTCAGCTCCATGATTATTGCCTGCTGAGCTGCGCGATTCCTGACTGCTAGCTTGCTTATTGGCTGCTGAGCTGCCTGATTCCTGCCTGCTCTGCTTCTTGATTATTGCCTGCTGAGCTGCGTGATTCCTGCTTGCTCAGCTCCAGGAGTATTGTCTGCTGGGCTGCAAGATTCGTGTGTGCTCAGTCACGGGTGTCAAGCCTGCTGAGTCACGTGTTTAGAGTCTGCTTAGCCACTTAATGGCAGTCTGCTCAGCTCCTTGATTTTTGCCAGCTGAGCTGCGAGATTCGTGCCTGCTCAGCTCCTTGATCTTTGCCTGCTGAGCTGAGTGATTCCTGCCTGCTCAGCTCCATGAGTATTGCCTGCTGAGCTGCATGATTGGTGTCTGCTGAGCTGCACCATTGGTGTCTGCTGAGCTGCCCAAATTGTGTCTGCTCAGTCACGGGTGTAGAGCCTGCTGCGTCACGTGTTTAGAGTCTGCTTAACCACTTCATTACAGTTTGCTCAGCTCCTTGACGATTTCCTGCTCCTCTCCGTGATTAGTGCCCTCTTAGCCAAGTGATTAGTGCCTGCTCAGCTCTTTGATTATTGCCTCCTGAAGCACGTGATCAGTGCATGATAGCCACGTGATCAGCGCCTCTCAGTCACGTGATCAGCGCCCTTCAGTCACGTGATCAGCGCCTCTCAGTCACGTGATCAGTGCCTCTCAGTCACGTGATCAGTGCATGCTCAGTCACGTGATCAGTGCCTCTCAGTCACGTGATCAGTGCCTCTCAGTCACGTGATCAGTGCATGCTCAGTCACGTGATCAGTGCTCAGTCACGTGATCAGTGCTCAGTCACGTGATCAGTGCATGCTCAGCCACGTGATCAGGGCCTGCTCAGTCACGTGATCATCAAGGGATTAGCGCTTGCTCAGCTGCATGCTTAATCCCTGCTCAGCTGCCTGACTCGTGCCTGATCAGCTGTGTGATTAGTCCCTGCTCAGCTGCGTGATTAGTGCCTGCTCAAGACCGGGTTAGGAGCCGGCTGAGTGACGTGATTAGAGTCTGCTTAGCCACTTCATTACAGTCTGCTCAGCTCCATGATTATTGCCTGCTAAGCTGCGTGATTCCTGCCTGCTCAGCTTCTTGATTATTGCCTGCTGAGCTGCGTGATTCCTGCTTGCTCAGCTCCATATTTATTGCCTGCTGAGCTGCGTGATTCCTGCCTGCTCAGCTTCTTGATTATTGCATGCTGAGCTGCGTGATTCCTGCTTGCTCAGCTCCATGATTTTTGCTTGCTGAGCTGCATAATAAGTGCCTGCTCAGTCCCCAGAGAGGAGCCGGCTGAATCACGTGATTAGAGTCTGCTTATCCAGTTCATTACAGCCTTCAGCTCCAATTATTATTGCCTGCTAAGTTGCGTGATTCCTGCCTGCTCAGGTCCGTGAGTATTGCCTGCTGAGCTGCGTGATTCCTGCCAGCTCAGCTCCAGGATTATTGCCTGCTGAGCTGCGTGATTCGTGCCTGCTCAGCTCCTTGATTACTGTCTGCTGAGCTGCGTGATTCCTGCCTGCTCAGCTCCAGGAGTATTGTCTGCTGGGCTGCAAGATTCGTGTGTGCTCAGTCACGGGTGTCAAGCCTGCTGAGTCACGTGTTTAGAGTCTGCTTAGCCACTTAATGGCAGTCTGCTCAGCTCCTTGATTTTTGCCAGCTGAGCTGCGAGATTCGTGCCTGCTCAGCTCCTTGATCTTTGCCTGCTGAGCTGAGTGATTCCTGCCTGCTCAGCTCCATGAGTATTGCCTGCTGAGCTGCATGATTGGTGTCTGCTGAGCTGCACCATTGGTGTCTGCTGAGCTGCCCAAATTGTGTCTGCTCAGTCACGGGTGTAGAGCCTGCTGCGTCACGTGTTTAGAGTCTGCTTAACCACTTCATTACAGTTTGCTCAGCTCCTTGACGATTTCCTGCTCCTCTCCGTGATTAGTGCCCTCTTAGCCAAGTGATTAGTGCCTGCTCAGCTCTTTGATTATTGCCTCCTGAAGCACGTGATCAGTGCATGATAGCCACGTGATCAGCGCCTCTCAGTCACGTGATCAGCGCCCTCAGTCACGTGATCAGCGCCTCTCAGTCACGTGATCAGTGCCTCTCAGTCACGTGATCAGTGCCTGCTCAGTCACGTGATCAGTGCCTCTCAGTCACGTGATCAGTGCCTCTCAGTCACGTGATCAGTGCCTGCTCAGTCACGTGATCAGTGCATGCTCAGCCACGTGATCAGGGCCTGCTCAGTCACGTGATCAGGGTCTGCTGAATCAAGGGATTAGCGCTTGCTCAGCTGCATGCTTAATCCCTGCTCAGCTGCCTGACTCGTGCCTGATCAGCTGTGTGATTAGTCCCTGCTCAGCTGCGTGATTAGTGCCTGCTCAAGACCGGGTTAGGAGCCGGCTGAGTGACGTGATTAGAGTCTGCTTAGCCACTTCATTACAGTCTGCTCAGCTCCATGATTATTGCCTGCTAAGCCGCGTGATTCCTGCCTGCTCAGCTTCTTGATTATTGCCTGCTGAGCTGCGTGATTCCTGCTTGCTCAGCTCCATATTTATTGCCTGCTGAGCTGCGTGATTCCTGTCTGCTCAGCTTCTTGATTATTGCATGCTGAGCTGCGTGATTCCTGCTTGCTCAGCTCCATGATTTTTTCTTGCTGAGCTGCATAATAAGTGCCTGCTCAGTCCCCAGAGAGGAGCCGGCTGAATCACGTGATTAGAGTCTGCTTATCCAGTTCATTACAGCCTTCAGCTCCAATTATTATTGCCTGCTAAGTTGCGTGATTCCTGCCTGCTCTGCTTCTTGATTATTGCCTGCTGAGCTGCGTGATTCCTGCTTGCTCAGCTCCAGGATTATTGCCTGCGGAGCTGCGTGATTCGTGCCTGCTCAGCTCCTTGATTACTGTCTGCTGAGCTGCGTGATTCCTGCCTGCTCAGCTCCAGGAGTATTGTCTGCTGGGCTGCAAGATTCGTGTGTGCTCAGTCACGGGTGTCAAGCCTGCTGAGTCACGTGTTTAGAGTCTGCTTAGCCACTTAATGGCAGTCTGCTCAGCTCCTTGATTTTTGCCAGCTGAGCTGCGAGATTCGTGCCTGCTCAGCTCCTTGATCTTTGCCTGCTGAGCTGAGTGATTCCTGCCTGCTCAGCTCCATGAGTATTGCCTGCTGAGCTGCATGATTGGTGTCTGCTGAGCTGCACCATTTGTGTCTGCTGAGCTGCACCATTGGTGTCTGCTGAGCTGCCCAAATTGTGTCTGCTCAGTCACGGGTGTAGAGCCTGCTGCGTCACGTGTTTAGAGTCTGCTTAACCACTTCATTACAGTTTGCTCAGCTCCTTGACGATTTCCTGCTCCTCTCCGTGATTAGTGCCCTCTTAGCCAAGTGATTAGTGCCTGCTCAGCTCTTTGATTATTGCCTCCTGAAGCACGTGATCAGTGCATGATAGCCACGTGATCAGCGCCTCTCAGTCACGTGATCAGCGCCCCTCAGTCACGTGATCAGCGCCTCTCAGTCACGTGATCAGTGCCTGCTCAGTCACGTGATCAGTGCCTCTCAGTCACGTGATCAGTGCCTCTCAGTCACGTGATCAGTGCCTGCTCAGTCACGTGATCAGTGCCTCTCAGTCACGTGATCAGTGCCTGCTCAGTCACGTGATCAGTGCATGCTCAGCCACGTGATCAGGGCCTGCTCAGTCACGTGATCAGGGTCTGCTGAATCAAGGGATTAGCGCTTGCTCAGCTGCATGCTTAATCCCTGCTCAGCTGCCTGACTCGTGCCTGATCAGCTGTGTGATTAGTCCCTGCTCAGCTGCGTGATTAGTGCCTGCTCAAGACCGGGTTAGGAGCCGGCTGAGTGACGTGATTAGAGTCTGCTTAGCCACTTCATTACAGTCTGCTCAGCTCCATGATTATTGCCTGCTAAGCTGCGTGATTCCTGCCTGCTCAGCTTCTTGATTATTGCCTGCTGAGCTGCGTGATTCCTGCTTGCTCAGCTCCATATTTATTGCCTGCTGAGCTGCGTGATTCCTGCCTGCTCAGCTTCTTGATTATTGCATGCTGAGCTGCGTGATTCCTGCTTGCTCAGCTCCATGATTTTTGCTTGCTGAGCTGCATAATAAGTGCCTGCTCAGTCCCCAGAGAGGAGCCGGCTGAATCACGTGATTAGAGTCTGCTTATCCAGTTCATTACAGCCTTCAGCTCCAATTATTATTGCCTGCTAAGTTGCGTGATTCCTGCCTGCTCTGCTTCTTGATTATTGCCTGCTGAGCTGCGTGATTCCTGCTTGCTCAGCTCCAGGATTATTGCCTGCTGAGCTGCGTGATTCGTGCCTGCTCAGCTCCTTGATTACTGTCTGCTGAGCTGCGTGATTCCTGCCTGTTCAGCTCCAGGAGTATTGTCTGCTGGGCTGCAAGATTCGTGTGTGCTCAGTCACGGGTGTCTAGCCTGCTGAGTCACGTGTTTAGAGTCTGCTTAGCCACTTAATGGCAGTCTGCTCAGCTCCTTGATTTTTGCCAGCTGAGCTGCGAGATTCGTGCCTGCTCAGCTCCTTGATCTTTGCCTGCTGAGCTGAGTGATTCCTGCCTGCTCAGCTCCATGATTATTGCCTGCTGAGCCGCGCGATTCCTGCCTGCTCAGCTTCTTGATTATTGCCTGCTGAGCTGCGTGATTCCTGCTTGCTCAGCTCCATATTTATTGCCTGCTGAGCTGCGTGATTCCTGCCTGCTCAGCTTCTTGATTATTGCCTGCTGAGCTGCGTGATTCCTGCTTGCTCAGCTCCATGATTATTGCCTGCTGAGCTGCGTGATTCCTGCCTGCTCAGCTCCATGATTATTGCCTGCTGAGCTGCGTGATTCCTGTTTGCTCAGCTCCATGATTATTGCCTGCTGAGCTGCGTGATTCCTGCTTGCTCAGCTCCATGATTTTTGCTTGCTGAGCTGCATAATAAGTGCCTGCTCAGTCCCCAGAGAGGAGCCGGCTGAATCACGTGATTAGAGTCTGCTTATCCAGTTCATTACAGCCTTCAGCTGCAATTATTATTGCCTGCTAAGTTGCGTGATTCCTGCCTGCTCAGGTCCGTGAGTATTGCCTGCTGAGTTGCGTGATTCCTGCCAGCTCAGCTCCATGATTATTGCCTGCTGAGCTGCGCGATTCCTGACTGCGAGCTTCTTGCTTATTGGCTGCTGAGCTGCCTGATTCCTGCCTGCTCTGCTTCTTGATTATTGCCTGCTGAGCTGCGTGATTCCTGCCTGCTCAGCTCCAGGAGTATTGTCTGCTGGGCTGCAAGATTCGTGTGTGCTCAGTCACGGGTGTCAAGCCTGCTGAGTCACGTGTTTAGAGTCTGCTTAGCCACTTAATGGCAGTCTGCTCAGCTCCTTGATTTTGCCAGCTGAGCTGCGAGATCCGTGCCTGCTCAGCTCCTTGATCTTTGCCTGCTGAGCTGAGTGATTCCTGCCTGCTCAGCTCCATGAGTATTGCCTGCTGAGCTGCATGATTGGTGTCTGCTGAGCTGCACCATTGGTGTTTGCTGAGCTGCCCAAATTGTGTCTGCTCAGTCACGGGTGTAGAGCCTGCTGCGTCACGTGTTTAGAGTCTGCTTAACCACTTCATTACAGCTTGCTCAGCTCCTTGACGATTTCCTGCTCCTCTCCGTGATTAGTGCCCTCTTAGCCAAGTGATTAGTGCCTGCTCAGCTCTTTGATTATTGCCTCCTGAAGCACGTGATCAGTGCATGATAGCCACGTGATCAGCGCCTCTCAGTCACGTGATCAGCGCCCCTCAGTCACGTGATCAGCGCCTCTCAGTCACGTGATCAGTGCCTCTCAGTCACGTGATCAGTGCATGCTCAGTCACGTGATCAGTGCCTCTCAGTCACGTGATCAGTGCCTCTCAGTCACGTGTTCAGTGCATGCTCAGTCACGTGATCAGTGCCTCTCAGTCACGTGATCAGTGCCTGCTCAGTCACGTGATCAGTGCATGCTCAGCCACGTGATCAGGGCCTGCTCAGTCACGTGATCAGGGTCTGCTGAATCAAGGGATTAGCGCTTGCTCAGCTGCATGCTTAATCCCTGCTCAGCTGCCTGACTCGTGCCTGATCAGCTGTGTGATTAGTCCCTGCTCAGCTGCGTGATTAGTGCCTGCTCAAGACCGGGTTAGGAGCCGGCTGAGTGACGTGATTAGAGTCTGCTTAGCCACTTCATTACAGTCTGCTCAGCTCCATGATTATTGCCTGCTAAGCTGCGTGATTCCTGCCTGCTCAGCTTCTTGATTATTGCCTGCTGAGCTGCGTGATTCCTGCTTGCTCAGCTCCATATTTATTGCCTGCTGAGCTGCGTGATTCCTGCCTGCTCAGCTTCTTGATTATTGCATGCTGAGCTGCGTGATTCCTGCTTGCTCAGCTCCATGATTTTTGCTTGCTGAGCTGCATAATAAGTGCCTGCTCAGTCTCCAGAGAGGAGCCGGCTGAATCACGTGATTAGAGTCTGCTTATCCAGTTCATTACAGCCTTCAGCTCCAATTATTATTGCCTGCTAAGTTGCGTGATTCCTGCCTGCTCAGGTCCGTGAGTATTGCCTGCTGAGTTGCGTGATTCCTGCCAGCTCAGCTCCAGGATTATTGCCTGCTGAGCTGCGTGATTCGTGCCTGCTCAGCTCCTTGAATACTGTCTGCTGAGCTGCGTGATTCCTGCCTGCTCAGCTCCAGGAGTATTGTCTGCTGGGCTGCAAGATTCGTGTGTGCTCAGTCACGGGTGTCAAGCCTGCTGAGTCACGTGTTTAGAGTCTGCTTAGCCACTTAATGGCAGTCTGCTCAGCTCCTTGATTTTTGCCAGCTGAGCTGCGAGATTCGTGCCTGCTCAGCTCCTTGATCTTTGCCTGCTGAGCTGAGTGATTCCTGCCTGCTCAGCTCCATGAGTATTGCCTGCTGAGCTGCATGATTGGTGTCTGCTGAGCTGCACCATTTGTGTCTGCTGAGCTGCACCATTGGTGTCTGCTGAGCTGCCCAAATTGTGTCTGCTCAGTCACGGGTGTAGAGCCTGCTGCGTCACGTGTTTAGAGTCTGCTTAACCACTTCATTACAGTTTGCTCAGCTCCTTGACGATTTCCTGCTCCTCTCCGTGATTAGTGCCCTCTTAGCCAAGTGATTAGTGCCTGCTCAGCTCTTTGATTATTGCCTCCTGAAGCACGTGATCAGTGCATGATAGCCACGTGATCAGCGCCTCTCAGTCACGTGATCAGCGCCCTCAGTCACGTGATCAGCGCCTCTCAGTCACGTGATCAGTGCCTCTCAGTCACGTGATCAGTGCATGCTCAGTCACGTGATCAGTGCATGCTCAGCCACGTGATCAGGGCCTGCTCAGTCACGTGATCAGGGTCTGCTGAATCAAGGGATTAGCGCTTGCTCAGCTGCATGCTTAATCCCTGCTCAGCTGCCTGACTCGTGCCTGATCAGCTGTGTGATTAGTCCCTGCTCAGCTGCGTGATTAGTGCCTGCTCAAGACCGGGTTAGGAGCCGGCTGAGTGACGTGATTAGAGTCTGCTTAGCCACTTCATTACAGTCTGCTCAGCTCCATGATTATTGCCTGCTGAGCTGCGTGATTCCTGCCTGCTCAGCTTCTTGATTATTGCCTGCTGAGCTGCGTGATTCCTGCTTGCTCAGCTCCATGATTTTTGCTTGCTGAGCTGCATAATAAGTGCCTGCTCAGTCCCCAGAGAGGAGCCGGCTGAATCACGTGATTAGAGTCTGCTTATCCAGTTCATTACAGCCTTCAGCTCCAATTATTATTGCCTGCTAAGTTGCGTGATTCCTGCCTGCTCAGGTCCGTGAGTATTGCCTGCTGAGTTGCGTGATTCCTGCCAGCTCAGCTCCATGATTATTGCCTGCTGAGCTGCGCGATTCCTGACTGCTAGCTTCTTGCTTATTGGCTGCTGAGCTGCCTGATTCCTGCCTGCTCTGCTTCTTGATTATTGCCTGCTGAGCTGCGTGATTCCTGCTTGCTCAGCTCCAGGATTATTGCCTGCGGAGCTGCGTGATTCGTGCCTGCTCAGCTCCTTGATTACTGTCTGCTGAGCTGCGTGATTCCTGCCTGCTCAGCTCCAGGAGTATTGTCTGCTGGGCTGCAAGATTCGTGTGTGCTCAGTCACGGGTGTCAAGCCTGCTGAGTCACGTGTTTAGAGTCTGCTTAGCCACTTAATGGCAGTCTGCTCAGCTCCTTGATTTTTGCCAGCTGAGCTGCGAGATTCGTGCCTGCTCAGCTCCTTGATCTTTGCCTGCTGAGCTGAGTGATTCCTGCCTGCTCAGCTCCATGAGTATTGCCTGCTGAGCTGCATGATTGGTGTCTGCTGAGCTGCACCATTTGTGTCTGCTGAGCTGCACCATTGGTGTCTGCTGAGCTGCCCAAATTGTGTCTGCTCAGTCACGGGTGTAGAGCCTGCTGCGCCACGTGTTTAGAGTCTGCTTACCCACTTCATTACAGTTTGCTCAGCTCCTTGACGATTTCCTGCTCCTCTCCGTGATTAGTGCCCTCTTAGCCAAGTGATTAGTGCCTGCTCAGCTCTTTGATTATTGCCTCCTGAAGCACGTGATCAGTGCATGATAGCCACGTGATCAGCGCCTCTCAGTCACGTGATCAGCGCCCCTCAGTCACGTGATCAGCGCCTCTCAGTCACGTGATCAGTGCCTCTCAGTCACGTGATCAGTGCATGCTCAGTCACGTGATCAGTGCATGCTCAGCCACGTGATCAGGGCCTGCTCAGTCACGTGATCAGGGTCTGCTGAATCAAGGGATTAGCGCTTGCTCAGCTGCATGCTTAATCCCTGCTCAGCTGCCTGACTCGTGCCTGATCAGCTGTGTGATTAGTCCCTGCTCAGCTGCGTGATTAGTGCCTGCTCAAGACCGGGTTAGGAGCCGGCTGAGTGACGTGATTAGAGTCTGCTTAGCCACTTCATTACAGTCTGCTCAGCTCCATGATTATTGCCTGCTAAGCTGCGTGATTCCTGCCTGCTCAGCTTCTTGATTATTGCCTGCTGAGCTGCGTGATTCCTGCTTGCTCAGCTCCATATTTATTGCCTGCTGAGCTGCGTGATTCCTGCCTGCTCAGCTTCTTGATTATTGCATGCTGAGCTGCGTGATTCCTGTTTGCTCAGCTCCATGATTATTGCCTGCTGAGCTGCGTGATTCCTGCTTGCTCAGCTCCATGATTTTTGCTTGCTGAGCTGCATAATAAGTGCCTGCTCAGTCCTCAGAGAGGAGCCGGCTGAATCACGTGATTAGAGTCTGCTTATCCAGTTCATTACAGCCTTCAGCTCCAATTATTATTGCCTGCTAAGTTGCGTGATTCCTGCCTGCTCAGGTCCGTGAGTATTGCCTGCTGAGTTGCGTGATTCCTGCCAGCTCAGCTCCATGATTATTGCCTGCTGAGCTGCGCGATTCCTGACTGCTAGCTTCTTGCTTATTGGCTGCTGAGCTGCCTGATTCCTGCCTGCTCTGCTTCTTGATTATTGCCTGCTGAGCTGCGTGATTCCTGCTTGCTCAGCTCCAGGATTATTGCCTGCTGAGCTGCGTGATTCGTGCCTGCTCAGCTCCTTGATTACTGTCTGCTGAGCTGCGTGATTCCTGCCTGCTCAGCTCCAGGAGTATTGTCTGCTGGGCTGCAAGATTCGTGTGTGCTCAGTCACGGGTGTCAAGCCTGCTGAGTCACGTGTTTAGAGTCTGCTTAGCCACTTAATGGCAGTCTGCTCAGCTCCTTGATTTTTGCCAGCTGAGCTGCGAGATTCGTGCCTGCTCAGCTCCTTGATCTTTGCCTGCTGAGCTGAGTGATTCCTGCCTGCTCAGCTCCATGAGTATTGCCTGCTGAGCTGCATGATTGGTGTCTGCTGAGCTGCACCATTGGTGTCTGCTGAGCTGCCCAAATTGTGTCTGCTCAGTCACGGGTGTAGAGCCTGCCGCGTCACGTGTTTAGAGTCTGCTTAACCACTTCATTACAGTTTGCTCAGCTCCTTGACGATTTCCTGCTCCTCTCCGTGATTAGTGCCCTCTTAGCCAAGTGATTAGTGCCTGCTCAGCTCTTTGATTATTGCCTCCTGAAGCACGTGATCAGTGCATGATAGCCACGTGATCAGCGCCTCTCAGTCACGTGATCAGCGCCTCAGTCACGTGATCAGCGCCTCTCAGTCACGTGATCAGTGCCTCTCAGTCACGTGATCAGTGCATGCTCAGTCACGTGATCAGTGCCTCTCAGTCACGTGATCAGTGCCTCTCAGTCACGTGATCAGTGCATGCTCAGTCACGTGATCAGTGCATGCTCAGCCACGTGATCAGGGCCTGCTCAGTCACGTGATCAGGGTCTGCTGAATCAAGGGATTAGCGCTTGCTCAGCTGCATGCTTAATCCCTGCTCAGCTGCCTGACTCGTGCCTGATCAGCTGTGTGATTAGTCCCTGCTCAGCTGCGTGATTAGTGCCTGCTCAAGACCGGGTTAGGAGCCGGCTGAGTGACGTGATTAGAGTCTGCTTAGCCACTTCATTACAGTCTGCTCAGCTCCATGATTATTGCCTGCTAAGCTGCGTGATTCCTGCCTGCTCAGCTTCTTGATTATTGCCTGCTGAGCTGCGTGATTCCTGCTTGCTCAGCTCCATATTTATTGCCTGCTGAGCTGCGTGATTCCTGCCTGCTCAGCTTCTTGATTATTGCATGCTGAGCTGCGTGATTCCTGTTTGCTCAGCTCCATGATTATTGCCTGCTGAGCTGCGTGATTCCTGCTTGCTCAGCTCCATGATTTTTGCTTGCTGAGCTGCATAATAAGTGCCTGCTCAGTCCCCAGAGAGGAGCCGGCTGAATCACGTGATTAGAGTCTGCTTATCCAGTTCATTACAGCCTTCAGCTCCAATTATTATTGCCTGCTAAGTTGCGTGATTCCTGCCTGCTCAGGTCCGTGAGTATTGCCTGCTGAGTTGCGTGATTCCTGCCAGCTCAGCTCCATGATTATTGCCTGCTGAGCTGCGCGATTCCTGACTGCTAGCTTCTTGCTTATTGGCTGCTGAGCTGCCTGATTCCTGCCTGCTCTGCTTCTTGATTATTGCCTGCTGAGCTGCGTGATTCCTGCTTGCTCAGCTCCAGGATTATTGCCTGCGGAGCTGCGTGATTCGTGCCTGCTCAGCTCCTTGATTACTGTCTGCTGAGCTGCGTGATTCCTGCCTGCTCAGCTCCAGGAGTATTGTCTGCTGGGCTGCAAGATTCGTGTGTGCTCAGTCACGGGTGTCAAGCCTGCTGAGTCACGTGTTTAGAGTCTGCTTAGCCACTTAATGGCAGTCTGCTCAGCTCCTTGATTTTTGCCAGCTGAGCTGCGAGATTCGTGCCTGCTCAGCTCCTTGATCTTTGCCTGCTGAGCTGAGTGATTCCTGCCTGCTCAGCTCCATGAGTATTGCCTGCTGAGCTGCATGATTGGTGTCTGCTGAGCTGCACCATTGGTGTCTGCTGAGCTGCCCAAATTGTGTCTGCTCAGTCACGGGTGTAGAGCCTGCTGCGTCACGTGTTTAGAGTCTGCTTAACCACTTCATTACAGTTTGCTCAGCTCCTTGACGATTTCCTGCTCCTCTCCGTGATTAGTGCCCTCTTAGCCAAGTGATTAGTGCCTGCTCAGCTCTTTGATTATTGCCTCCTGAAGCACGTGATCAGTGCATGATAGCCACGTGATCAGCGCCTCTCAGTCACGTGATCAGCGCCCCTCAGTCACGTGATCAGCGCCTCTCAGTCACGTGATCAGTGCCTCTCAGTCACGTGATCAGTGCATGCTCAGTCACGTGATCAGTGCCTCTCAGTCACGTGATCAGTGCCTCTCAGTCACGTGATCAGTGCATGCTCAGTCACGTGATCAGTGCATGCTCAGCCACGTGATCAGGGCCTGCTCAGTCACGTGATCAGGGTCTGCTGAATCAAGGGATTAGCGCTTGCTCAGCTGCATGCTTAATCCCTGCTCAGCTGCCTGACTCGTGCCTGATCAGCTGTGTGATTAGTCCCTGCTCAGCTGCGTGATTAGTGCCTGCTCAAGACCGGGTTAGGAGCCGGCTGAGTGACGTGATTAGAGTCTGCTTAGCCACTTCATTACAGTCTGCTCAGCTCCATGATTATTGCCTGCTAAGCTGCGTGATTCCTGCCTGCTCAGCTTCTTGATTATTGCCTGCTGAGCTGCGTGATTCCTGCTTGCTCAGCTCCATATTTATTGCCTGCTGAGCTGCGTGATTCCTGCCTGCTCAGCTTCTTGATTATTGCATGCTGAGCTGCGTGATTCCTGTTTGCTCAGCTCCATGATTATTGCCTGCTGAGCTGCGTGATTCCTGCTTGCTCAGCTCCATGATTTTTGCTTGCTGAGCTGCATAATAAGTGCCTGCTCAGTCCCCAGAGAGGAGCCGGCTGAATCACGTGATTAGAGTCTGCTTATCCAGTTCATTACAGCCTTCAGCTCCAATTATTATTGCCTGCTAAGTTGCGTGATTCCTGCCTGCTCAGGTCCGTGAGTATTGCCTGCTGAGTTGCGTGATTCCTGCCAGCTCAGCTCCATGATTATTGCCTGCTGAGCTGCGCGATTCCTGACTGCTAGCTTCTTGCTTATTGGCTGCTGAGCTGCCTGATTCCTGCCTGCTCTGCTTCTTGATTATTGCCTGCTGAGCTGCGTGATTCCTGCTTGCTCAGCTCCAGGATTATTGCCTGCGGAGCTGCGTGATTCGTGCCTGCTCAGCTCCTTGATTACTGTCTGCTGAGCTGCGTGATTCCTGCCTGCTCAGCTCCAGGAGTATTGTCTGCTGGGCTGCAAGATTCGTGTGTGCTCAGTCACGGGTGTCAAGCCTGCTGAGTCACGTGTTTAGAGTCTGCTTAGCCACTTAATGGCAGTCTGCTCAGCTCCTTGATTTTTGCCAGCTGAGCTGCGAGATTCGTGCCTGCTCAGCTCCTTGATCTTTGCCTGCTGAGCTGAGTGATTCCTGCCTGCTCAGCTCCATGAGTATTGCCTGCTGAGCTGCATGATTGGTGTCTGCTGAGCTGCACCATTGGTGTCTGCTGAGCTGCCCAAATTGTGTCTGCTCAGTCACGGGTGTAGAGCCTGCTGCGTCACGTGTTTAGAGTCTGCTTAACCACTTCATTACAGTTTGCTCAGCTTCTTGACGATTTCCTGCTCCTCTCCGTGATTAGTGCCCTCTTAGCCAAGTGATTAGTGCCTGCTCAGCTCTTTGATTATTGCCTCCTGAAGCACGTGATCAGTGCATGATAGCCACGTGATCAGCGCCTCTCAGTCACGTGATCAGCGCCCCTCAGTCACGTGATCAGCGCCTCTCAGTCACGTGATCAGTGCCTCTCAGTCACGTGATCAGTGCATGCTCAGTCACGTGATCAGTGCCTCTCAGTCACGTGATCAGTGCCTCTCAGTCACGTGATCAGTGCATGCTCAGTCACGTGATCAGTGCCTCTCAGTCACGTGATCAGTGCTCAGTCACGTGATCAGTGCATGCTCAGCCACGTGATCAGGGCCTGCTCAGTCACGTGATCAGGGTCTGCTGAATCAAGGGATTAGCGCTTGCTCAGCTGCATGCTTAATCCCTGCTCAGCTGCCTGACTCGTGCCTGATCAGCTGTGTGATTAGTCCCTGCTCAGCTGCGTGATTAGTGCCTGCTCAAGACCGGGTTAGGAGCCGGCTGAGTGACGTGATTAGAGTCTGCTTAGCCACTTCATTACAGTCTGCTCAGCTCCATGATTATTGCCTGCTAAGCTGCGTGATTCCTGCCTGCTCAGCTTCTTGATTATTGCCTGCTGAGCTGCGTGATTCCTGCTTGCTCAGCTCCATATTTATTGCCTGCTGAGCTGCGTGATTCCTGCCTGCTCAGCTTCTTGATTATTGCCTGCTGAGCTGCGTGATTCCTGCTTGCTCAGCTCCATGATTTTTGCTTGCTGAGCTGCATAATAAGTGCCTGCTCAGTCCCCAGAGAGGAGCCGGCTGAATCACGTGATTAGAGTCTGCTTATCCAGTTCATTACAGCCTTCAGCTCCAATTATTATTGCCTGCTAAGTTGCGTGATTCCTGCCTGCTCAGGTCCGTGAGTATTGCCTGCTGAGTTGCGTGATTCCTGCCAGCTCAGCTCCAGGATTATTGCCTGCTGAGCTGCGTGATTCGTGCCTGCTCAGCTCCTTGATTACTGTCTGCTGAGCTGCGTGATTCCTGCCTGCTCAGCTCCAGGAGTATTGACTGCTGGGCTGCAAGATTCGTGTGTGCTCAGTCACGGGTGTCAAGCCTGCTGAGTCACGTGTTTAGAGTCTGCTTAGCCACTTAATGGCAGTCTGCTCAGCTCCTTGATTTTTGCCAGCTGAGCTGCGAGATTCGTGCCTGCTCAGCTCCTTGATCTTTGCCTGCTGAGCTGAGTGATTCCTGCCTGCTCAGCTCCATGAGTATTGCCTGCTGAGCTGCATGATTGGTGTCTGCTGAGCTGCACCATTGGTGTCTGCTGAGCTGCCCAAATTGTGTCTGCTCAGTCACGGGTGTAGAGCCTGCTGCGTCACGTGTTTAGAGTCTGCTTAACCACTTCATTACAGTTTGCTCAGCTCCTTGACGATTTCCTGCTCCTCTCCGTGATTAGTGCCCTCTTAGCCAAGTGATTAGTGCCTGCTCAGCTCTTTGATTATTGCCTCCTGAAGCACGTGATCAGTGCATGATAGCCACGTGATCAGCGCCTCTCAGTCACGTGATCAGCGCCCCTCAGTCACGTGATCAGCGCCTCTCAGTCACGTGATCAGTGCCTCTCAGTCACGTGATCAGTGCCTGCTCAGTCACGTGATCAGTGCATCTCAGTCACGTGATCAGTGCCTCTCAGTCACGTGATCAGTGCATGCTCAGTCACGTGATCAGTGCATGCTCAGCCACGTGATCAGGGCCTGCTCAGTCACGTGATCAGGGTCTGCTGAATCAAGGGATTAGCGCTTGCTCAGCTGCATGCTTAATCCCTGCTCAGCTGCCTGACTCGCGCCTGATCAGCTGTGTGATTAGTCCCTGCTCAGCTGCGTGATTAGTGCCTGCTCAAGACCGGGTTAGGAGCCGGCTGAGTGACGTGATTAGAGTCTGCTTAGCCACTTCATTACAGTCTGCTCAGCTCCATGATTATTGCCTGCTAAGCTGCGTGATTCCTGCCTGCTCAGCTTCTTGATTATTGCCTGCTGAGCTGCGTGATTCCTGCTTGCTCAGCTCCATATTTATTGCCTGCTGAGCTGCGTGATTCCTGCCTGCTCAGCTTCTTGATTATTGCATGCTGAGCTGCGTGATTCCTGCTTGCTCAGCTCCATGATTTTTGCTTGCTGAGCTGCATAATAAGTGCCTGCTCAGTCCCCAGAGAGGAGCCGGCTGAATCACGTGATTAGAGTCTGCTTATCCAGTTCATTACAGCCTTCAGCTCCAATTATTATTGCCTGCTAAGTTGCGTGATTCCTGCCTGCTCAGCTCCTTGATTATTGCCTGCTGAGCTGCGTGATTCCTGCTTGCTCAGCTCCAGGATTATTGCCTGCGGAGCTGCGTGATTCGTGCCTGCTCAGCTCCTTGATTACTGTCTGCTGAGCTGCGTGATTCCTGCCTGCTCAGCTCCAGGAGTATTGTCTGCTGGGCTGCAAGATTCGTGTGTGCTCAGTCACGGGTGTCAAGCCTGCTGAGTCACGTGTTTAGAGTCTGCTTAGCCACTTAATGGCAGTCTGCTCAGCTCCTTGATTTTTGCCAGCTGAGCTGCGAGATTCGTGCCTGCTCAGCTCCTTGATCTTTGCCTGCTGAGCTGAGTGATTCCTGCCTGCTCAGCTCCATGAGTATTGCCTGCTGAGCTGCATGATTGGTGTCTGCTGAGCTGCACCATTTGTGTCTGCTGAGCTGCACCATTGGTGTCTGCTGAGCTGCCCAAATTGTGTCTGCTCAGTCACGGGTGTAGAGCCTGCTGCGTCACGTGTTTAGAGTCTGCTTAACCACTTCATTACAGTTTGCTCAGCTCCTTGACGATTTCCTGCTCCTCTCCGTGATTAGTGCCCTCTTAGCCAAGTGATTAGTGCCTGCTCAGCTCTTTGATTATTGCCTCCTGAAGCACGTGATCAGTGCATGATCAGTCACGTGATCAGCGCCTCTCAGTCACGTGATCAGTGCCTCTCAGTCACGTGATCAGTGCATGCTCAGTCACGTGATCAGTGCCTCTCAGTCACGTGATCAGTGCCTGCTCAGTCACGTGATCAGTGCATGCTCAGCCACGTGATCAGGGCCTGCTCAGTCACGTGATCAGGGTCTGCTGAATCAAGGGATTAGCGCTTGCTCAGCTGCATGCTTAATCCCTGCTCAGCTGCCTGACTCGTGCCTGATCAGCTGTGTGATTAGTCCCTGCTCAGCTGCGTGATTAGTGCCTGCTCAAGACCGGGTTAGGAGCCGGCTGAGTGACGTGATTAGAGTCTGCTTAGCCACTTCATTACAGTCTGCTCAGCTCCATGATTATTGCCTGCTAAGCTGCGTGATTCCTGCCTGCTCAGCTTCTTGATTATTGCCTGCTGAGCTGCGTGATTCCTGCTTGCTCAGCTCCATATTTATTGCCTGCTGAGCTGCGTGATTCCTGCCTGCTCAGCTTCTTGATTATTGCATGCTGAGCTGCGTGATTCCTGTTTGCTCAGCTCCATGATTATTGCCTGCTGAGCTGCGTGATTCCTGCTTGCTCAGCTCCATGATTTTTGCTTGCTGAGCTGCATGATTCCTGCCTGCTCAGCTCCAGAGAGGAGCCTGCTGAGCTGCGTGATTACTGTTTGCTCAGCTCCATGATTTTTGCTTCAGCTGCATTATTAGTGCCTGCTCAGTTGCGTGATTCCTGCCTGCTGTCCGTGATTAGAGTCTGCTTATCCAGTTCATGACAGCTCAGCTCCATGATTATTGCCTGCTGAGCTGCGCGATTCCTGACTGCTAGCTTCGTGCTTATTGGCTGCTGAGCTGCCTGATTCCTGCCAGCTCTGCTTCTTGATTATTGCCTGCTGAGCTGCGTGATTCCTGCTGCTCAGCTCCATGATTATTGCCTGCTGAGCTGCGTGATTCGTGCCTGCTCTGCTCCTTGATTACTGTCTGCTGAGCTGCGTGATTCCTGCCTGCTCAGCTCCAGGAGTATTGTCTGCTGGGCTGCAAGATTCGTGTGTGCTCAGTCACGGGTGTCAAGCCTGCTGAGTCACGTGTTTAGAGTCTGCTTAGCCACTTAATGGCAGTCTGCTCAGCTCCTTGATTTTTGCCAGCTGAGCTGCGAGATTCGTGCTTGCTCAGCTCCTTGATCTTTGCCTGCTGAGCTGAGTGATTCCTGCCTGCTCAGCTCCATGAGTATTGCCTGCTGAGCTGCATGATTGGTGTCTGCTGAGCTGCACCATTGGTGTTTGCTGAGCTGCCCAAATTGTGTCTGCTCAGTCACGGGTGTAGAGCCTGCTGCGTCACGTGTTTAGAGTCTGCTTAACCACTTCATTACAGTTTGCTCAGCTCCTTGACGATTTCCTGCTCCTCTCCGTGATTAGTGCCCTCTTAGCCAAGTGATTAGTGCCTGCTCAGCTCTTTGATTATTGCCTCCTGAAGCACGTGATCAGTGCATGATAGCCACGTGATCAGCGCCTCTCAGTCACGTGATCAGCGCCCCTCAGTCACGTGATCAGCGCCTCTCAGTCACGTGATCAGTGCCTCTCAGTCACGTGATCAGTGCATGCTCAGTCACGTGATCAGTGCCTCTCAGTCACGTGATCAGTGCCTCTCAGTCACGTGATCAGTGCCTCTCAGTCACGTGATCAGTGCATGCTCAGTCACGTGATCAGTGCATGCTCAGCCACGTGATCAGGGCCTGCTCAGTCACGTGATCAGGGTCTGCTGAATCAAGGGATTAGCGCTTGCTCAGCTGCATGCTTAATCCCTGCTCAGCTGCCTGACTCGTGCCTGATCAGCTGTGTGATTAGTCCCTGCTCAGCTGCGTGATTAGTGCCTGCTCAAGACCGGGTTAGGAGCCGGCTGAGTGACGTGATTAGAGTCTGCTTAGCCACTTCATTACAGTCTGCTCAGCTCCATGATTATTGCCTGCTAAGCTGCGTGATTCCTGCCTGCTCAGCTTCTTGATTATTGCCTGCTGAGCTGCGTGATTCCTGCTTGCTCAGCTCCATATTTATTGCCTGCTGAGCTGCGTGATTCCTGCCTGCTCAGCTTCTTGATTATTGCATGCTGAGCTGCGTGATTCCTGCTTGCTCAGCTCCATGATTTTTGCTTGCTGAGCTGCATAATAAGTGCCTGCTCAGTCCCCAGAGAGGAGCCGGCTGAATCACGTGATTAGAGTCTGCTTATCCAGTTCATTACAGCCTTCAGCTCCAATTATTATTGCCTGCTAAGTTGCGTGATTCCTGCCTGCTCAGGTCCGTGAGTATTGCCTGCTGAGTTGCGTGATTCCTGCCAGCTCAGCTCCATGATTATTGCCTGCTGAGCTGCGTGATTCGTGCCTGCTCAGCTCCTTGATTACTGTCTGCTGAGCTGCGTGATTCCTGCCTGCTCAGCTCCAGGAGTATTGTCTGCTGGGCTGCAAGATTCGTGTGTGCTCAGTCACGGGTGTCAAGCCTGCTGAGTCACGTGTTTAGAGTCTGCTTAGCCACTTAATGGCAGTCTGCTCAGCTCCTTGATTTTTGCCAGCTGAGCTGCGAGATTCGTGCCTGCTCAGCTCCTTGATCTTTGCCTGCTGAGCTGAGTGATTCCTGCCTGCTCAGCTCCATGAGTATTGCCTGCTGAGCTGCATGATTGGTGTCTGCTGAGCTGCACCATTTGTGTCTGCTGAGCTGCACCATTGGTGTCTGCTGAGCTGCCCAAATTGTGTCTGCTCAGTCACGGGTGTAGAGCCTGCTGCGTCACGTGTTTAGAGTCTGCTTAACCACTTCATTACAGTTTGCTCAGCTCCTTGACGATTTCCTGCTCCTCTCCGTGATTAGTGCCCTCTTAGCCAAGTGATTAGTGCCTGCTCAGCTCTTTGATTATTGCCTCCTGAAGCACGTGATCAGTGCATGATAGCCACGTGATCAGCGCCTCTCAGTCACGTGATCAGCGCCCTCAGTCACGTGATCAGCGCCTCTCAGTCACGTGATCAGTGCCTCTCAGTCACGTGATCAGTGCATGCTCAGTCACGTGATCAGTGCATGCTCAGCCACGTGATCAGGGCCTGCTCAGTCACGTGATCAGGGTCTGCTGAATCAAGGGATTAGCGCTTGCTCAGCTGCATGCTTAATCCCTGCTCAGCTGCCTGACTCGTGCCTGATCAGCTGTGTGATTAGTCCCTGCTCAGCTGCGTGATTAGTGCCTGCTCAAGACCGGGTTAGGAGCCGGCTGAGTGACGTGATTAGAGTCTGCTTAGCCACTTCATTACAGTCTGCTCAGCTCCATGATTATTGCCTGCTAAGCTGCGTGATTCCTGCCTGCTCAGCTTCTTGATTATTGCCTGCTGAGCTGCGTGATTCCTGCTTGCTCAGCTCCATGATTTTTGCTTGCTGAGCTGCATAATAAGTGCCTGCTCAGTCCCCAGAGAGGAGCCGGCTGAATCACGTGATTAGAGTCTGCTTATCCAGTTCATTACAGCCTTCAGCTCCAATTATTATTGCCTGCTAAGTTGCGTGATTCCTGCCTGCTCAGGTCCGTGAGTATTGCCTGCTGAGTTGCGTGATTCCTGCCAGCTCAGCTCCATGATTATTGCCTGCTGAGCTGCGCGATTCCTGACTGCTAGCTTCTTGCTTATTGGCTGCTGAGCTGCCTGATTCCTGCCTGCTCTGCTTCTTGATTATTGCCTGCTGAGCTGCGTGATTCCTGCTTGCTCAGCTCCAGGATTATTGCCTGCTGAGCTGCGTGATTCGTGCCTGCTCAGCTCCTTGATTACTGTCTGCTGAGCTGCGTGATTCCTGCCTGCTCAGCTCCAGGAGTATTGTCTGCTGGGCTGCAAGATTCGTGTGTGCTCAGTCACGGGTGTCAAGCCTGCTGAGTCACGTGTTTAGAGTCTGCTTAGCCACTTAATGGCAGTCTGCTCAGCTCCTTGATTTTTGCCAGCTGAGCTGCGAGATTCGTGCCTGCTCAGCTCCTTGATCTTTGCCTGCTGAGCTGAGTGATTCCTGCCTGCTCAGCTCCATGAGTATTGCCTGCTGAGCTGCATGATTGGTGTCTGCTGAGCTGCACCATTTGTGTCTGCTGAGCTGCACCATTGGTGTCTGCTGAGCTGCCCAAATTGTGTCTGCTCAGTCACGGGTGTAGAGCCTGCTGCGTCACGTGTTTAGAGTCTGCTTAACCACTTCATTACAGTTTGCTCAGCTCCTTGACGATTTCCTGCTCCTCTCCGTGATTAGTGCCCTCTTAGCCAAGTGATTAGTGCCTGCTCAGCTCTTTGATTATTGCCTCCTGAAGCACGTGATCAGTGCATGATAGCCACGTGATCAGCGCCTCTCAGTCACGTGATCAGCGCCCCTCAGTCACGTGATCAGCGCCTCTCAGTCACGTGATCAGTGCCTCTCAGTCACGTGATCAGTGCATGCTCAGTCACGTGATCAGTGCATGCTCAGCCACGTGATCAGGGCCTGCTCAGTCACGTGATCAGGGTCTGCTGAATCAAGGGATTAGCGCTTGCTCAGCTGCATGCTTAATCCCTGCTCAGCTGCCTGACTCGTGCCTGATCAGCTGTGTGATTAGTCCCTGCTCAGCTGCGTGATTAGTGCCTGCTCAAGACCGGGTTAGGAGCCGGCTGAGTGACGTGATTAGAGTCTGCTTAGCCACTTCATTACAGTCTGCTCAGCTCCATGATTATTGCCTGCTAAGCTGCGTGATTCCTGCCTGCTCAGCTTCTTGATTATTGCCTGCTGAGCTGCGTGATTCCTGCTTGCTCAGCTCCATATTTATTGCCTGCTGAGCTGCGTGATTCCTGCCTGCTCAGCTTCTTGATTATTGCATGCTGAGCTGCGTGATTCCTGTTTGCTCAGCTCCATGATTATTGCCTGCTGAGCTGCGTGATTCCTGCTTGCTCAGCTCCATGATTTTTGCTTGCTGAGCTGCATAATAAGTGCCTGCTCAGTCCCCAGAGAGGAGCCGGCTGAATCACGTGATTAGAGTCTGCTTATCCAGTTCATTACAGCCTTCAGCTCCAATTATTATTGCCTGCTAAGTTGCGTGATTCCTGCCTGCTCAGGTCCGTGAGTATTGCCTGCTGAGTTGCGTGATTCCTGCCAGCTCAGCTCCATGATTATTGCCTGCTGAGCTGCGCGATTCCTGACTGCTAGCTTCTTGCTTATTGGCTGCTGAGCTGCCTGATTCCTGCCTGCTCTGCTTCTTGATTATTGCCTGCTGAGCTGCGTGATTCCTGCTTGCTCAGCTCCAGGATTATTGCCTGCTGAGCTGCGTGATTCGTGCCTGCTCAGCTCCTTGATTACTGTCTGCTGAGCTGCGTGATTCCTGCCTGCTCAGCTCCAGGAGTATTGTCTGCTGGGCTGCAAGATTCGTGTGTGCTCAGTCACGGGTGTCAAGCCTGCTGAGTCACGTGTTTAGAGTCTGCTTAGCCACTTAATGGCAGTCTGCTCAGCTCCTTGATTTTTGCCAGCTGAGCTGCGAGATTCGTGCCTGCTCAGCTCCTTGATCTTTGCCTGCTGAGCTGAGTGATTCCTGCCTGCTCAGCTCCATGAGTATTGCCTGCTGAGCTGCATGATTGGTGTCTGCTGAGCTGCACCATTGGTGTCTGCTGAGCTGCCCAAATTGTGTCTGCTCAGTCACGGGTGTAGAGCCTGCTGCGTCACGTGTTTAGAGTCTGCTTAACCACTTCATTACAGTTTGCTCAGCTCCTTGACGATTTCCTGCTCCTCTCCGTGATTAGTGCCCTCTTAGCCAAGTGATTAGTGCCTGCTCAGCTCTTTGATTATTGCCTCCTGAAGCACGTGATCAGTGCATGATAGCCACGTGATCAGCGCCTCTCAGTCACGTGATCAGCGCCCCTCAGTCACGTGATCAGCGCCTCTCAGTCACGTGATCAGTGCCTCTCAGTCACGTGATCAGTGCATGCTCAGTCACGTGATCAGTGCCTCTCAGTCACGTGATCAGTGCCTCTCAGTCACGTGATCAGTGCATGCTCAGTCACGTGATCAGTGCATGCTCAGCCACGTGATCAGGGCCTGCTCAGTCACGTGATCAGGGTCTGCTGAATCAAGGGATTAGCGCTTGCTCAGCTGCATGCTTAATCCCTGCTCAGCTGCCTGACTCGTGCCTGATCAGCTGTGTGATTAGTCCCTGCTCAGCTGCGTGATTAGTGCCTGCTCAAGACCGGGTTAGGAGCCGGCTGAGTGACGTGATTAGAGTCTGCTTAGCCACTTCATTACAGTCTGCTCAGCTCCATGATTATTGCCTGCTAAGCTGCGTGATTCCTGCCTGCTCAGCTTCTTGATTATTGCCTGCTGAGCTGCGTGATTCCTGCTTGCTCAGCTCCATATTTATTGCCTGCTGAGCTGCGTGATTCCTGCCTGCTCAGCTTCTTGATTATTGCATGCTGAGCTGCGTGATTCCTGTTTGCTCAGCTCCATGATTATTGCCTGCTGAGCTGCGTGATTCCTGCTTGCTCAGCTCCATGATTTTTGCTTGCTGAGCTGCATAATAAGTGCCTGCTCAGTCCCCAGAGAGGAGCCGGCTGAATCACGTGATTAGAGTCTGCTTATCCAGTTCATTACAGCCTTCAGCTCCAATTATTATTGCCTGCTAAGTTGCGTGATTCCTGCCTGCTCAGGTCCGTGAGTATTGCCTGCTGAGTTGCGTGATTCCTGCCAGCTCAGCTCCATGATTATTGCCTGCTGAGCTGCGCGATTCCTGACTGCTAGCTTCTTGCTTATTGGCTGCTGAGCTGCCTGATTCCTGCCTGCTCTGCTTCTTGATTATTGCCTGCTGAGCTGCGTGATTCCTGCTTGCTCAGCTCCAGGATTATTGCCTGCTGAGCTGCGTGATTCGTGCCTGCTCAGCTCCTTGATTACTGTCTGCTGAGCTGCGTGATTCCTGCCTGCTCAGCTCCAGGAGTATTGTCTGCTGGGCTGCAAGATTCGTGTGTGCTCAGTCACGGGTGTCAAGCCTGCTGAGTCACGTGTTTAGAGTCTGCTTAGCCACTTAATGGCAGTCTGCTCAGCTCCTTGATTTTTGCCAGCTGAGCTGCGAGATTCGTGCCTGCTCAGCTCCTTGATCTTTGCCTGCTGAGCTGAGTGATTCCTGCCTGCTCAGCTCCATGAGTATTGCCTGCTGAGCTGCATGATTGGTGTCTGCTGAGCTGCACCATTGGTGTCTGCTGAGCTGCCCAAATTGTGTCTGCTCAGTCACGGGTGTAGAGCCTGCTGCGTCACGTGTTTAGAGTCTGCTTAACCACTTCATTACAGTTTGCTCAGCTCCTTGACGATTTCCTGCTCCTCTCCGTGATTAGTGCCCTCTTAGCCAAGTGATTAGTGCCTGCTCAGCTCTTTGATTATTGCCTCCTGAAGCACGTGATCAGTGCATGATAGCCACGTGATCAGCGCCTCTCAGTCACGTGATCAGCGCCCCTCAGTCACGTGATCAGCGCCTCTCAGTCACGTGATCAGTGCCTCTCAGTCACGTGATCAGTGCATGCTCAGTCACGTGATCAGTGCCTCTCAGTCACGTGATCAGTGCCTCTCAGTCACGTGATCAGTGCATGCTCAGTCACGTGATCAGTGCATGCTCAGCCACGTGATCAGGGCCTGCTCAGTCACGTGATCAGGGTCTGCTGAATCAAGGGATTAGCGCTTGCTCAGCTGCATGCTTAATCCCTGCTCAGCTGCCTGACTCGTGCCTGATCAGCTGTGTGATTAGTCCCTGCTCAGCTGCGTGATTAGTGCCTGCTCAAGACCGGGTTAGGAGCCGGCTGAGTGACGTGATTAGAGTCTGCTTAGCCACTTCATTACAGTCTGCTCAGCTCCATGATTATTGCCTGCTAAGCTGCGTGATTCCTGCCTGCTCAGCTTCTTGATTATTGCCTGCTGAGCTGCGTGATTCCTGCTTGCTCAGCTCCATATTTATTGCCTGCTGAGCTGCGTGATTCCTGCCTGCTCAGCTTCTTGATTATTGCATGCTGAGCTGCGTGATTCCTGTTTGCTCAGCTCCATGATTATTGCCTGCTGAGCTGCGTGATTCCTGCTTGCTCAGCTCCATGATTTTTGCTTGCTGAGCTGCATAATAAGTGCCTGCTCAGTCCCCAGAGAGGAGCCGGCTGAATCACGTGATTAGAGTCTGCTTATCCAGTTCATTACAGCCTTCAGCTCCAATTATTATTGCCTGCTAAGTTGCGTGATTCCTGCCTGCTCAGGTCCGTGAGTATTGCCTGCTGAGTTGCGTGATTCCTGCCAGCTCAGCTCCATGATTATTGCCTGCTGAGCTGCGCGATTCCTGACTGCTAGCTTCTTGCTTATTGGCTGCTGAGCTGCCTGATTCCTGCCTGCTCTGCTTCTTGATTATTGCCTGCTGAGCTGCGTGATTCCTGCTTGCTCAGCTCCAGGATTATTGCCTGCTGAGCTGCGTGATTCGTGCCTGCTCAGCTCCTTGATTACTGTCTGCTGAGCTGCGTGATTCCTGCCTGCTCAGCTCCAGGAGTATTGTCTGCTGGGCTGCAAGATTCGTGTGTGCTCAGTCACGGGTGTCAAGCCTGCTGAGTCACGTGTTTAGAGTCTGCTTAGCCACTTAATGGCAGTCTGCTCAGCTCCTTGATTTTTGCCAGCTGAGCTGCGAGATTCGTGCCTGCTCAGCTCCTTGATCTTTGCCTGCTGAGCTGAGTGATTCCTGCCTGCTCAGCTCCATGAGTATTGCCTGCTGAGCTGCATGATTGGTGTCTGCTGAGCTGCACCATTGGTGTCTGCTGAGCTGCCCAAATTGTGTCTGCTCAGTCACGGGTGTAGAGCCTGCTGCGTCACGTGTTTAGAGTCTGCTTAACCACTTCATTACAGTTTGCTCAGCTCCTTGACGATTTCCTGCTCCTCTCCGTGATTAGTGCCCTCTTAGCCAAGTGATTAGTGCCTGCTCAGCTCTTTGATTATTGCCTCCTGAAGCACGTGATCAGTGCATGATAGCCACGTGATCAGCGCCTCTCAGTCACGTGATCAGCGCCCCTCAGTCACGTGATCAGCGCCTCTCAGTCACGTGATCAGTGCCTCTCAGTCACGTGATCAGTGCATGCTCAGTCACGTGATCAGTGCCTCTCAGTCACGTGATCAGTGCCTCTCAGTCACGTGATCAGTGCATGCTCAGTCACGTGATCAGTGCATGCTCAGCCACGTGATCAGGGCCTGCTCAGTCACGTGATCAGGGTCTGCTGAATCAAGGGATTAGCGCTTGCTCAGCTGCATGCTTAATCCCTGCTCAGCTGCCTGACTCGTGCCTGATCAGCTGTGTGATTAGTCCCTGCTCAGCTGCGTGATTAGTGCCTGCTCAAGACCGGGTTAGGAGCCGGCTGAGTGACGTGATTAGAGTCTGCTTAGCCACTTCATTACAGTCTGCTCAGCTCCATGATTATTGCCTGCTAAGCTGCGTGATTCCTGCCTGCTCAGCTTCTTGATTATTGCCTGCTGAGCTGCGTGATTCCTGCTTGCTCAGCTCCATATTTATTGCCTGCTGAGCTGCGTGATTCCTGCCTGCTCAGCTTCTTGATTATTGCATGCTGAGCTGCGTGATTCCTGTTTGCTCAGCTCCATGATTATTGCCTGCTGAGCTGCGTGATTCCTGCTTGCTCAGCTCCATGATTTTTGCTTGCTGAGCTGCATAATAAGTGCCTGCTCAGTCCCCAGAGAGGAGCCGGCTGAATCACGTGATTAGAGTCTGCTTATCCAGTTCATTACAGCCTTCAGCTCCAATTATTATTGCCTGCTAAGTTGCGTGATTCCTGCCTGCTCAGGTCCGTGAGTATTGCCTGCTGAGTTGCGTGATTCCTGCCAGCTCAGCTCCATGATTATTGCCTGCTGAGCTGCGCGATTCCTGACTGCTAGCTTCTTGCTTATTGGCTGCTGAGCTGCCTGATTCCTGCCTGCTCTGCTTCTTGATTATTGCCTGCTGAGCTGCGTGATTCCTGCTTGCTCAGCTCCAGGATTATTGCCTGCTGAGCTGCGTGATTCGTGCCTGCTCAGCTCCTTGATTACTGTCTGCTGAGCTGCGTGATTCCTGCCTGCTCAGCTCCAGGAGTATTGTCTGCTGGGCTGCAAGATTCGTGTGTGCTCAGTCACGGGTGTCAAGCCTGCTGAGTCACGTGTTTAGAGTCTGCTTAGCCACTTAATGGCAGTCTGCTCAGCTCCTTGATTTTTGCCAGCTGAGCTGCGAGATTCGTGCCTGCTCAGCTCCTTGATCTTTGCCTGCTGAGCTGAGTGATTCCTGCCTGCTCAGCTCCATGAGTATTGCCTGCTGAGCTGCATGATTGGTGTCTGCTGAGCTGCACCATTGGTGTCTGCTGAGCTGCCCAAATTGTGTCTGCTCAGTCACGGGTGTAGAGCCTGCTGCGTCACGTGTTTAGAGTCTGCTTAACCACTTCATTACAGTTTGCTCAGCTCCTTGACGATTTCCTGCTCCTCTCCGTGATTAGTGCCCTCTTAGCCAAGTGATTAGTGCCTGCTCAGCTCTTTGATTATTGCCTCCTGAAGCACGTGATCAGTGCATGATAGCCACGTGATCAGCGCCTCTCAGTCACGTGATCAGCGCCCCTCAGTCACGTGATCAGCGCCTCTCAGTCACGTGATCAGTGCCTCTCAGTCACGTGATCAGTGCATGCTCAGTCACGTGATCAGTGCCTCTCAGTCACGTGATCAGTGCATGCTCAGTCACGTGATCAGTGCATGCTCAGCCACGTGATCAGGGCCTGCTCAGTCACGTGATCAGGGTCTGCTGAATCAAGGGATTAGCGCTTGCTCAGCTGCATGCTTAATCCCTGCTCAGCTGCCTGACTCGTGCCTGATCAGCTGTGTGATTAGTCCCTGCTCAGCTGCGTGATTAGTGCCTGCTCAAGACCGGGTTAGGAGCCGGCTGAGTGACGTGATTAGAGTCTGCTTAGCCACTTCATTACAGTCTGCTCAGCTCCATGATTATTGCCTGCTAAGCTGCGTGATTCCTGCCTGCTCAGCTTCTTGATTATTGCCTGCTGAGCTGCGTGATTCCTGCTTGCTCAGCTCCATATTTATTGCCTGCTGAGCTGCGTGATTCCTGCCTGCTCAGCTTCTTGATTATTGCATGCTGAGCTGCGTGATTCCTGTTTGCTCAGCTCCATGATTATTGCCTGCTGAGCTGCGTGATTCCTGCTTGCTCAGCTCCATGATTTTTGCTTGCTGAGCTGCATAATAAGTGCCTGCTCAGTCCCCAGAGAGGAGCCGGCTGAATCACGTGATTAGAGTCTGCTTATCCAGTTCATTACAGCCTTCAGCTCCAATTATTATTGCCTGCTAAGTTGCGTGATTCCTGCCTGCTCAGGTCCGTGAGTATTGCCTGCTGAGTTGCGTGATTCCTGCCAGCTCAGCTCCATGATTATTGCCTGCTGAGCTGCGCGATTCCTGACTGCTAGCTTCTTGCTTATTGGCTGCTGAGCTGCCTGATTCCTGCCTGCTCTGCTTCTTGATTATTGCCTGCTGAGCTGCGTGATTCCTGCTTGCTCAGCTCCAGGATTATTGCCTGCTGAGCTGCGTGATTCGTGCCTGCTCAGCTCCTTGATTACTGTCTGCTGAGCTGCGTGATTCCTGCCTGCTCAGCTCCAGGAGTATTGTCTGCTGGGCTGCAAGATTCGTGTGTGCTCAGTCACGGGTGTCAAGCCTGCTGAGTCACGTGTTTAGAGTCTGCTTAGCCACTTAATGGCAGTCTGCTCAGCTCCTTGATTTTTGCCAGCTGAGCTGCGAGATTCGTGCCTGCTCAGCTCCTTGATCTTTGCCTGCTGAGCTGAGTGATTCCTGCCTGCTCAGCTCCATGAGTATTGCCTGCTGAGCTGCATGATTGGTGTCTGCTGAGCTGCACCATTGGTGTCTGCTGAGCTGCCCAAATTGTGTCTGCTCAGTCACGGGTGTAGAGCCTGCTGCGTCACGTGTTTAGAGTCTGCTTAACCACTTCATTACAGTTTGCTCAGCTCCTTGACGATTTCCTGCTCCTCTCCGTGATTAGTGCCCTCTTAGCCAAGTGATTAGTGCCTGCTCAGCTCTTTGATTATTGCCTCCTGAAGCACGTGATCAGTGCATGATAGCCACGTGATCAGCGCCTCTCAGTCACGTGATCAGCGCCCCTCAGTCACGTGATCAGCGCCTCTCAGTCACGTGATCAGTGCCTCTCAGTCACGTGATCAGTGCATGCTCAGTCACGTGATCAGTGCCTCTCAGTCACGTGATCAGTGCCTCTCAGTCACGTGATCAGTGCATGCTCAGTCACGTGATCAGTGCATGCTCAGCCACGTGATCAGGGCCTGCTCAGTCACGTGATCAGGGTCTGCTGAATCAAGGGATTAGCGCTTGCTCAGCTGCATGCTTAATCCCTGCTCAGCTGCCTGACTCGTGCCTGATCAGCTGTGTGATTAGTCCCTGCTCAGCTGCGTGATTAGTGCCTGCTCAAGACCGGGTTAGGAGCCGGCTGAGTGACGTGATTAGAGTCTGCTTAGCCACTTCATTACAGTCTGCTCAGCTCCATGATTATTGCCTGCTAAGCTGCGTGATTCCTGCCTGCTCAGCTTCTTGATTATTGCCTGCTGAGCTGCGTGATTCCTGCTTGCTCAGCTCCATATTTATTGCCTGCTGAGCTGCGTGATTCCTGCCTGCTCAGCTTCTTGATTATTGCATGCTGAGCTGCGTGATTCCTGTTTGCTCAGCTCCATGATTATTGCCTGCTGAGCTGCGTGATTCCTGCTTGCTCAGCTCCATGATTTTTGCTTGCTGAGCTGCATAATAAGTGCCTGCTCAGTCCCCAGAGAGGAGCCGGCTGAATCACGTGATTAGAGTCTGCTTATCCAGTTCATTACAGCCTTCAGCTCCAATTATTATTGCCTGCTAAGTTGCGTGATTCCTGCCTGCTCAGGTCCGTGAGTATTGCCTGCTGAGTTGCGTGATTCCTGCCAGCTCAGCTCCATGATTATTGCCTGCTGAGCTGCGCGATTCCTGACTGCTAGCTTCTTGCTTATTGGCTGCTGAGCTGCCTGATTCCTGCCTGCTCTGCTTCTTGATTATTGCCTGCTGAGCTGCGTGATTCCTGCTTGCTCAGCTCCAGGATTATTGCCTGCTGAGCTGCGTGATTCGTGCCTGCTCAGCTCCTTGATTACTGTCTGCTGAGCTGCGTGATTCCTGCCTGCTCAGCTCCAGGAGTATTGTCTGCTGGGCTGCAAGATTCGTGTGTGCTCAGTCACGGGTGTCAAGCCTGCTGAGTCACGTGTTTAGAGTCTGCTTAGCCACTTAATGGCAGTCTGCTCAGCTCCTTGATTTTTGCCAGCTGAGCTGCGAGATTCGTGCCTGCTCAGCTCCTTGATCTTTGCCTGCTGAGCTGAGTGATTCCTGCCTGCTCAGCTCCATGAGTATTGCCTGCTGAGCTGCATGATTGGTGTCTGCTGAGCTGCACCATTGGTGTCTGCTGAGCTGCCCAAATTGTGTCTGCTCAGTCACGGGTGTAGAGCCTGCTGCGTCACGTGTTTAGAGTCTGCTTAACCACTTCATTACAGTTTGCTCAGCTCCTTGACGATTTCCTGCTCCTCTCCGTGATTAGTGCCCTCTTAGCCAAGTGATTAGTGCCTGCTCAGCTCTTTGATTATTGCCTCCTGAAGCACGTGATCAGTGCATGATAGCCACGTGATCAGCGCCTCTCAGTCACGTGATCAGCGCCCTCAGTCACGTGATCAGCGCCTCTCAGTCACGTGATCAGTGCCTCTCAGTCACGTGATCAGTGCATGCTCAGTCACGTGATCAGTGCCTCTCAGTCACGTGATCAGTGCCTCTCAGTCACGTGATCAGTGCATGCTCAGCCACGTGATCAGGGCCTGCTCAGTCACGTGATCAGGGTCTGCTGAATCAAGGGATTAGCGCTTGCTCAGCTGCATGCTTAATCCCTGCTCAGCTGCCTGACTCGTGCCTGATCAGCTGTGTGATTAGTCCCTGCTCAGCTGCGTGATTAGTGCCTGCTCAAGACCGGGTTAGGAGCCGGCTGAGTGACGTGATTAGAGTCTGCTTAGCCACTTCATTACAGTCTGCTCAGCTCCATGATTATTGCCTGCTAAGCTGCGTGATTCCTGCCTGCTCAGCTTCTTGATTATTGCCTGCTGAGCTGCGTGATTCCTGCTTGCTCAGCTCCATATTTATTGCCTGCTGAGCTGCGTGATTCCTGCCTGCTCAGCTTCTTGATTATTGCATGCTGAGCTGCGTGATTCCTGTTTGCTCAGCTCCATGATTATTGCCTGCTGAGCTGCGTGATTCCTGCTTGCTCAGCTCCATGATTTTTGCTTGCTGAGCTGCATAATAAGTGCCTGCTCAGTCCCCAGAGAGGAGCCGGCTGAATCACGTGATTAGAGTCTGCTTATCCAGTTCATTACAGCCTTCAGCTCCAATTATTATTGCCTGCTAAGTTGCGTGATTCCTGCCTGCTCAGGTCCGTGAGTATTGCCTGCTGAGTTGCGTGATTCCTGCCAGCTCAGCTCCATGATTATTGCCTGCTGAGCTGCGCGATTCCTGACTGCTAGCTTCTTGCTTATTGGCTGCTGAGCTGCCTGATTCCTGCCTGCTCTGCTTCTTGATTATTGCCTGCTGAGCTGCGTGATTCCTGCTTGCTCAGCTCCAGGATTATTGCCTGCTGAGCTGCGTGATTCGTGCCTGCTCAGCTCCTTGATTACTGTCTGCTGAGCTGCGTGATTCCTGCCTGCTCAGCTCCAGGAGTATTGTCTGCTGGGCTGCAAGATTCGTGTGTGCTCAGTCACGGGTGTCAAGCCTGCTGAGTCACGTGTTTAGAGTCTGCTTAGCCACTTAATGGCAGTCTGCTCAGCTCCTTGATTTTTGCCAGCTGAGCTGCGAGATTCGTGCCTGCTCAGCTCCTTGATCTTTGCCTGCTGAGCTGAGTGATTCCTGCCTGCTCAGCTCCATGAGTATTGCCTGCTGAGCTGCATGATTGGTGTCTGCTGAGCTGCACCATTGGTGTCTGCTGAGCTGCCCAAATTGTGTCTGCTCAGTCACGGGTGTAGAGCCTGCTGCGTCACGTGTTTAGAGTCTGCTTAACCACTTCATTACAGTTTGCTCAGCTCCTTGACGATTTCCTGCTCCTCTCCGTGATTAGTGCCCTCTTAGCCAAGTGATTAGTGCCTGCTCAGCTCTTTGATTATTGCCTCCTGAAGCACGTGATCAGTGCATGATAGCCACGTGATCAGCGCCTCTCAGTCACGTGATCAGCGCCCCTCAGTCACGTGATCAGCGCCTCTCAGTCACGTGATCAGTGCCTCTCAGTCACGTGATCAGTGCATGCTCAGTCACGTGATCAGTGCCTCTCAGTCACGTGATCAGTGCCTCTCAGTCACGTGATCAGTGCATGCTCAGTCACGTGATCAGTGCATGCTCAGCCACGTGATCAGGGCCTGCTCAGTCACGTGATCAGGGTCTGCTGAATCAAGGGATTAGCGCTTGCTCAGCTGCATGCTTAATCCCTGCTCAGCTGCCTGACTCGTGCCTGATCAGCTGTGTGATTAGTCCCTGCTCAGCTGCGTGATTAGTGCCTGCTCAAGACCGGGTTAGGAGCCGGCTGAGTGACGTGATTAGAGTCTGCTTAGCCACTTCATTACAGTCTGCTCAGCTCCATGATTATTGCCTGCTAAGCTGCGTGATTCCTGCCTGCTCAGCTTCTTGATTATTGCCTGCTGAGCTGCGTGATTCCTGCTTGCTCAGCTCCATATTTATTGCCTGCTGAGCTGCGTGATTCCTGCCTGCTCAGCTTCTTGATTATTGCATGCTGAGCTGCGTGATTCCTGTTTGCTCAGCTCCATGATTATTGCCTGCTGAGCTGCGTGATTCCTGCTTGCTCAGCTCCATGATTTTTGCTTGCTGAGCTGCATAATAAGTGCCTGCTCAGTCCCCAGAGAGGAGCCGGCTGAATCACGTGATTAGAGTCTGCTTATCCAGTTCATTACAGCCTTCAGCTCCAATTATTATTGCCTGCTAAGTTGCGTGATTCCTGCCTGCTCAGGTCCGTGAGTATTGCCTGCTGAGTTGCGTGATTCCTGCCAGCTCAGCTCCATGATTATTGCCTGCTGAGCTGCGCGATTCCTGACTGCTAGCTTCTTGCTTATTGGCTGCTGAGCTGCCTGATTCCTGCCTGCTCTGCTTCTTGATTATTGCCTGCTGAGCTGCGTGATTCCTGCTTGCTCAGCTCCAGGATTATTGCCTGCTGAGCTGCGTGATTCGTGCCTGCTCAGCTCCTTGATTACTGTCTGCTGAGCTGCGTGATTCCTGCCTGCTCAGCTCCAGGAGTATTGTCTGCTGGGCTGCAAGATTCGTGTGTGCTCAGTCACGGGTGTCAAGCCTGCTGAGTCACGTGTTTAGAGTCTGCTTAGCCACTTAATGGCAGTCTGCTCAGCTCCTTGATTTTTGCCAGCTGAGCTGCGAGATTCGTGCCTGCTCAGCTCCTTGATCTTTGCCTGCTGAGCTGAGTGATTCCTGCCTGCTCAGCTCCATGAGTATTGCCTGCTGAGCTGCATGATTGGTGTCTGCTGAGCTGCACCATTGGTGTCTGCTGAGCTGCCCAAATTGTGTCTGCTCAGTCACGGGTGTAGAGCCTGCTGCGTCACGTGTTTAGAGTCTGCTTAACCACTTCATTACAGTTTGCTCAGCTCCTTGACGATTTCCTGCTCCTCTCCGTGATTAGTGCCCTCTTAGCCAAGTGATTAGTGCCTGCTCAGCTCTTTGATTATTGCCTCCTGAAGCACGTGATCAGTGCATGATAGCCACGTGATCAGCGCCTCTCAGTCACGTGATCAGCGCCCTCAGTCACGTGATCAGCGCCTCTCAGTCACGTGATCAGTGCATGCTCAGTCACGTGATCAGTGCCTCTCAGTCACGTGATCAGTGCCTGCTCAGTCACGTGATCAGTGCATGCTCAGCCACGTGATCAGGGCCTGCTCAGTCACGTGATCAGGGTCTGCTGAATCAAGGGATTAGCGCTTGCTCAGCTGCATGCTTAATCCCTGCTCAGCTGCCTGACTCGTGCCTGATCAGCTGTGTGATTAGTCCCTGCTCAGCTGCGTGATTAGTGCCTGCTCAAGACCGGGTTAGGAGCCGGCTGAGTGACGTGATTAGAGTCTGCTTAGCCACTTCATTACAGTCTGCTCAGCTCCATGATTATTGCCTGCTAAGCTGCGTGATTCCTGCCTGCTCAGCTTCTTGATTATTGCCTGCTGAGCTGCGTGATTCCTGCTTGCTCAGCTCCATATTTATTGCCTGCTGAGCTGCGTGATTCCTGCCTGCTCAGCTTCTTGATTATTGCATGCTGAGCTGCGTGATTCCTGTTTGCTCAGCTCCATGATTATTGCCTGCTGAGCTGCGTGATTCCTGCTTGCTCAGCTCCATGATTTTTGCTTGCTGAGCTGCATAATAAGTGCCTGCTCAGTCCCCAGAGAGGAGCCGGCTGAATCACGTGATTAGAGTCTGCTTATCCAGTTCATTACAGCCTTCAGCTCCAATTATTATTGCCTGCTAAGTTGCGTGATTCCTGCCTGCTCAGGTCCGTGAGTATTGCCTGCTGAGTTGCGTGATTCCTGCCAGCTCAGCTCCATGATTATTGCCTGCTGAGCTGCGCGATTCCTGACTGCTAGCTTCTTGCTTATTGGCTGCTGAGCTGCCTGATTCCTGCCTGCTCTGCTTCTTGATTATTGCCTGCTGAGCTGCGTGATTCCTGCTTGCTCAGCTCCAGGATTATTGCCTGCTGAGCTGCGTGATTCGTGCCTGCTCAGCTCCTTGATTACTGTCTGCTGAGCTGCGTGATTCCTGCCTGCTCAGCTCCAGGAGTATTGTCTGCTGGGCTGCAAGATTCGTGTGTGCTCAGTCACGGGTGTCAAGCCTGCTGAGTCACGTGTTTAGAGTCTGCTTAGCCACTTAATGGCAGTCTGCTCAGCTCCTTGATTTTTGCCAGCTGAGCTGCGAGATTCGTGCCTGCTCAGCTCCTTGATCTTTGCCTGCTGAGCTGAGTGATTCCTGCCTGCTCAGCTCCATGAGTATTGCCTGCTGAGCTGCATGATTGGTGTCTGCTGAGCTGCACCATTGGTGTCTGCTGAGCTGCCCAAATTGTGTCTGCTCAGTCACGGGTGTAGAGCCTGCTGCGTCACGTGTTTAGAGTCTGCTTAACCACTTCATTACAGTTTGCTCAGCTCCTTGACGATTTCCTGCTCCTCTCCGTGATTAGTGCCCTCTTAGCCAAGTGATTAGTGCCTGCTCAGCTCTTTGATTATTGCCTCCTGAAGCACGTGATCAGTGCATGATAGCCACGTGATCAGCGCCTCTCAGTCACGTGATCAGCGCCCCTCAGTCACGTGATCAGCGCCTCTCAGTCACGTGATCAGTGCCTCTCAGTCACGTGATCAGTGCATGCTCAGTCACGTGATCAGTGCCTCTCAGTCACGTGATCAGTGCCTCTCAGTCACGTGATCAGTGCATGCTCAGTCACGTGATCAGTGCATGCTCAGCCACGTGATCAGGGCCTGCTCAGTCACGTGATCAGGGTCTGCTGAATCAAGGGATTAGCGCTTGCTCAGCTGCATGCTTAATCCCTGCTCAGCTGCCTGACTCGTGCCTGATCAGCTGTGTGATTAGTCCCTGCTCAGCTGCGTGATTAGTGCCTGCTCAAGACCGGGTTAGGAGCCGGCTGAGTGACGTGATTAGAGTCTGCTTAGCCACTTCATTACAGTCTGCTCAGCTCCATGATTATTGCCTGCTAAGCTGCGTGATTCCTGCCTGCTCAGCTTCTTGATTATTGCCTGCTGAGCTGCGTGATTCCTGCTTGCTCAGCTCCATATTTATTGCCTGCTGAGCTGCGTGATTCCTGCCTGCTCAGCTTCTTGATTATTGCATGCTGAGCTGCGTGATTCCTGTTTGCTCAGCTCCATGATTATTGCCTGCTGAGCTGCGTGATTCCTGCTTGCTCAGCTCCATGATTTTTGCTTGCTGAGCTGCATAATAAGTGCCTGCTCAGTCCCCAGAGAGGAGCCGGCTGAATCACGTGATTAGAGTCTGCTTATCCAGTTCATTACAGCCTTCAGCTCCAATTATTATTGCCTGCTAAGTTGCGTGATTCCTGCCTGCTCAGGTCCGTGAGTATTGCCTGCTGAGTTGCGTGATTCCTGCCAGCTCAGCTCCATGATTATTGCCTGCTGAGCTGCGCGATTCCTGACTGCTAGCTTCTTGCTTATTGGCTGCTGAGCTGCCTGATTCCTGCCTGCTCTGCTTCTTGATTATTGCCTGCTGAGCTGCGTGATTCCTGCTTGCTCAGCTCCAGGATTATTGCCTGCTGAGCTGCGTGATTCGTGCCTGCTCAGCTCCTTGATTACTGTCTGCTGAGCTGCGTGATTCCTGCCTGCTCAGCTCCAGGAGTATTGTCTGCTGGGCTGCAAGATTCGTGTGTGCTCAGTCACGGGTGTCAAGCCTGCTGAGTCACGTGTTTAGAGTCTGCTTAGCCACTTAATGGCAGTCTGCTCAGCTCCTTGATTTTTGCCAGCTGAGCTGCGAGATTCGTGCCTGCTCAGCTCCTTGATCTTTGCCTGCTGAGCTGAGTGATTCCTGCCTGCTCAGCTCCATGAGTATTGCCTGCTGAGCTGCATGATTGGTGTCTGCTGAGCTGCACCATTGGTGTCTGCTGAGCTGCCCAAATTGTGTCTGCTCAGTCACGGGTGTAGAGCCTGCTGCGTCACGTGTTTAGAGTCTGCTTAACCACTTCATTACAGTTTGCTCAGCTCCTTGACGATTTCCTGCTCCTCTCCGTGATTAGTGCCCTCTTAGCCAAGTGATTAGTGCCTGCTCAGCTCTTTGATTATTGCCTCCTGAAGCACGTGATCAGTGCATGATAGCCACGTGATCAGCGCCTCTCAGTCACGTGATCAGCGCCCCTCAGTCACGTGATCAGCGCCTCTCAGTCACGTGATCAGTGCCTCTCAGTCACGTGATCAGTGCATGCTCAGTCACGTGATCAGTGCATGCTCAGCCACGTGATCAGGGCCTGCTCAGTCACGTGATCAGGGTCTGCTGAATCAAGGGATTAGCGCTTGCTCAGCTGCATGCTTAATCCCTGCTCAGCTGCCTGACTCGTGCCTGATCAGCTGTGTGATTAGTCCCTGCTCAGCTGCGTGATTAGTGCCTGCTCAAGACCGGGTTAGGAGCCGGCTGAGTGACGTGATTAGAGTCTGCTTAGCCACTTCATTACAGTCTGCTCAGCTCCATGATTATTGCCTGCTAAGCTGCGTGATTCCTGCCTGCTCAGCTTCTTGATTATTGCCTGCTGAGCTGCGTGATTCCTGCTTGCTCAGCTCCATATTTATTGCCTGCTGAGCTGCGTGATTCCTGCCTGCTCAGCTTCTTGATTATTGCATGCTGAGCTGCGTGATTCCTGTTTGCTCAGCTCCATGATTATTGCCTGCTGAGCTGCGTGATTCCTGCTTGCTCAGCTCCATGATTTTTGCTTGCTGAGCTGCATAATAAGTGCCTGCTCAGTCCCCAGAGAGGAGCCGGCTGAATCACGTGATTAGAGTCTGCTTATCCAGTTCATTACAGCCTTCAGCTCCAATTATTATTGCCTGCTAAGTTGCGTGATTCCTGCCTGCTCAGGTCCGTGAGTATTGCCTGCTGAGTTGCGTGATTCCTGCCAGCTCAGCTCCATGATTATTGCCTGCTGAGCTGCGCGATTCCTGACTGCTAGCTTCTTGCTTATTGGCTGCTGAGCTGCCTGATTCCTGCCTGCTCTGCTTCTTGATTATTGCCTGCTGAGCTGCGTGATTCCTGCTTGCTCAGCTCCAGGAGTATTGTCTGCTGGGCTGCAAGATTCGTGTGTGCTCAGTCACGGGTGTCAAGCCTGCTGAGTCACGTGTTTAGAGTCTGCTTAGCCACTTAATGGCAGTCTGCTCAGCTCCTTGATTTTTGCCAGCTGAGCTGCGAGATTCGTGCCTGCTCAGCTCCTTGATCTTTGCCTGCTGAGCTGAGTGATTCCTGCCTGCTCAGCTCCATGAGTATTGCCTGCTGAGCTGCATGATTGGTGTCTGCTGAGCTGCACCATTGGTGTCTGCTGAGCTGCCCAAATTGTGTCTGCTCAGTCACGGGTGTAGAGCCTGCTGCGTCACGTGTTTAGAGTCTGCTTAACCACTTCATTACAGTTTGCTCAGCTCCTTGACGATTTCCTGCTCCTCTCCGTGATTAGTGCCCTCTTAGCCAAGTGATTAGTGCCTGCTCAGCTATTTGATTATTGCCTCCTGAAGCACGTGATCAGTGCATGATAGCCACGTGATCAGCGCCTCTCAGTCACGTGATCAGCGCCTCTCAGTCACGTGATCAGCGCCTCTCAGTCACGTGATCAGTGCATGCTCAGTCACGTGATCAGTGCCTCTCAGTCACGTGATCAGTGCCTGCTCAGTCACGTGATCAGTGCATGCTCAGCCACGGGATCAGGGCCTGCTCAGTCACGTGATCAGGGTCTGCTGAATCAAGGGATTAGCGCTTGCTCAGCTGCATGCTTAATCCCTGCTCAGCTGCCTGACTCGTGCCTGATCAGCTGTGTGATTAGTCCCTGCTCAGCTGCGTGATTAGTGCCTGCTCAAGACCGGGTTAGGAGCCGGCTGAGTGACGTGATTAGAGTCTGCTTAGCCACTTCATTACAGTCTGCTCAGCTCCATGATTATTGCCTGCTAAGCTGCGTGATTCCTGCCTGCTCAGCTTCTTGATTATTGCCTGCTGAGCTGCGTGATTCCTGCTTGCTCAGCTCCATATTTATTGCCTGCTGAGCTGCGTGATTCCTGCCTGCTCAGCTTCTTGATTATTGCATGCTGAGCTGCGTGATTCCTGTTTGCTCAGCTCCATGATTATTGCCTGCTGAGCTGCGTGATTCCTGCTTGCTCAGCTCCATGATTTTTGCTTGCTGAGCTGCATAATAAGTGCCTGCTCAGTCCCCAGAGAGGAGCCGGCTGAATCACGTGATTAGAGTCTGCTTATCCAGTTCATTACAGCCTTCAGCTCCAATTATTATTGCCTGCTAAGTTGCGTGATTCCTGCCTGCTCAGGTCCGTGAGTATTGCCTGCTGAGTTGCGTGATTCCTGCCAGCTCAGCTCCATGATTATTGCCTGCTGAGCTGCGCGATTCCTGACTGCTAGCTTCTTGCTTATTGGCTGCTGAGCTGCCTGATTCCTGCCTGCTCTGCTTCTTGATTATTGCCTGCTGAGCTGCGTGATTCCTGCTTGCTCAGCTCCAGGATTATTGCCTGCTGAGCTGCGTGATTCGTGCCTGCTCAGCTCCTTGATTACTGTCTGCTGAGCTGCGTGATTCCTGCCTGCTCAGCTCCAGGAGTATTGTCTGCTGGGCTGCAAGATTCGTGTGTGCTCAGTCACGGGTGTCAAGCCTGCTGAGTCACGTGTTTAGAGTCTGCTTAGCCACTTAATGGCAGTCTGCTCAGCTCCTTGATTTTTGCCAGCTGAGCTGCGAGATTCGTGCCTGCTCAGCTCCTTGATCTTTGCCTGCTGAGCTGAGTGATTCCTGCCTGCTCAGCTCCATGAGTATTGCCTGCTGAGCTGCATGATTGGTGTCTGCTGAGCTGCACCATTGGTGTCTGCTGAGCTGCCCAAATTGTGTCTGCTCAGTCACGGGTGTAGAGCCTGCTGCGTCACGTGTTTAGAGTCTGCTTAACCACTTCATTACAGTTTGCTCAGCTCCTTGACGATTTCCTGCTCCTCTCCGTGATTAGTGCCCTCTTAGCCAAGTGATTAGTGCCTGCTCAGCTCTTTGATTATTGCCTCCTGAAGCACGTGATCAGTGCATGATAGCCACGTGATCAGCGCCTCTCAGTCACGTGATCAGCCCCTCAGTCACGTGATCAGCGCCTCTCAGTCACGTGATCAGTGCCTCTCAGTCACGTGATCAGAGTCTCAGTGCATGCTCAGTCACGTGATCAGTGCCTCTCAGTCACGTGATCAGTGCCTCTCAGTCACGTGATCAGTGCATGCTCAGTCACGTGATCAGTGCATGCTCAGCCACGTGATCAGGGCCTGCTCAGTCACGTGATCAGGGTCTGCTGAATCAAGGGATTAGCGCTTGCTCAGCTGCATGCTTAATCCCTGCTCAGCTGCCTGACTCGTGCCTGATCAGCTGTGTGATTAGTCCCTGCTCAGCTGCGTGATTAGTGCCTGCTCAAGACCGGGTTAGGAGCCGGCTGAGTGACGTGATTAGAGTCTGCTTAGCCACTTCATTACAGTCTGCTCAGCTCCATGATTATTGCCTGCTAAGCTGCGTGATTCCTGCCTGCTCAGCTTCTTGATTATTGCCTGCTGAGCTGCGTGATTCCTGCTTGCTCAGCTCCATATTTATTGCCTGCTGAGCTGCGTGATTCCTGCCTGCTCAGCTTCTTGATTATTGCATGCTGAGCTGCGTGATTCCTGTTTGCTCAGCTCCATGATTATTGCCTGCTGAGCTGCGTGATTCCTGCTTGCTCAGCTCCATGATTTTTGCTTGCTGAGCTGCATAATAAGTGCCTGCTCAGTCCCCAGAGAGGAGCCGGCTGAATCACGTGATTAGAGTCTGCTTATCCAGTTCATTACAGCCTTCAGCTCCAATTATTATTGCCTGCTAAGTTGCGTGATTCCTGCCTGCTCAGGTCCGTGAGTATTGCCTGCTGAGTTGCGTGATTCCTGCCAGCTCAGCTCCATGATTATTGCCTGCTGAGCTGCGCGATTCCTGACTGCTAGCTTCTTGCTTATTGGCTGCTGAGCTGCCTGATTCCTGCCTGCTCTGCTTCTTGATTATTGCCTGCTGAGCTGCGTGATTCCTGCTTGCTCAGCTCCAGGATTATTGCCTGCTGAGCTGCGTGATTCGTGCCTGCTCAGCTCCTTGATTACTGTCTGCTGAGCTGCGTGATTCCTGCCTGCTCAGCTCCAGGAGTATTGTCTGCTGGGCTGCAAGATTCGTGTGTGCTCAGTCACGGGTGTCAAGCCTGCTGAGTCACGTGTTTAGAGTCTGCTTAGCCACTTAATGGCAGTCTGCTCAGCTCCTTGATTTTTGCCAGCTGAGCTGCGAGATTCGTGCCTGCTCAGCTCCTTGATCTTTGCCTGCTGAGCTGAGTGATTCCTGCCTGCTCAGCTCCATGAGTATTGCCTGCTGAGCTGCATGATTGGTGTCTGCTGAGCTGCACCATTGGTGTCTGCTGAGCTGCCCAAATTGTGTCTGCTCAGTCACGGGTGTAGAGCCTGCTGCGTCACGTGTTTAGAGTCTGCTTAACCACTTCATTACAGTTTGCTCAGCTCCTTGACGATTTCCTGCTCCTCTCCGTGATTAGTGCCCTCTTAGCCAAGTGATTAGTGCCTGCTCAGCTCTTTGATTATTGCCTCCTGAAGCACGTGATCAGTGCATGATAGCCACGTGATCAGCGCCTCTCAGTCACGTGATCAGCGCCCCTCAGTCACGTGATCAGCGCCTCTCAGTCACGTGATCAGTGCCTCTCAGTCACGTGATCAGTGCATGCTCAGTCACGTGATCAGTGCATGCTCAGCCACGTGATCAGGGCCTGCTCAGTCACGTGATCAGGGTCTGCTGAATCAAGGGATTAGCGCTTGCTCAGCTGCATGCTTAATCCCTGCTCAGCTGCCTGACTCGTGCCTGATCAGCTGTGTGATTAGTCCCTGCTCAGCTGCGTGATTAGTGCCTGCTCAAGACCGGGTTAGGAGCCGGCTGAGTGACGTGATTAGAGTCTGCTTAGCCACTTCATTACAGTCTGCTCAGCTCCATGATTATTGCCTGCTAAGCTGCGTGATTCCTGCCTGCTCAGCTTCTTGATTATTGCCTGCTGAGCTGCGTGATTCCTGCTTGCTCAGCTCCATATTTATTGCCTGCTGAGCTGCGTGATTCCTGCCTGCTCAGCTTCTTGATTATTGCATGCTGAGCTGCGTGATTCCTGTTTGCTCAGCTCCATGATTATTGCCTGCTGAGCTGCGTGATTCCTGCTTGCTCAGCTCCATGATTTTTGCTTGCTGAGCTGCATAATAAGTGCCTGCTCAGTCCCCAGAGAGGAGCCGGCTGAATCACGTGATTAGAGTCTGCTTATCCAGTTCATTACAGCCTTCAGCTCCAATTATTATTGCCTGCTAAGTTGCGTGATTCCTGCCTGCTCAGGTCCGTGAGTATTGCCTGCTGAGTTGCGTGATTCCTGCCAGCTCAGCTCCATGATTATTGCCTGCTGAGCTGCGCGATTCCTGACTGCTAGCTTCTTGCTTATTGGCTGCTGAGCTGCCTGATTCCTGCCTGCTCTGCTTCTTGATTATTGCCTGCTGAGCTGCGTGATTCCTGCTTGCTCAGCTCCAGGAGTATTGTCTGCTGGGCTGCAAGATTCGTGTGTGCTCAGTCACGGGTGTCAAGCCTGCTGAGTCACGTGTTTAGAGTCTGCTTAGCCACTTAATGGCAGTCTGCTCAGCTCCTTGATTTTTGCCAGCTGAGCTGCGAGATTCGTGCCTGCTCAGCTCCTTGATCTTTGCCTGCTGAGCTGAGTGATTCCTGCCTGCTCAGCTCCATGAGTATTGCCTGCTGAGCTGCATGATTGGTGTCTGCTGAGCTGCACCATTGGTGTCTGCTGAGCTGCCCAAATTGTGTCTGCTCAGTCACGGGTGTAGAGCCTGCTGCGTCACGTGTTTAGAGTCTGCTTAACCACTTCATTACAGTTTGCTCAGCTCCTTGACGATTTCCTGCTCCTCTCCGTGATTAGTGCCCTCTTAGCCAAGTGATTAGTGCCTGCTCAGCTCTTTGATTATTGCCTCCTGAAGCACGTGATCAGTGCATGATAGCCACGTGATCAGCGCCTCTCAGTCACGTGATCAGCGCCCCTCAGTCACGTGATCAGCGCCTCTCAGTCACGTGATCAGTGCCTCTCAGTCACGTGATCAGTGCATGCTCAGTCACGTGATCAGTGCCTCTCAGTCACGTGATCAGTGCCTCTCAGTCACGTGATCAGTGCATGCTCAGTCACGTGATCAGTGCCTCTCAGTCACGTGATCAGTGCATGCTCAGCCACGTGATCAGGGCCTGCTCAGTCACGTGATCAGGGTCTGCTGAATCAAGGGATTAGCGCTTGCTCAGCTGCATGCTTAATCCCTGCTCAGCTGCCTGACTCGTGCCTGATCAGCTGTGTGATTAGTCCCTGCTCAGCTGCGTGATTAGTGCCTGCTCAAGACCGGGTTAGGAGCCGGCTGAGTGACGTGATTAGAGTCTGCTTAGCCACTTCATTACAGTCTGCTCAGCTCCATGATTATTGCCTGCTAAGCTGCGTGATTCCTGCCTGCTCAGCTTCTTGATTATTGCCTGCTGAGCTGCGTGATTCCTGCTTGCTCAGCTCCATATTTATTGCCTGCTGAGCTGCGTGATTCCTGCCTGCTCAGCTTCTTGATTATTGCATGCTGAGCTGCGTGATTCCTGCTTGCTCAGCTCCATGATTTTTGCTTGCTGAGCTGCATAATAAGTGCCTGCTCAGTCCCCAGAGAGGAGCCGGCTGAATCACGTGATTAGAGTCTGCTTATCCAGTTCATTACAGCCTTCAGCTCCAATTATTATTGCCTGCTAAGTTGCGTGATTCCTGCCTGCTCAGGTCCGTGAGTATTGCCTGCTGAGTTGCGTGATTCCTGCCAGCTCAGCTCCAGGATTATTGCCTGCTGAGCTGCGTGATTCGTGCCTGCTCAGCTCCTTGATTACTGTCTGCTGAGCTGCGTGATTCCTGCCTGCTCAGCTCCAGGAGTATTGTCTGCTGGGCTGCAAGATTCGTGTGTGCTCAGTCACGGGTGTCAAGCCTGCTGAGTCACGTGTTTAGAGTCTGCTTAGCCACTTAATGGCAGTCTGCTCAGCTCCTTGATTTTTGCCAGCTGAGCTGCGAGATTCGTGCCTGCTCAGCTCCTTGATCTTTGCCTGCTGAGCTGAGTGATTCCTGCCTGCTCAGCTCCATGAGTATTGCCTGCTGAGCTGCATGATTGGTGTCTGCTGAGCTGCACCATTTGTGTCTGCTGAGCTGCACCATTGGTGTCTGCTGAGCTGCCCAAATTGTGTCTGCTCAGTCACGGGTGTAGAGCCTGCTGCGTCACGTGTTTAGAGTCTGCTTAACCACTTCATTACAGTTTGCTCAGCTCCTTGACGATTTCCTGCTCCTCTCCGTGATTAGTGCCCTCTTAGCCAAGTGATTAGTGCCTGCTCAGCTCTTTGATTATTGCCTCCTGAAGCACGTGATCAGTGCATGATAGCCACGTGATCAGCGCCTCTCAGTCACGTGATCAGCGCCCCTCAGTCACGTGATCAGCGCCTCTCAGTCACGTGATCAGTGCCTCTCAGTCACGTGATCAGTGCATGCTCAGTCACGTGATCAGTGCATGCTCAGCCACGTGATCAGGGCCTGCTCAGTCACGTGATCAGGGTCTGCTGAATCAAGGGATTAGCGCTTGCTCAGCTGCATGCTTAATCCCTGCTCAGCTGCCTGACTCGTGCCTGATCAGCTGTGTGATTAGTCCCTGCTCAGCTGCGTGATTAGTGCCTGCTCAAGACCGGGTTAGGAGCCGGCTGAGTGACGTGATTAGAGTCTGCTTAGCCACTTCATTACAGTCTGCTCAGCTCCATGATTATTGCCTGCTAAGCTGCGTGATTCCTGCCTGCTCAGCTTCTTGATTATTGCCTGCTGAGCTGCGTGATTCCTGCTTGCTCAGCTCCATATTTATTGCCTGCTGAGCTGCGTGATTCCTGCCTGCTCAGCTTCTTGATTATTGCATGCTGAGCTGCGTGATTCCTGTTTGCTCAGCTCCATGATTATTGCCTGCTGAGCTGCGTGATTCCTGCTTGCTCAGCTCCATGATTTTTGCTTGCTGAGCTGCATAATAAGTGCCTGCTCAGTCCCCAGAGAGGAGCCGGCTGAATCACGTGATTAGAGTCTGCTTATCCAGTTCATTACAGCCTTCAGCTCCAATTATTATTGCCTGCTAAGTTGCGTGATTCCTGCCTGCTCAGGTCCGTGAGTATTGCCTGCTGAGTTGCGTGATTCCTGCCAGCTCAGCTCCATGATTATTGCCTGCTGAGCTGCGCGATTCCTGACTGCTAGCTTCTTGCTTATTGGCTGCTGAGCTGCCTGATTCCTGCCTGCTCTGCTTCTTGATTATTGCCTGCTGAGCTGCGTGATTCCTGCTTGCTCAGCTCCAGGATTATTGCCTGCTGAGCTGCGTGATTCGTGCCTGCTCAGCTCCTTGATTACTGTCTGCTGAGCTGCGTGATTCCTGCCTGCTCAGCTCCAGGAGTATTGTCTGCTGGGCTGCAAGATTCGTGTGTGCTCAGTCACGGGTGTCAAGCCTGCTGAGTCACGTGTTTAGAGTCTGCTTAGCCACTTAATGGCAGTCTGCTCAGCTCCTTGATTTTTGCCAGCTGAGCTGCGAGATTCGTGCCTGCTCAGCTCCTTGATCTTTGCCTGCTGAGCTGAGTGATTCCTGCCTGCTCAGCTCCATGAGTATTGCCTGCTGAGCTGCATGATTGGTGTCTGCTGAGCTGCACCATTGGTGTCTGCTGAGCTGCCCAAATTGTGTCTGCTCAGTCACGGGTGTAGAGCCTGCTGCGTCACGTGTTTAGAGTCTGCTTAACCACTTCATTACAGTTTGCTCAGCTCCTTGACGATTTCCTGCTCCTCTCCGTGATTAGTGCCCTCTTAGCCAAGTGATTAGTGCCTGCTCAGCTCTTTGATTATTGCCTCCTGAAGCACGTGATCAGTGCATGATAGCCACGTGATCAGCGCCTCTCAGTCACGTGATCAGCGCCCTCAGTCACGTGATCAGCGCCTCTCAGTCACGTGATCAGTGCCTCTCAGTCACGTGATCAGTGCATGCTCAGTCACGTGATCAGTGCATGCTCAGCCACGTGATCAGGGCCTGCTCAGTCACGTGATCAGGGTCTGCTGAATCAAGGGATTAGCGCTTGCTCAGCTGCATGCTTAATCCCTGCTCAGCTGCCTGACTCGTGCCTGATCAGCTGTGTGATTAGTCCCTGCTCAGCTGCGTGATTAGTGCCTGCTCAAGACCGGGTTAGGAGCCGGCTGAGTGACGTGATTAGAGTCTGCTTAGCCACTTCATTACAGTCTGCTCAGCTCCATGATTATTGCCTGCTAAGCTGCGTGATTCCTGCCTGCTCAGCTTCTTGATTATTGCCTGCTGAGCTGCGTGATTCCTGCTTGCTCAGCTCCATATTTATTGCCTGCTGAGCTGCGTGATTCCTGCCTGCTCAGCTTCTTGATTATTGCATGCTGAGCTGCGTGATTCCTGTTTGCTCAGCTCCATGATTATTGCCTGCTGAGCTGCGTGATTCCTGCTTGCTCAGCTCCATGATTTTTGCTTGCTGAGCTGCATAATAAGTGCCTGCTCAGTCCCCAGAGAGGAGCCGGCTGAATCACGTGATTAGAGTCTGCTTATCCAGTTCATTACAGCCTTCAGCTCCAATTATTATTGCCTGCTAAGTTGCGTGATTCCTGCCTGCTCAGGTCCGTGAGTATTGCCTGCTGAGTTGCGTGATTCCTGCCAGCTCAGCTCCATGATTATTGCCTGCTGAGCTGCGCGATTCCTGACTGCTAGCTTCTTGCTTATTGGCTGCTGAGCTGCCTGATTCCTGCCTGCTCTGCTTCTTGATTATTGCCTGCTGAGCTGCGTGATTCCTGCTTGCTCAGCTCCAGGAGTATTGTCTGCTGGGCTGCAAGATTCGTGTGTGCTCAGTCACGGGTGTCAAGCCTGCTGAGTCACGTGTTTAGAGTCTGCTTAGCCACTTAATGGCAGTCTGCTCAGCTCCTTGATTTTTGCCAGCTGAGCTGCGAGATTCGTGCCTGCTCAGCTCCTTGATCTTTGCCTGCTGAGCTGAGTGATTCCTGCCTGCTCAGCTCCATGAGTATTGCCTGCTGAGCTGCATGATTGGTGTCTGCTGAGCTGCACCATTGGTGTCTGCTGAGCTGCCCAAATTGTGTCTGCTCAGTCACGGGTGTAGAGCCTGCTGCGTCACGTGTTTAGAGTCTGCTTAACCACTTCATTACAGTTTGCTCAGCTCCTTGACGATTTCCTGCTCCTCTCCGTGATTAGTGCCCTCTTAGCCAAGTGATTAGTGCCTGCTCAGCTCTTTGATTATTGCCTCCTGAAGCACGTGATCAGTGCATGATAGCCACGTGATCAGCGCCTCTCAGTCACGTGATCAGCGCCCCTCAGTCACGTGATCAGCGCCTCTCAGTCACGTGATCAGTGCCTCTCAGTCACGTGATCAGTGCATGCTCAGTCACGTGATCAGTGCCTCTCAGTCACGTGATCAGTGCCTCTCAGTCACGTGATCAGTGCATGCTCAGTCACGTGATCAGTGCCTCTCAGTCACGTGATCAGTGCATCTCAGTCACGTGATCAGTGCATGCTCAGCCACGTGATCAGGGCCTGCTCAGTCACGTGATCAGGGTCTGCTGAATCAAGGGATTAGCGCTTGCTCAGCTGCATGCTTAATCCCTGCTCAGCTGCCTGACTCGTGCCTGATCAGCTGTGTGATTAGTCCCTGCTCAGCTGCGTGATTAGTGCCTGCTCAAGACCGGGTTAGGAGCCGGCTGAGTGACGTGATTAGAGTCTGCTTAGCCACTTCATTACAGTCTGCTCAGCTCCATGATTATTGCCTGCTAAGCTGCGTGATTCCTGCCTGCTCAGCTTCTTGATTATTGCCTGCTGAGCTGCGTGATTCCTGCTTGCTCAGCTCCATATTTATTGCCTGCTGAGCTGCGTGATTCCTGCCTGCTCAGCTTCTTGATTATTGCATGCTGAGCTGCGTGATTCCTGCTTGCTCAGCTCCATGATTTTTGCTTGCTGAGCTGCATAATAAGTGCCTGCTCAGTCCCCAGAGAGGAGCCGGCTGAATCACGTGATTAGAGTCTGCTTATCCAGTTCATTACAGCCTTCAGCTCCATTATTGCCTGCTAAGTTGCGTGATTCCTGCCTGCTCAGGTCCGTGAGTATTGCCTGCTGAGTTGCGTGATTCCTGCCAGCTCAGCTCCATGATTATTGCCTGCTGAGCTGCGTGATTCGTGCCTGCTCAGCTCCTTGATTACTGTCTGCTGAGCTGCGTGATTCCTGCCTGCTCAGCTCCAGGAGTATTGTCTGCTGGGCTGCAAGATTCGTGTGTGCTCAGTCACGGGTGTCAAGCCTGCTGAGTCACGTGTTTAGAGTCTGCTTAGCCACTTAATGGCAGTCTGCTCAGCTCCTTGATTTTTGCCAGCTGAGCTGCGAGATTCGTGCCTGCTCAGCTCCTTGATCTTTGCCTGCTGAGCTGAGTGATTCCTGCCTGCTCAGCTCCATGAGTATTGCCTGCTGAGCTGCATGATTGGTGTCTGCTGAGCTGCACCATTTGTGTCTGCTGAGCTGCACCATTGGTGTCTGCTGAGCTGCCCAAATTGTGTCTGCTCAGTCACGGGTGTAGAGCCTGCTGCGTCACGTGTTTAGAGTCTGCTTAACCACTTCATTACAGTTTGCTCAGCTCCTTGACGATTTCCTGCTCCTCTCCGTGATTAGTGCCCTCTTAGCCAAGTGATTAGTGCCTGCTCAGCTCTTTGATTATTGCCTCCTGAAGCACGTGATCAGTGCATGATAGCCACGTGATCAGCGCCTCTCAGTCACGTGATCAGCGCCCCTCAGTCACGTGATCAGCGCCTCTCAGTCACGTGATCAGTGCCTCTCAGTCACGTGATCAGTGCATGCTCAGTCACGTGATCAGTGCATGCTCAGCCACGTGATCAGGGCCTGCTCAGTCACGTGATCAGGGTCTGCTGAATCAAGGGATTAGCGCTTGCTCAGCTGCATGCTTAATCCCTGCTCAGCTGCCTGACTCGTGCCTGATCAGCTGTGTGATTAGTCCCTGCTCAGCTGCGTGATTAGTGCCTGCTCAAGACCGGGTTAGGAGCCGGCTGAGTGACGTGATTAGAGTCTGCTTAGCCACTTCATTACAGTCTGCTCAGCTCCATGATTATTGCCTGCTAAGCTGCGTGATTCCTGCCTGCTCAGCTTCTTGATTATTGCCTGCTGAGCTGCGTGATTCCTGCTTGCTCAGCTCCATATTTATTGCCTGCTGAGCTGCGTGATTCCTGCCTGCTCAGCTTCTTGATTATTGCATGCTGAGCTGCGTGATTCCTGTTTGCTCAGCTCCATGATTATTGCCTGCTGAGCTGCGTGATTCCTGCTTGCTCAGCTCCATGATTTTTGCTTGCTGAGCTGCATAATAAGTGCCTGCTCAGTCCCCAGAGAGGAGCCGGCTGAATCACGTGATTAGAGTCTGCTTATCCAGTTCATTACAGCCTTCAGCTCCAATTATTATTGCCTGCTAAGTTGCGTGATTCCTGCCTGCTCAGGTCCGTGAGTATTGCCTGCTGAGTTGCGTGATTCCTGCCAGCTCAGCTCCATGATTATTGCCTGCTGAGCTGCGCGATTCCTGACTGCTAGCTTCTTGCTTATTGGCTGCTGAGCTGCCTGATTCCTGCCTGCTCTGCTTCTTGATTATTGCCTGCTGAGCTGCGTGATTCCTGCTTGCTCAGCTCCAGGAGTATTGTCTGCTGGGCTGCAAGATTCGTGTGTGCTCAGTCACGGGTGTCAAGCCTGCTGAGTCACGTGTTTAGAGTCTGCTTAGCCACTTAATGGCAGTCTGCTCAGCTCCTTGATTTTTGCCAGCTGAGCTGCGAGATTCGTGCCTGCTCAGCTCCTTGATCTTTGCCTGCTGAGCTGAGTGATTCCTGCCTGCTCAGCTCCATGAGTATTGCCTGCTGAGCTGCATGATTGGTGTCTGCTGAGCTGCACCATTGGTGTCTGCTGAGCTGCCCAAATTGTGTCTGCTCAGTCACGGGTGTAGAGCCTGCTGCGTCACGTGTTTAGAGTCTGCTTAACCACTTCATTACAGTTTGCTCAGCTCCTTGACGATTTCCTGCTCCTCTCCGTGATTAGTGCCCTCTTAGCCAAGTGATTAGTGCCTGCTCAGCTCTTTGATTATTGCCTCCTGAAGCACGTGATCAGTGCATGATAGCCACGTGATCAGCGCCTCTCAGTCACGTGATCAGCGCCCTCAGTCACGTGATCAGCGCCTCTCAGTCACGTGATCAGTGCCTCTCAGTCACGTGATCAGTGCATGCTCAGTCACGTGATCAGTGCCTCTCAGTCACGTGATCAGTGCCTCTCAGTCACGTGATCAGTGCTGCTCAGTCACGTGATCATCAGTGCATGCTCAGTCACGTGATCAGTGCATGCTCAGCCACGTGATCAGGGCCTGCTCAGTCACGTGATCAGGGTCTGCTGAATCAAGGGATTAGCGCTTGCTCAGCTGCATGCTTAATCCCTGCTCAGCTGCCTGACTCGTGCCTGATCAGCTGTGTGATTAGTCCCTGCTCAGCTGCGTGATTAGTGCCTGCTCAAGACCGGGTTAGGAGCCGGCTGAGTGACGTGATTAGAGTCTGCTTAGCCACTTCATTACAGTCTGCTCAGCTCCATGATTATTGCCTGCTAAGCTGCGTGATTCCTGCCTGCTCAGCTTCTTGATTATTGCCTGCTGAGCTGCGTGATTCCTGCTTGCTCAGCTCCATATTTATTGCCTGCTGAGCTGCGTGATTCCTGCCTGCTCAGCTTCTTGATTATTGCATGCTGAGCTGCGTGATTCCTGCTTGCTCAGCTCCATGATTTTTGCTTGCTGAGCTGCATAATAAGTGCCTGCTCAGTCCCCAGAGAGGAGCCGGCTGAATCACGTGATTAGAGTCTGCTTATCCAGTTCATTACAGCCTTCAGCTCCAATTATTATTGCCTGCTAAGTTGCGTGATTCCTGCCTGCTCAGGTCCGTGAGTATTGCCTGCTGAGTTGCGTGATTCCTGCCAGCTCAGCTCAATGATTATTGCCTGCTGAGCTGCGTGATTCGTGCCTGCTCAGCTCCTTGATTACTGTCTGCTGAGCTGCGTGATTCCTGCCTGCTCAGCTCCAGGAGTATTGTCTGCTGGGCTGCAAGATTCGTGTGTGCTCAGTCACGGGTGTCAAGCCTGCTGAGTCACGTGTTTAGAGTCTGCTTAGCCACTTAATGGCAGTCTGCTCAGCTCCTTGATTTTTGCCAGCTGAGCTGCGAGATTCGTGCCTGCTCAGCTCCTTGATCTTTGCCTGCTGAGCTGAGTGATTCCTGCCTGCTCAGCTCCATGAGTATTGCCTGCTGAGCTGCATGATTGGTGTCTGCTGAGCTGCACCATTTGTGTCTGCTGAGCTGCACCATTGGTGTCTGCTGAGCTGCCCAAATTGTGTCTGCTCAGTCACGGGTGTAGAGCCTGCTGCGTCACGTGTTTAGAGTCTGCTTAACCACTTCATTACAGTTTGCTCAGCTCCTTGACGATTTCCTGCTCCTCTCCGTGATTAGTGCCCTCTTAGCCAAGTGATTAGTGCCTGCTCAGCTCTTTGATTATTGCCTCCTGAAGCACGTGATCAGTGCATGATAGCCACGTGATCAGCGCCTCTCAGTCACGTGATCAGCGCCCCTCAGTCACGTGATCAGCGCCTCTCAGTCACGTGATCAGTGCCTCTCAGTCACGTGATCAGTGCATGCTCAGTCACGTGATCAGTGCATGCTCAGCCACGTGATCAGGGCCTGCTCAGTCACGTGATCAGGGTCTGCTGAATCAAGGGATTAGCGCTTGCTCAGCTGCATGCTTAATCCCTGCTCAGCTGCCTGACTCGTGCCTGATCAGCTGTGTGATTAGTCCCTGCTCAGCTGCGTGATTAGTGCCTGCTCAAGACCGGGTTAGGAGCCGGCTGAGTGACGTGATTAGAGTCTGCTTAGCCACTTCATTACAGTCTGCTCAGCTCCATGATTATTGCCTGCTAAGCTGCGTGATTCCTGCCTGCTCAGCTTCTTGATTATTGCCTGCTGAGCTGCGTGATTCCTGCTTGCTCAGCTCCATATTTATTGCCTGCTGAGCTGCGTGATTCCTGCCTGCTCAGCTTCTTGATTATTGCATGCTGAGCTGCGTGATTCCTGTTTGCTCAGCTCCATGATTATTGCCTGCTGAGCTGCGTGATTCCTGCTTGCTCAGCTCCATGATTTTTGCTTGCTGAGCTGCATAATAAGTGCCTGCTCAGTCCCCAGAGAGGAGCCGGCTGAATCACGTGATTAGAGTCTGCTTATCCAGTTCATTACAGCCTTCAGCTCCAATTATTATTGCCTGCTAAGTTGCGTGATTCCTGCCTGCTCAGGTCCGTGAGTATTGCCTGCTGAGTTGCGTGATTCCTGCCAGCTCAGCTCCATGATTATTGCCTGCTGAGCTGCGCGATTCCTGACTGCTAGCTTCTTGCTTATTGGCTGCTGAGCTGCCTGATTCCTGCCTGCTCTGCTTCTTGATTATTGCCTGCTGAGCTGCGTGATTCCTGCTTGCTCAGCTCCAGGAGTATTGTCTGCTGGGCTGCAAGATTCGTGTGTGCTCAGTCACGGGTGTCAAGCCTGCTGAGTCACGTGTTTAGAGTCTGCTTAGCCACTTAATGGCAGTCTGCTCAGCTCCTTGATTTTTGCCAGCTGAGCTGCGAGATTCGTGCCTGCTCAGCTCCTTGATCTTTGCCTGCTGAGCTGAGTGATTCCTGCCTGCTCAGCTCCATGAGTATTGCCTGCTGAGCTGCATGATTGGTGTCTGCTGAGCTGCACCATTGGTGTCTGCTGAGCTGCCCAAATTGTGTCTGCTCAGTCACGGGTGTAGAGCCTGCTGCGTCACGTGTTTAGAGTCTGCTTAACCACTTCATTACAGTTTGCTCAGCTCCTTGACGATTTCCTGCTCCTCTCCGTGATTAGTGCCCTCTTAGCCAAGTGATTAGTGCCTGCTCAGCTCTTTGATTATTGCCTCCTGAAGCACGTGATCAGTGCATGATAGCCACGTGATCAGCGCCTCTCAGTCACGTGATCAGCGCCCCTCAGTCACGTGATCAGCGCCTCTCAGTCACGTGATCAGTGCCTCTCAGTCACGTGATCAGTGCATGCTCAGTCACGTGATCAGTGCCTCTCAGTCACGTGATCAGTGCCTCTCAGTCACGTGATCAGTGCATGCTCAGTCACGTGATCAGTGCATGCTCAGCCACGTGATCAGGGCCTGCTCAGTCACGTGATCAGGGTCTGCTGAATCAAGGGATTAGCGCTTGCTCAGCTGCATGCTTAATCCCTGCTCAGCTGCCTGACTCGTGCCTGATCAGCTGTGTGATTAGTCCCTGCTCAGCTGCGTGATTAGTGCCTGCTCAAGACCGGGTTAGGAGCCGGCTGAGTGACGTGATTAGAGTCTGCTTAGCCACTTCATTACAGTCTGCTCAGCTCCATGATTATTGCCTGCTAAGCTGCGTGATTCCTGCCTGCTCAGCTTCTTGATTATTGCCTGCTGAGCTGCGTGATTCCTGCTTGCTCAGCTCCATATTTATTGCCTGCTGAGCTGCGTGATTCCTGCCTGCTCAGCTTCTTGATTATTGCATGCTGAGCTGCGTGATTCCTGCTTGCTCAGCTCCATGATTTTTGCTTGCTGAGCTGCATAATAAGTGCCTGCTCAGTCCCCAGAGAGGAGCCGGCTGAATCACGTGATTAGAGTCTGCTTATCCAGTTCATTACAGCCTTCAGCTCCAATTATTATTGCCTGCTAAGTTGCGTGATTCCTGCCTGCTCAGGTCCGTGAGTATTGCCTGCTGAGTTGCGTGATTCCTGCCAGCTCAGCTCCATGATTATTGCCTGCTGAGCTGCGCGATTCCTGACTGCTCAGCTCCTTGATTACTGTCTGCTGAGCTGCGTGATTCCTGCCTGCTCAGCTCCAGGAGTATTGTCTGCTGGGCTGCAAGATTCGTGTGTGCTCAGTCACGGGTGTCAAGCCTGCTGAGTCACGTGTTTAGAGTCTGCTTAGCCACTTAATGGCAGTCTGCTCAGCTCCTTGATTTTTGCCAGCTGAGCTGCGAGATTCGTGCCTGCTCAGCTCCTTGATCTTTGCCTGCTGAGCTGAGTGATTCCTGCCTGCTCAGCTCCATGAGTATTGCCTGCTGAGCTGCATGATTGGTGTCTGCTGAGCTGCACCATTTGTGTCTGCTGAGCTGCACCATTGGTGTCTGCTGAGCTGCCCAAATTGTGTCTGCTCAGTCACGGGTGTAGAGCCTGCTGCGTCACGTGTTTAGAGTCTGCTTAACCACTTCATTACAGTTTGCTCAGCTCCTTGACGATTTCCTGCTCCTCTCCGTGATTAGTGCCCTCTTAGCCAAGTGATTAGTGCCTGCTCAGCTCTTTGATTATTGCCTCCTGAAGCACGTGATCAGTGCATGATAGCCACGTGATCAGCGCCTCTCAGTCACGTGATCAGCGCCCCTCAGTCACGTGATCAGCGCCTCTCAGTCACGTGATCAGTGCCTCTCAGTCACGTGATCAGTGCATGCTCAGTCACGTGATCAGTGCATGCTCAGCCACGTGATCAGGGCCTGCTCAGTCACGTGATCAGGGTCTGCTGAATCAAGGGATTAGCGCTTGCTCAGCTGCATGCTTAATCCCTGCTCAGCTGCCTGACTCGTGCCTGATCAGCTGTGTGATTAGTCCCTGCTCAGCTGCGTGATTAGTGCCTGCTCAAGACCGGGTTAGGAGCCGGCTGAGTGACGTGATTAGAGTCTGCTTAGCCACTTCATTACAGTCTGCTCAGCTCCATGATTATTGCCTGCTAAGCTGCGTGATTCCTGCCTGCTCAGCTTCTTGATTATTGCCTGCTGAGCTGCGTGATTCCTGCTTGCTCAGCTCCATATTTATTGCCTGCTGAGCTGCGTGATTCCTGCCTGCTCAGCTTCTTGATTATTGCATGCTGAGCTGCGTGATTCCTGTTTGCTCAGCTCCATGATTATTGCCTGCTGAGCTGCGTGATTCCTGCTTGCTCAGCTCCATGATTTTTGCTTGCTGAGCTGCATAATAAGTGCCTGCTCAGTCCCCAGAGAGGAGCCGGCTGAATCACGTGATTAGAGTCTGCTTATCCAGTTCATTACAGCCTTCAGCTCCAATTATTATTGCCTGCTAAGTTGCGTGATTCCTGCCTGCTCAGGTCCGTGAGTATTGCCTGCTGAGTTGCGTGATTCCTGCCAGCTCAGCTCCATGATTATTGCCTGCTGAGCTGCGCGATTCCTGACTGCTAGCTTCTTGCTTATTGGCTGCTGAGCTGCCTGATTCCTGCCTGCTCTGCTTCTTGATTATTGCCTGCTGAGCTGCGTGATTCCTGCTTGCTCAGCTCCAGGAGTATTGTCTGCTGGGCTGCAAGATTCGTGTGTGCTCAGTCACGGGTGTCAAGCCTGCTGAGTCACGTGTTTAGAGTCTGCTTAGCCACTTAATGGCAGTCTGCTCAGCTCCTTGATTTTTGCCAGCTGAGCTGCGAGATTCGTGCCTGCTCAGCTCCTTGATCTTTGCCTGCTGAGCTGAGTGATTCCTGCCTGCTCAGCTCCATGAGTATTGCCTGCTGAGCTGCACGATTGGTGTCTGCTGAGCTGCACCATTGGTGTCTGCTGAGCTGCCCAAATTGTGTCTGCTCAGTCACGGGTGTAGAGCCTGCTGCGACACGTGTTTAGAGTCTGCTTAACCACTTCATTACAGTTTGCTCAGCTCCTTGACGATTTCCTGCTCCTCTCCGTGATTAGTGCCCTCTTAGCCAAGTGATTAGTGCCTGCTCAGCTCTTTGATTATTGCCTCCTGAAGCACGTGATCAGTGCATGATAGCCACGTGATCAGCGCCTCTCAGTCACGTGATCAGCGCCCCTCAGTCACGTGATCAGCGCCTCTCAGTCACGTGATCAGTGCCTCTCAGTCACGTGATCAGTGCATGCTCAGTCACGTGATCAGTGCCTCTCAGTCACGTGATCAGTGCCTCTCAGTCACGTGATCAGTGCATGCTCAGTCACGTGATCAGTGCCTCTCAGTCACGTGATCAGTGCCTCTCAGTCACGTGATCAGTGCATGCTCAGCCACGTGATCAGGGCCTGCTCAGTCACGTGATCAGGGTCTGCTGAATCAAGGGATTAGCGCTTGCTCAGCTGCATGCTTAATCCCTGCTCAGCTGCCTGACTCGTGCCTGATCAGCTGTGTGATTAGTCCCTGCTCAGCTGCGTGATTAGTGCCTGCTCAAGACCGGGTTAGGAGCCGGCTGAGTGACGTGATTAGAGTCTGCTTAGCCACTTCATTACAGTCTGCTCAGCTCCATGATTATTGCCTGCTAAGCTGCGTGATTCCTGCCTGCTCAGCTTCTTGATTATTGCCTGCTGAGCTGCGTGATTCCTGCTTGCTCAGCTCCATATTTATTGCCTGCTGAGCTGCGTGATTCCTGCCTGCTCAGCTTCTTGATTATTGCATGCTGAGCTGCGTGATTCCTGCTTGCTCAGCTCCATGATTTTTGCTTGCTGAGCTGCATAATAAGTGCCTGCTCAGTCCCCAGAGAGGAGCCGGCTGAATCACGTGATTAGAGTCTGCTTATCCAGTTCATTACAGCCTTCAGCTCCAATTATTATTGCCTGCTAAGTTGCGTGATTCCTGCCTGCTCAGGTCCGTGAGTATTGCCTGCTGAGTTGCGTGATTCCTGCCAGCTCAGCTCCAGGATTATTGCCTGCTGAGCTGCGTGATTCGTGCCTGCTCAGCTCCTTGATTACTGTCTGCTGAGCTGCGTGATTCCTGCCTGCTCAGCTCCAGGAGTATTGTCTGCTGGGCTGCAAGATTCGTGTGTGCTCAGTCACGGGTGTCAAGCCTGCTGAGTCACGTGTTTAGAGTCTGCTTAGCCACTTAATGGCAGTCTGCTCAGCTCCTTGATTTTTGCCAGCTGAGCTGCGAGATTCGTGCCTGCTCAGCTCCTTGATCTTTGCCTGCTGAGCTGAGTGATTCCTGCCTGCTCAGCTCCATGAGTATTGCCTGCTGAGCTGCATGATTGGTGTCTGCTGAGCTGCACCATTTGTGTCTGCTGAGCTGCACCATTGGTGTCTGCTGAGCTGCCCAAATTGTGTCTGCTCAGTCACGGGTGTAGAGCCTGCTGCGTCACGTGTTTAGAGTCTGCTTAACCACTTCATTACAGTTTGCTCAGCTCCTTGACGATTTCCTGCTCCTCTCCGTGATTAGTGCCCTCTTAGCCAAGTGATTAGTGCCTGCTCAGCTCTTTGATTATTGCCTCCTGAAGCACGTGATCAGTGCATGATAGCCACGTGATCAGCGCCTCTCAGTCACGTGATCAGCGCCCCTCAGTCACGTGATCAGCGCCTCTCAGTCACGTGATCAGTGCCTCTCAGTCACGTGATCAGTGCATGCTCAGTCACGTGATCAGTGCATGCTCAGCCACGTGATCAGGGCCTGCTCAGTCACGTGATCAGGGTCTGCTGAATCAAGGGATTAGCGCTTGCTCAGCTGCATGCTTAATCCCTGCTCAGCTGCCTGACTCGTGCCTGATCAGCTGTGTGATTAGTCCCTGCTCAGCTGCGTGATTAGTGCCTGCTCAAGACCGGGTTAGGAGCCGGCTGAGTGACGTGATTAGAGTCTGCTTAGCCACTTCATTACAGTCTGCTCAGCTCCATGATTATTGCCTGCTAAGCTGCGTGATTCCTGCCTGCTCAGCTTCTTGATTATTGCCTGCTGAGCTGCGTGATTCCTGCTTGCTCAGCTCCATATTTATTGCCTGCTGAGCTGCGTGATTCCTGCCTGCTCAGCTTCTTGATTATTGCATGCTGAGCTGCGTGATTCCTGTTTGCTCAGCTCCATGATTATTGCCTGCTGAGCTGCGTGATTCCTGCTTGCTCAGCTCCATGATTTTTGCTTGCTGAGCTGCATAATAAGTGCCTGCTCAGTCCCCAGAGAGGAGCCGGCTGAATCACGTGATTAGAGTCTGCTTATCCAGTTCATTACAGCCTTCAGCTCCAATTATTATTGCCTGCTAAGTTGCGTGATTCCTGCCTGCTCAGGTCCGTGAGTATTGCCTGCTGAGTTGCGTGATTCCTGCCAGCTCAGCTCCATGATTATTGCCTGCTGAGCTGCGCGATTCCTGACTGCTAGCTTCTTGCTTATTGGCTGCTGAGCTGCCTGATTCCTGCCTGCTCTGCTTCTTGATTATTGCCTGCTGAGCTGCGTGATTCCTGCTTGCTCAGCTCCAGGAGTATTGTCTGCTGGGCTGCAAGATTCGTGTGTGCTCAGTCACGGGTGTCAAGCCTGCTGAGTCACGTGTTTAGAGTCTGCTTAGCCACTTAATGGCAGTCTGCTCAGCTCCTTGATTTTTGCCAGCTGAGCTGCGAGATTCGTGCCTGCTCAGCTCCTTGATCTTTGCCTGCTGAGCTGAGTGATTCCTGCCTGCTCAGCTCCATGAGTATTGCCTGCTGAGCTGCATGATTGGTGTCTGCTGAGCTGCACCATTGGTGTCTGCTGAGCTGCCCAAATTGTGTCTGCTCAGTCACGGGTGTAGAGCCTGCTGCGTCACGTGTTTAGAGTCTGCTTAACCACTTCATTACAGTTTGCTCAGCTCCTTGACGATTTCCTGCTCCTCTCCGTGATTAGTGCCCTCTTAGCCAAGTGATTAGTGCCTGCTCAGCTCTTTGATTATTGCCTCCTGAAGCACGTGATCAGTGCATGATAGCCACGTGATCAGCGCCTCTCAGTCACGTGATCAGCGCCCCTCAGTCACGTGATCAGCGCCTCTCAGTCACGTGATCAGTGCCTCTCAGTCACGTGATCAGTGCATGCTCAGTCACGTGATCAGTGCCTCTCAGTCACGTGATCAGTGCCTCTCAGTCACGTGATCAGTGCATGCTCAGTCACGTGATCAGTGCCTCTCAGTCACGTGATCAGTGCATGCTCAGTCACGTGATCAGTGCATGCTCAGCCACGTGATCAGGGCCTGCTCAGTCACGTGATCAGGGTCTGCTGAATCAAGGGATTAGCGCTTGCTCAGCTGCATGCTTAATCCCTGCTCAGCTGCCTGACTCGTGCCTGATCAGCTGTGTGATTAGTCCCTGCTCAGCTGCGTGATTAGTGCCTGCTCAAGACCGGGTTAGGAGCCGGCTGAGTGACGTGATTAGAGTCTGCTTAGCCACTTCATTACAGTCTGCTCAGCTCCATGATTATTGCCTGCTAAGCTGCGTGATTCCTGCCTGCTCAGCTTCTTGATTATTGCCTGCTGAGCTGCGTGATTCCTGCTTGCTCAGCTCCATATTTATTGCCTGCTGAGCTGCGTGATTCCTGCCTGCTCAGCTTCTTGATTATTGCATGCTGAGCTGCGTGATTCCTGCTTGCTCAGCTCCATGATTTTTGCTTGCTGAGCTGCATAATAAGTGCCTGCTCAGTCCCCAGAGAGGAGCCGGCTGAATCACGTGATTAGAGTCTGCTTATCCAGTTCATTACAGCCTTCAGCTCCAATTATTATTGCCTGCTAAGTTGCGTGATTCCTGCCTGCTCAGGTCCGTGAGTATTGCCTGCTGAGTTGCGTGATTCCTGCCAGCTCAGCTCCAGGAGTATTGCCTGCTGAGCTGCGTGATTCGTGCCTGCTCAGCTCCTTGATTACTGTCTGCTGAGCTGCGTGATTCCTGCCTGCTCAGCTCCAGGAGTATTGTCTGCTGGGCTGCAAGATTCGTGTGTGCTCAGTCACGGGTGTCAAGCCTGCTGAGTCACGTGTTTAGAGTCTGCTTAGCCACTTAATGGCAGTCTGCTCAGCTCCTTGATTTTTGCCAGCTGAGCTGCGAGATTCGTGCCTGCTCAGCTCCTTGATCTTTGCCTGCTGAGCTGAGTGATTCCTGCCTGCTCAGCTCCATGAGTATTGCCTGCTGAGCTGCATGATTGGTGTCTGCTGAGCTGCACCATTTGTGTCTGCTGAGCTGCACCATTGGTGTCTGCTGAGCTGCCCAAATTGTGTCTGCTCAGTCACGGGTGTAGAGCCTGCTGCGTCACGTGTTTAGAGTCTGCTTAACCACTTCATTACAGTTTGCTCAGCTCCTTGACGATTTCCTGCTCCTCTCCGTGATTAGTGCCCTCTTAGCCAAGTGATTAGTGCCTGCTCAGCTCTTTGATTATTGCCTCCTGAAGCACGTGATCAGTGCATGATAGCCACGTGATCAGCGCCTCTCAGTCACGTGATCAGCGCCCTCAGTCACGTGATCAGCGCCTCTCAGTCACGTGATCAGTGCCTCTCAGTCACGTGATCAGTGCATGCTCAGTCACGTGATCAGTGCATGCTCAGCCACGTGATCAGGGCCTGCTCAGTCACGTGATCAGGGTCTGCTGAATCAAGGGATTAGCGCTTGCTCAGCTGCATGCTTAATCCCTGCTCAGCTGCCTGACTCGTGCCTGATCAGCTGTGTGATTAGTCCCTGCTCAGCTGCGTGATTAGTGCCTGCTCAAGACCGGGTTAGGAGCCGGCTGAGTGACGTGATTAGAGTCTGCTTAGCCACTTCATTACAGTCTGCTCAGCTCCATGATTATTGCCTGCTAAGCTGCGTGATTCCTGCCTGCTCAGCTTCTTGATTATTGCCTGCTGAGCTGCGTGATTCCTGCTTGCTCAGCTCCATGATTTTTGCTTGCTGAGCTGCATAATAAGTGCCTGCTCAGTCCCCAGAGAGGAGCCGGCTGAATCACGTGATTAGAGTCTGCTTATCCAGTTCATTACAGCCTTCAGCTCCAATTATTATTGCCTGCTAAGTTGCGTGATTCCTGCCTGCTCAGGTCCGTGAGTATTGCCTGCTGAGTTGCGTGATTCCTGCCAGCTCAGCTCCATGATTATTGCCTGCTGAGCTGCGCGATTCCTGACTGCTAGCTTCTTGCTTATTGGCTGCTGAGCTGCCTGATTCCTGCCTGCTCTGCTTCTTGATTATTGCCTGCTGAGCTGCGTGATTCCTGCTTGCTCAGCTCCAGGATTATTGCCTGCTGAGCTGCGTGATTCGTGCCTGCTCAGCTCCTTGATTACTGTCTGCTGAGCTGCGTGATTCCTGCCTGCTCAGCTCCAGGAGTATTGTCTGCTGGGCTGCAAGATTCGTGTGTGCTCAGTCACGGGTGTCAAGCCTGCTGAGTCACGTGTTTAGAGTCTGCTTAGCCACTTAATGGCAGTCTGCTCAGCTCCTTGATTTTTGCCAGCTGAGCTGCGAGATTCGTGCCTGCTCAGCTCCTTGATCTTTGCCTGCTGAGCTGAGTGATTCCTGCCTGCTCAGCTCCATGAGTATTGCCTGCTGAGCTGCATGATTGGTGTCTGCTGAGCTGCACCATTTGTGTCTGCTGAGCTGCACCATTGGTGTCTGCTGAGCTGCCCAAATTGTGTCTGCTCAGTCACGGGTGTAGAGCCTGCTGCGTCACGTGTTTAGAGTCTGCTTAACCACTTCATTACAGTTTGCTCAGCTCCTTGACGATTTCCTGCTCCTCTCCGTGATTAGTGCCCTCTTAGCCAAGTGATTAGTGCCTGCTCAGCTCTTTGATTATTGCCTCCTGAAGCACGTGATCAGTGCATGATAGCCACGTGATCAGCGCCTCTCAGTCACGTGATCAGCGCCCCTCAGTCACGTGATCAGCGCCTCTCAGTCACGTGATCAGTGCCTCTCAGTCACGTGATCAGTGCATGCTCAGTCACGTGATCAGTGCATGCTCAGCCACGTGATCAGGGCCTGCTCAGTCACGTGATCAGGGTCTGCTGAATCAAGGGATTAGCGCTTGCTCAGCTGCATGCTTAATCCCTGCTCAGCTGCCTGACTCGTGCCTGATCAGCTGTGTGATTAGTCCCTGCTCAGCTGCGTGATTAGTGCCTGCTCAAGACCGGGTTAGGAGCCGGCTGAGTGACGTGATTAGAGTCTGCTTAGCCACTTCATTACAGTCTGCTCAGCTCCATGATTATTGCCTGCTAAGCTGCGTGATTCCTGCCTGCTCAGCTTCTTGATTATTGCCTGCTGAGCTGCGTGATTCCTGCTTGCTCAGCTCCATATTTATTGCCTGCTGAGCTGCGTGATTCCTGCCTGCTCAGCTTCTTGATTATTGCATGCTGAGCTGCGTGATTCCTGTTTGCTCAGCTCCATGATTATTGCCTGCTGAGCTGCGTGATTCCTGCTTGCTCAGCTCCATGATTTTTGCTTGCTGAGCTGCATAATAAGTGCCTGCTCAGTCCCCAGAGAGGAGCCGGCTGAATCACGTGATTAGAGTCTGCTTATCCAGTTCATTACAGCCTTCAGCTCCAATTATTATTGCCTGCTAAGTTGCGTGATTCCTGCCTGCTCAGGTCCGTGAGTATTGCCTGCTGAGTTGCGTGATTCCTGCCAGCTCAGCTCCATGATTATTGCCTGCTGAGCTGCGCGATTCCTGACTGCTAGCTTCTTGCTTATTGGCTGCTGAGCTGCCTGATTCCTGCCTGCTCTGCTTCTTGATTATTGCCTGCTGAGCTGCGTGATTCCTGCTTGCTCAGCTCCAGGATTATTGCCTGCTGAGCTGCGTGATTCGTGCCTGCTCAGCTCCTTGATTACTGTCTGCTGAGCTGCGTGATTCCTGCCTGCTCAGCTCCAGGAGTATTGTCTGCTGGGCTGCAAGATTCGTGTGTGCTCAGTCACGGGTGTCAAGCCTGCTGAGTCACGTGTTTAGAGTCTGCTTAGCCACTTAATGGCAGTCTGCTCAGCTCCTTGATTTTTGCCAGCTGAGCTGCGAGATTCGTGCCTGCTCAGCTCCTTGATCTTTGCCTGCTGAGCTGAGTGATTCCTGCCTGCTCAGCTCCATGAGTATTGCCTGCTGAGCTGCATGATTGGTGTCTGCTGAGCTGCACCATTGGTGTCTGCTGAGCTGCCCAAATTGTGTCTGCTCAGTCACGGGTGTAGAGCCTGCTGCGTCACGTGTTTAGAGTCTGCTTAACCACTTCATTACAGTTTGCTCAGCTCCTTGACGATTTCCTGCTCCTCTCCGTGATTAGTGCCCTCTTAGCCAAGTGATTAGTGCCTGCTCAGCTCTTTGATTATTGCCTCCTGAAGCACGTGATCAGTGCATGATAGCCACGTGATCAGCGCCTCTCAGTCACGTGATCAGCGCCCCTCAGTCACGTGATCAGCGCCTCTCAGTCACGTGATCAGTGCCTCTCAGTCACGTGATCAGTGCATGCTCAGTCACGTGATCAGTGCCTCTCAGTCACGTGATCAGTGCCTCTCAGTCACGTGATCAGTGCATGCTCAGTCACGTGATCAGTGCATGCTCAGCCACGTGATCAGGGCCTGCTCAGTCACGTGATCAGGGTCTGCTGAATCAAGGGATTAGCGCTTGCTCAGCTGCATGCTTAATCCCTGCTCAGCTGCCTGACTCGTGCCTGATCAGCTGTGTGATTAGTCCCTGCTCAGCTGCGTGATTAGTGCCTGCTCAAGACCGGGTTAGGAGCCGGCTGAGTGACGTGATTAGAGTCTGCTTAGCCACTTCATTACAGTCTGCTCAGCTCCATGATTATTGCCTGCTAAGCTGCGTGATTCCTGCCTGCTCAGCTTCTTGATTATTGCCTGCTGAGCTGCGTGATTCCTGCTTGCTCAGCTCCATATTTATTGCCTGCTGAGCTGCGTGATTCCTGCCTGCTCAGCTTCTTGATTATTGCATGCTGAGCTGCGTGATTCCTGTTTGCTCAGCTCCATGATTATTGCCTGCTGAGCTGCGTGATTCCTGCTTGCTCAGCTCCATGATTTTTGCTTGCTGAGCTGCATAATAAGTGCCTGCTCAGTCCCCAGAGAGGAGCCGGCTGAATCACGTGATTAGAGTCTGCTTATCCAGTTCATTACAGCCTTCAGCTCCAATTATTATTGCCTGCTAAGTTGCGTGATTCCTGCCTGCTCAGGTCCGTGAGTATTGCCTGCTGAGTTGCGTGATTCCTGCCAGCTCAGCTCCATGATTATTGCCTGCTGAGCTGCGCGATTCCTGACTGCTAGCTTCTTGCTTATTGGCTGCTGAGCTGCCTGATTCCTGCCTGCTCTGCTTCTTGATTATTGCCTGCTGAGCTGCGTGATTCCTGCTTGCTCAGCTCCAGGATTATTGCCTGCTGAGCTGCGTGATTCGTGCCTGCTCAGCTCCTTGATTACTGTCTGCTGAGCTGCGTGATTCCTGCCTGCTCAGCTCCAGGAGTATTGTCTGCTGGGCTGCAAGATTCGTGTGTGCTCAGTCACGGGTGTCAAGCCTGCTGAGTCACGTGTTTAGAGTCTGCTTAGCCACTTAATGGCAGTCTGCTCAGCTCCTTGATTTTTGCCAGCTGAGCTGCGAGATTCGTGCCTGCTCAGCTCCTTGATCTTTGCCTGCTGAGCTGAGTGATTCCTGCCTGCTCAGCTCCATGAGTATTGCCTGCTGAGCTGCATGATTGGTGTCTGCTGAGCTGCACCATTGGTGTCTGCTGAGCTGCCCAAATTGTGTCTGCTCAGTCACGGGTGTAGAGCCTGCTGCGTCACGTGTTTAGAGTCTGCTTAACCACTTCATTACAGTTTGCTCAGCTCCTTGACGATTTCCTGCTCCTCTCCGTGATTAGTGCCCTCTTAGCCAAGTGATTAGTGCCTGCTCAGCTCTTTGATTATTGCCTCCTGAAGCACGTGATCAGTGCATGATAGCCACGTGATCAGCGCCTCTCAGTCACGTGATCAGCGCCCCTCAGTCACGTGATCAGCGCCTCTCAGTCACGTGATCAGTGCCTCTCAGTCACGTGATCAGTGCATGCTCAGTCACGTGATCAGTGCCTCTCAGTCACGTGATCAGTGCCTCTCAGTCACGTGATCAGTGCATGCTCAGTCACGTGATCAGTGCATGCTCAGCCACGTGATCAGGGCCTGCTCAGTCACGTGATCAGGGTCTGCTGAATCAAGGGATTAGCGCTTGCTCAGCTGCATGCTTAATCCCTGCTCAGCTGCCTGACTCGTGCCTGATCAGCTGTGTGATTAGTCCCTGCTCAGCTGCGTGATTAGTGCCTGCTCAAGACCGGGTTAGGAGCCGGCTGAGTGACGTGATTAGAGTCTGCTTAGCCACTTCATTACAGTCTGCTCAGCTCCATGATTATTGCCTGCTAAGCTGCGTGATTCCTGCCTGCTCAGCTTCTTGATTATTGCCTGCTGAGCTGCGTGATTCCTGCTTGCTCAGCTCCATATTTATTGCCTGCTGAGCTGCGTGATTCCTGCCTGCTCAGCTTCTTGATTATTGCATGCTGAGCTGCGTGATTCCTGTTTGCTCAGCTCCATGATTATTGCCTGCTGAGCTGCGTGATTCCTGCTTGCTCAGCTCCATGATTTTTGCTTGCTGAGCTGCATAATAAGTGCCTGCTCAGTCCCCAGAGAGGAGCCGGCTGAATCACGTGATTAGAGTCTGCTTATCCAGTTCATTACAGCCTTCAGCTCCAATTATTATTGCCTGCTAAGTTGCGTGATTCCTGCCTGCTCAGGTCCGTGAGTATTGCCTGCTGAGTTGCGTGATTCCTGCCAGCTCAGCTCCATGATTATTGCCTGCTGAGCTGCGCGATTCCTGACTGCTAGCTTCTTGCTTATTGGCTGCTGAGCTGCCTGATTCCTGCCTGCTCTGCTTCTTGATTATTGCCTGCTGAGCTGCGTGATTCCTGCTTGCTCAGCTCCAGGATTATTGCCTGCTGAGCTGCGTGATTCGTGCCTGCTCAGCTCCTTGATTACTGTCTGCTGAGCTGCGTGATTCCTGCCTGCTCAGCTCCAGGAGTATTGTCTGCTGGGCTGCAAGATTCGTGTGTGCTCAGTCACGGGTGTCAAGCCTGCTGAGTCACGTGTTTAGAGTCTGCTTAGCCACTTAATGGCAGTCTGCTCAGCTCCTTGATTTTTGCCAGCTGAGCTGCGAGATTCGTGCCTGCTCAGCTCCTTGATCTTTGCCTGCTGAGCTGAGTGATTCCTGCCTGCTCAGCTCCATGAGTATTGCCTGCTGAGCTGCATGATTGGTGTCTGCTGAGCTGCACCATTGGTGTCTGCTGAGCTGCCCAAATTGTGTCTGCTCAGTCACGGGTGTAGAGCCTGCTGCGTCACGTGTTTAGAGTCTGCTTAACCACTTCATTACAGTTTGCTCAGCTCCTTGACGATTTCCTGCTCCTCTCCGTGATTAGTGCCCTCTTAGCCAAGTGATTAGTGCCTGCTCAGCTCTTTGATTATTGCCTCCTGAAGCACGTGATCAGTGCATGATAGCCACGTGATCAGCGCCTCTCAGTCACGTGATCAGCGCCCCTCAGTCACGTGATCAGCGCCTCTCAGTCACGTGATCAGTGCCTCTCAGTCACGTGATCAGTGCATGCTCAGTCACGTGATCAGTGCCTCTCAGTCACGTGATCAGTGCCTCTCAGTCACGTGATCAGTGCATGCTCAGTCACGTGATCAGTGCATGCTCAGCCACGTGATCAGGGCCTGCTCAGTCACGTGATCAGGGTCTGCTGAATCAAGGGATTAGCGCTTGCTCAGCTGCATGCTTAATCCCTGCTCAGCTGCCTGACTCGTGCCTGATCAGCTGTGTGATTAGTCCCTGCTCAGCTGCGTGATTAGTGCCTGCTCAAGACCGGGTTAGGAGCCGGCTGAGTGACGTGATTAGAGTCTGCTTAGCCACTTCATTACAGTCTGCTCAGCTCCATGATTATTGCCTGCTAAGCTGCGTGATTCCTGCCTGCTCAGCTTCTTGATTATTGCCTGCTGAGCTGCGTGATTCCTGCTTGCTCAGCTCCATATTTATTGCCTGCTGAGCTGCGTGATTCCTGCCTGCTCAGCTTCTTGATTATTGCATGCTGAGCTGCGTGATTCCTGTTTGCTCAGCTCCATGATTATTGCCTGCTGAGCTGCGTGATTCCTGCTTGCTCAGCTCCATGATTTTTGCTTGCTGAGCTGCATAATAAGTGCCTGCTCAGTCCCCAGAGAGGAGCCGGCTGAATCACGTGATTAGAGTCTGCTTATCCAGTTCATTACAGCCTTCAGCTCCAATTATTATTGCCTGCTAAGTTGCGTGATTCCTGCCTGCTCAGGTCCGTGAGTATTGCCTGCTGAGTTGCGTGATTCCTGCCAGCTCAGCTCCATGATTATTGCCTGCTGAGCTGCGCGATTCCTGACTGCTAGCTTCTTGCTTATTGGCTGCTGAGCTGCCTGATTCCTGCCTGCTCTGCTTCTTGATTATTGCCTGCTGAGCTGCGTGATTCCTGCTTGCTCAGCTCCAGGATTATTGCCTGCTGAGCTGCGTGATTCGTGCCTGCTCAGCTCCTTGATTACTGTCTGCTGAGCTGCGTGATTCCTGCCTGCTCAGCTCCAGGAGTATTGTCTGCTGGGCTGCAAGATTCGTGTGTGCTCAGTCACGGGTGTCAAGCCTGCTGAGTCACGTGTTTAGAGTCTGCTTAGCCACTTAATGGCAGTCTGCTCAGCTCCTTGATTTTTGCCAGCTGAGCTGCGAGATTCGTGCCTGCTCAGCTCCTTGATCTTTGCCTGCTGAGCTGAGTGATTCCTGCCTGCTCAGCTCCATGAGTATTGCCTGCTGAGCTGCATGATTGGTGTCTGCTGAGCTGCACCATTGGTGTCTGCTGAGCTGCCCAAATTGTGTCTGCTCAGTCACGGGTGTAGAGCCTGCTGCGTCACGTGTTTAGAGTCTGCTTAACCACTTCATTACAGTTTGCTCAGCTCCTTGACGATTTCCTGCTCCTCTCCGTGATTAGTGCCCTCTTAGCCAAGTGATTAGTGCCTGCTCAGCTCTTTGATTATTGCCTCCTGAAGCACGTGATCAGTGCATGATAGCCACGTGATCAGCGCCTCTCAGTCACGTGATCAGCGCCCCTCAGTCACGTGATCAGCGCCTCTCAGTCACGTGATCAGTGCCTCTCAGTCACGTGATCAGTGCATGCTCAGTCACGTGATCAGTGCCTCTCAGTCACGTGATCAGTGCCTCTCAGTCACGTGATCAGTGCATGCTCAGCCACGTGATCAGGGCCTGCTCAGTCACGTGATCAGGGTCTGCTGAATCAAGGGATTAGCGCTTGCTCAGCTGCATGCTTAATCCCTGCTCAGCTGCCTGACTCGTGCCTGATCAGCTGTGTGATTAGTCCCTGCTCAGCTGCGTGATTAGTGCCTGCTCAAGACCGGGTTAGGAGCCGGCTGAGTGACGTGATTAGAGTCTGCTTAGCCACTTCATTACAGTCTGCTCAGCTCCATGATTATTGCCTGCTAAGCTGCGTGATTCCTGCCTGCTCAGCTTCTTGATTATTGCCTGCTGAGCTGCGTGATTCCTGCTTGCTCAGCTCCATATTTATTGCCTGCTGAGCTGCGTGATTCCTGCCTGCTCAGCTTCTTGATTATTGCATGCTGAGCTGCGTGATTCCTGTTTGCTCAGCTCCATGATTATTGCCTGCTGAGCTGCGTGATTCCTGCTTGCTCAGCTCCATGATTTTTGCTTGCTGAGCTGCATAATAAGTGCCTGCTCAGTCCCCAGAGAGGAGCCGGCTGAATCACGTGATTAGAGTCTGCTTATCCAGTTCATTACAGCCTTCAGCTCCAATTATTATTGCCTGCTAAGTTGCGTGATTCCTGCCTGCTCAGGTCCGTGAGTATTGCCTGCTGAGTTGCGTGATTCCTGCCAGCTCAGCTCCATGATTATTGCCTGCTGAGCTGCGCGATTCCTGACTGCTAGCTTCTTGCTTATTGGCTGCTGAGCTGCCTGATTCCTGCCTGCTCTGCTTCTTGATTATTGCCTGCTGAGCTGCGTGATTCCTGCTTGCTCAGCTCCAGGATTATTGCCTGCTGAGCTGCGTGATTCGTGCCTGCTCAGCTCCTTGATTACTGTCTGCTGAGCTGCGTGATTCCTGCCTGCTCAGCTCCAGGAGTATTGTCTGCTGGGCTGCAAGATTCGTGTGTGCTCAGTCACGGGTGTCAAGCCTGCTGAGTCACGTGTTTAGAGTCTGCTTAGCCACTTAATGGCAGTCTGCTCAGCTCCTTGATTTTTGCCAGCTGAGCTGCGAGATTCGTGCCTGCTCAGCTCCTTGATCTTTGCCTGCTGAGCTGAGTGATTCCTGCCTGCTCAGCTCCATGAGTATTGCCTGCTGAGCTGCATGATTGGTGTCTGCTGAGCTGCACCATTGGTGTCTGCTGAGCTGCCCAAATTGTGTCTGCTCAGTCACGGGTGTAGAGCCTGCTGCGTCACGTGTTTAGAGTCTGCTTAACCACTTCATTACAGTTTGCTCAGCTCCTTGACGATTTCCTGCTCCTCTCCGTGATTAGTGCCCTCTTAGCCAAGTGATTAGTGCCTGCTCAGCTCTTTGATTATTGCCTCCTGAAGCACGTGATCAGTGCATGATAGCCACGTGATCAGCGCCTCTCAGTCACGTGATCAGCGCCCCTCAGTCACGTGATCAGCGCCTCTCAGTCACGTGATCAGTGCCTCTCAGTCACGTGATCAGTGCATGCTCAGTCACGTGATCAGTGCCTCTCAGTCACGTGATCAGTGCCTCTCAGTCACGTGATCAGTGCATGCTCAGTCACGTGATCAGTGCATGCTCAGCCACGTGATCAGGGCCTGCTCAGTCACGTGATCAGGGTCTGCTGAATCAAGGGATTAGCGCTTGCTCAGCTGCATGCTTAATCCCTGCTCAGCTGCCTGACTCGTGCCTGATCAGCTGTGTGATTAGTCCCTGCTCAGCTGCGTGATTAGTGCCTGCTCAAGACCGGGTTAGGAGCCGGCTGAGTGACGTGATTAGAGTCTGCTTAGCCACTTCATTACAGTCTGCTCAGCTCCATGATTATTGCCTGCTAAGCTGCGTGATTCCTGCCTGCTCAGCTTCTTGATTATTGCCTGCTGAGCTGCGTGATTCCTGCTTGCTCAGCTCCATATTTATTGCCTGCTGAGCTGCGTGATTCCTGCCTGCTCAGCTTCTTGATTATTGCATGCTGAGCTGCGTGATTCCTGTTTGCTCAGCTCCATGATTATTGCCTGCTGAGCTGCGTGATTCCTGCTTGCTCAGCTCCATGATTTTTGCTTGCTGAGCTGCATAATAAGTGCCTGCTCAGTCCCCAGAGAGGAGCCGGCTGAATCACGTGATTAGAGTCTGCTTATCCAGTTCATTACAGCCTTCAGCTCCAATTATTATTGCCTGCTAAGTTGCGTGATTCCTGCCTGCTCAGGTCCGTGAGTATTGCCTGCTGAGTTGCGTGATTCCTGCCAGCTCAGCTCCATGATTATTGCCTGCTGAGCTGCGCGATTCCTGACTGCTAGCTTCTTGCTTATTGGCTGCTGAGCTGCCTGATTCCTGCCTGCTCTGCTTCTTGATTATTGCCTGCTGAGCTGCGTGATTCCTGCTTGCTCAGCTCCAGGATTATTGCCTGCTGAGCTGCGTGATTCGTGCCTGCTCAGCTCCTTGATTACTGTCTGCTGAGCTGCGTGATTCCTGCCTGCTCAGCTCCAGGAGTATTGTCTGCTGGGCTGCAAGATTCGTGTGTGCTCAGTCACGGGTGTCAAGCCTGCTGAGTCACGTGTTTAGAGTCTGCTTAGCCACTTAATGGCAGTCTGCTCAGCTCCTTGATTTTTGCCAGCTGAGCTGCGAGATTCGTGCCTGCTCAGCTCCTTGATCTTTGCCTGCTGAGCTGAGTGATTCCTGCCTGCTCAGCTCCATGAGTATTGCCTGCTGAGCTGCATGATTGGTGTCTGCTGAGCTGCACCATTTGTGTCTGCTGAGCTGCACCATTGGTGTCTGCTGAGCTGCCCAAATTGTGTCTGCTCAGTCACGGGTGTAGAGCCTGCTGCGTCACGTGTTTAGAGTCTGCTTAACCACTTCATTACAGTTTGCTCAGCTCCTTGACGATTTCCTGCTCCTCTCCGTGATTAGTGCCCTCTTAGCCAAGTGATTAGTGCCTGCTCAGCTCTTTGATTATTGCCTCCTGAAGCACGTGATCAGTGCATGATAGCCACGTGATCAGCGCCTCTCAGTCACGTGATCAGCGCCCCTCAGTCACGTGATCAGCGCCTCTCAGTCACGTGATCAGTGCCTCTCAGTCACGTGATCAGTGCATGCTCAGTCACGTGATCAGTGCCTCTCAGTCACGTGATCAGTGCCTCTCAGTCACGTGATCAGTGCATGCTCAGTCACGTGATCAGTGCATGCTCAGCCACGTGATCAGGGCCTGCTCAGTCACGTGATCAGGGTCTGCTGAATCAAGGGATTAGCGCTTGCTCAGCTGCATGCTTAATCCCTGCTCAGCTGCCTGACTCGTGCCTGATCAGCTGTGTGATTAGTCCCTGCTCAGCTGCGTGATTAGTGCCTGCTCAAGACCGGGTTAGGAGCCGGCTGAGTGACGTGATTAGAGTCTGCTTAGCCACTTCATTACAGTCTGCTCAGCTCCATGATTATTGCCTGCTAAGCTGCGTGATTCCTGCCTGCTCAGCTTCTTGATTATTGCCTGCTGAGCTGCGTGATTCCTGCCTGCTCAGCTCCAGGAGTATTGTCTGCTGGCTGCAAGATTCGTGTGTGCTCAGTCACGGGTGTCAAGCCTGCTGAGTCACGTGTTTAGAGTCTGCTTAGCCACTTAATGGCAGTCTGCTCAGCTCCTTGATTTTTGCCAGCTGAGCTGCGAGATTCGTGCCTGCTCAGCTCCTTGATCTTTGCCTGCTGAGCTGAGTGATTCCTGCCTGCTCAGCTCCATGAGTATTGCCTGCTGAGCTGCATGATTGGTGTCTGCTGAGCTGCATGATTTGTGTCTGCTGAGCTGCACCATTGGTGTCTGCTGAGCTGCCCAAATTGTGTCTGCTCAGTCACGGGTGTAGAGCCTGCTGCGTCACGTGTTTAGAGTCTGCTTAACCACTTCATTACAGTTTGCTCAGCTCCTTGACGATTTCCTGCTCCTCTCCGTGATTAGTGCCCTCTTAGCCAAGTGATTAGTGCCTGCTCAGCTCTTTGATTATTGCCTCCTGAAGCACGTGATCAGTGCATGATAGCCACGTGATCAGCGCCTCTCAGTCACGTGATCAGCGCCCCTCAGTCACGTGATCAGCGCCTCTCAGTCACGTGATCAGTGCCTCTCAGTCACGTGATCAGTGCATGCTCAGTCACGTGATCAGTGCCTCTCAGTCACGTGATCAGTGCCTCTCAGTCACGTGATCAGTGCATGCTCAGTCACGTGATCAGTGCATGCTCAGCCACGTGATCAGGGCCTGCTCAGTCACGTGATCAGGGTCTGCTGAATCAAGGGATTAGCGCTTGCTCAGCTGCATGCTTAATCCCTGCTCAGCTGCCTGACTCGTGCCTGATCAGCTGTGTGATTAGTCCCTGCTCAGCTGCGTGATTAGTGCCTGCTCAAGACCGGGTTAGGAGCCGGCTGAGTGACGTGATTAGAGTCTGCTTAGCCACTTCATTACAGTCTGCTCAGCTCCATGATTATTGCCTGCTAAGCTGCGTGATTCCTGCCTGCTCAGCTTCTTGATTATTGCCTGCTGAGCTGCGTGATTCCTGCTTGCTCAGCTCCATATTTATTGCCTGCTGAGCTGCGTGATTCCTGCCTGCTCAGCTTCTTGATTATTGCATGCTGAGCTGCGTGATTCCTGTTTGCTCAGCTCCATGATTATTGCCTGCTGAGCTGCGTGATTCCTGCTTGCTCAGCTCCATGATTTTTGCTTGCTGAGCTGCATAATAAGTGCCTGCTCAGTCCCCAGAGAGGAGCCGGCTGAATCACGTGATTAGAGTCTGCTTATCCAGTTCATTACAGCCTTCAGCTCCAATTATTATTGCCTGCTAAGTTGCGTGATTCCTGCCTGCTCAGGTCCGTGAGTATTGCCTGCTGAGTTGCGTGATTCCTGCCAGCTCAGCTCCATGATTATTGCCTGCTGAGCTGCGCGATTCCTGACTGCTAGCTTCTTGCTTATTGGCTGCTGAGCTGCCTGATTCCTGCCTGCTCTGCTTCTTGATTATTGCCTGCTGAGCTGCGTGATTCCTGCTTGCTCAGCTCCAGGATTATTGCCTGCTGAGCTGCGTGATTCGTGCCTGCTCAGCTCCTTGATTACTGTCTGCTGAGCTGCGTGATTCCTGCCTGCTCAGCTCCAGGAGTATTGTCTGCTGGGCTGCAAGATTCGTGTGTGCTCAGTCACGGGTGTCAAGCCTGCTGAGTCACGTGTTTAGAGTCTGCTTAGCCACTTAATGGCAGTCTGCTCAGCTCCTTGATTTTTGCCAGCTGAGCTGCGAGATTCGTGCCTGCTCAGCTCCTTGATCTTTGCCTGCTGAGCTGAGTGATTCCTGCCTGCTCAGCTCCATGAGTATTGCCTGCTGAGCTGCATGATTGTGTCTGCTGAGCTGCACCATTGGTGTCTGCTGAGCTGCCCAAATTGTGTCTGCTCAGTCACGGGTGTAGAGCCTGCTGCGTCACGTGTTTAGAGTCTGCTTAACCACTTCATTACAGTTTGCTCAGCTCCTTGACGATTTCCTGCTCCTCTCCGTGATTAGTGCCCTCTTAGCCAAGTGATTAGTGCCTGCTCAGCTCTTTGATTATTGCCTCCTGAAGCACGTGATCAGTGCATGATAGCCACGTGATCAGCGCCTCTCAGTCACGTGATCAGCGCCCCTCAGTCACGTGATCAGCGCCTCTCAGTCACGTGATCAGTGCCTCTCAGTCACGTGATCAGTGCATGCTCAGTCACGTGATCAGTGCCTCTCAGTCACGTGATCAGTGCCTCTCAGTCACGTGATCAGTGCATGCTCAGTCACGTGATCAGTGCATGCTCAGCCACGTGATCAGGGCCTGCTCAGTCACGTGATCAGGGTCTGCTGAATCAAGGGATTAGCGCTTGCTCAGCTGCATGCTTAATCCCTGCTCAGCTGCCTGACTCGTGCCTGATCAGCTGTGTGATTAGTCCCTGCTCAGCTGCGTGATTAGTGCCTGCTCAAGACCGGGTTAGGAGCCGGCTGAGTGACGTGATTAGAGTCTGCTTAGCCACTTCATTACAGTCTGCTCAGCTCCATGATTATTGCCTGCTAAGCTGCGTGATTCCTGCCTGCTCAGCTTCTTGATTATTGCCTGCTGAGCTGCGTGATTCCTGCTTGCTCAGCTCCATATTTATTGCCTGCTGAGCTGCGTGATTCCTGCCTGCTCAGCTTCTTGATTATTGCATGCTGAGCTGCGTGATTCCTGTTTGCTCAGCTCCATGATTATTGCCTGCTGAGCTGCGTGATTCCTGCTTGCTCAGCTCCATGATTTTTGCTTGCTGAGCTGCATAATAAGTGCCTGCTCAGTCCCCAGAGAGGAGCCGGCTGAATCACGTGATTAGAGTCTGCTTATCCAGTTCATTACAGCCTTCAGCTCCAATTATTATTGCCTGCTAAGTTGCGTGATTCCTGCCTGCTCAGGTCCGTGAGTATTGCCTGCTGAGTTGCGTGATTCCTGCCAGCTCAGCTCCATGATTATTGCCTGCTGAGCTGCGCGATTCCTGACTGCTAGCTTCTTGCTTATTGGCTGCTGAGCTGCCTGATTCCTGCCTGCTCTGCTTCTTGATTATTGCCTGCTGAGCTGCGTGATTCCTGCTTGCTCAGCTCCAGGATTATTGCCTGCTGAGCTGCGTGATTCGTGCCTGCTCAGCTCCTTGATTACTGTCTGCTGAGCTGCGTGATTCCTGCCTGCTCAGCTCCAGGAGTATTGTCTGCTGGGCTGCAAGATTCGTGTGTGCTCAGTCACGGGTGTCAAGCCTGCTGAGTCACGTGTTTAGAGTCTGCTTAGCCACTTAATGGCAGTCTGCTCAGCTCCTTGATTTTTGCCAGCTGAGCTGCGAGATTCGTGCCTGCTCAGCTCCTTGATCTTTGCCTGCTGAGCTGAGTGATTCCTGCCTGCTCAGCTCCATGAGTATTGCCTGCTGAGCTGCATGATTGGTGTCTGCTGAGCTGCACCATTTGTGTCTGCTGAGCTGCACCATTGGTGTCTGCTGAGCTGCCCAAATTGTGTCTGCTCAGTCACGGGTGTAGAGCCTGCTGCGTCACGTGTTTAGAGTCTGCTTAACCACTTCATTACAGTTTGCTCAGCTCCTTGACGATTTCCTGCTCCTCTCCGTGATTAGTGCCCTCTTAGCCAAGTGATTAGTGCCTGCTCAGCTCTTTGATTATTGCCTCCTGAAGCACGTGATCAGTGCATGATAGCCACGTGATCAGCGCCTCTCAGTCACGTGATCAGCGCCCCTCAGTCACGTGATCAGCGCCTCTCAGTCACGTGATCAGTGCCTCTCAGTCACGTGATCAGTGCATGCTCAGTCACGTGATCAGTGCCTCTCAGTCACGTGATCAGTGCCTCTCAGTCACGTGATCAGTGCATGCTCAGTCACGTGATCAGTGCATGCTCAGCCACGTGATCAGGGCCTGCTCAGTCACGTGATCAGGGTCTGCTGAATCAAGGGATTAGCGCTTGCTCAGCTGCATGCTTAATCCCTGCTCAGCTGCCTGACTCGTGCCTGATCAGCTGTGTGATTAGTCCCTGCTCAGCTGCGTGATTAGTGCCTGCTCAAGACCGGGTTAGGAGCCGGCTGAGTGACGTGATTAGAGTCTGCTTAGCCACTTCATTACAGTCTGCTCAGCTCCATGATTATTGCCTGCTGAGCTGCGTGATTCCTGCCTGCTCAGCTTCTTGATTATTGCCTGCTGAGCTGCGTGATTCCTGCTTGCTCAGCTCCATGATTATTGCCTGCTGAGCTGCGTGATTCCTGCTTGCTCAGCTCCATGATTTTTGCTTGCTGAGCTGCATAATAAGTGCCTGCTCAGTCCCCAGAGAGGAGCCGGCTGAATCACGTGATTAGAGTCTGCTTATCCAGTTCATTACAGCCTTCAGCTCCAATTATTATTGCCTGCTAAGTTGCGTGATTCCTGCCTGCTCAGGTCCGTGAGTATTGCCTGCTGAGTTGCGTGATTCCTGCCAGCTCAGCTCCATGATTATTGCCTGCTGAGCTGCGCGATTCCTGACTGCTAGCTTCTTGCTTATTGGCTGCTGAGCTGCCTGATTCCTGCCTGCTCTGCTTCTTGATTATTGCCTGCTGAGCTGCGTGATTCCTGCTTGCTCAGCTCCAGGATTATTGCCTGCTGAGCTGCGTGATTCGTGCCTGCTCAGCTCCTTGATTACTGTCTGCTGAGCTGCGTGATTCCTGCCTGCTCAGCTCCAGGAGTATTGTCTGCTGGGCTGCAAGATTCGTGTGTGCTCAGTCACGGGTGTCAAGCCTGCTGAGTCACGTGTTTAGAGTCTGCTTAGCCACTTAATGGCAGTCTGCTCAGCTCCTTGATTTTTGCCAGCTGAGCTGCGAGATTCGTGCCTGCTCAGCTCCTTGATCTTTGCCTGCTGAGCTGAGTGATTCCTGCCTGCTCAGCTCCATGAGTATTGCCTGCTGAGCTGCATGATTGGTGTCTGCTGAGCTGCACCATTTGTGTCTGCTGAGCTGCACCATTGGTGTCTGCTGAGCTGCCCAAATTGTGTCTGCTCAGTCACGGGTGTAGAGCCTGCTGCGTCACGTGTTTAGAGTCTGCTTAACCACTTCATTACAGTTTGCTCAGCTCCTTGACGATTTCCTGCTCCTCTCCGTGATTAGTGCCCTCTTAGCCAAGTGATTAGTGCCTGCTCAGCTCTTTGATTATTGCCTCCTGAAGCACGTGATCAGTGCATGATAGCCACGTGATCAGCGCCTCTCAGTCACGTGATCAGCGCCCCTCAGTCACGTGATCAGCGCCTCTCAGTCACGTGATCAGTGCCTCTCAGTCACGTGATCAGTGCATGCTCAGTCACGTGATCAGTGCCTCTCAGTCACGTGATCAGTGCCTCTCAGTCACGTGATCAGTGCATGCTCAGTCACGTGATCAGTGCATGCTCAGCCACGTGATCAGGGCCTGCTCAGTCACGTGATCAGGGTCTGCTGAATCAAGGGATTAGCGCTTGCTCAGCTGCATGCTTAATCCCTGCTCAGCTGCCTGACTCGTGCCTGATCAGCTGTGTGATTAGTCCCTGCTCAGCTGCGTGATTAGTGCCTGCTCAAGACCGGGTTAGGAGCCGGCTGAGTGACGTGATTAGAGTCTGCTTAGCCACTTCATTACAGTCTGCTCAGCTCCATGATTATTGCCTGCTAAGCTGCGTGATTCCTGCCTGCTCAGCTTCTTGATTATTGCCTGCTGAGCTGCGTGATTCCTGCTTGCTCAGCTTCTTGATTATTGCATGCTGAGCTGCGTGATTCCTGTTTGCTCAGCTCCATGATTATTGCCTGCTGAGCTGCGTGATTCCTGCTTGCTCAGCTCCATGATTTTTGCTTGCTGAGCTGCATAATAAGTGCCTGCTCAGTCCCAGAGAGGAGCCGGCTGAATCACGTGATTAGAGTCTGCTTATACAGTTCATTACAGCCTTCAGCTCCAATTATTATTGCCTGCTAAGTTGCGTGATTCCTGCCTGCTCAGGTCCGTGAGTATTGCCTGCTGAGTTGCGTGATTCCTGCCAGCTCAGCTCCAGGAGTATTGTCTGCTGGGCTGCAAGATTCGTGTGTGCTCAGTCACGGGTGTCAAGCCTGCTGAGTCACGTGTTTAGAGTCTGCTTAGCCACTTAATGGCAGTCTGCTCAGCTCCTTGATTTTTGCCAGCTGAGCTGCGTGATTCGTGCCTGCTCAGCTCCTTGATCTTTGCCTGCTGAGCTGAGTGATTCCTGCCTGCTCAGCTCCATGAGTATTGCCTGCTGAGCTGCATGATTGGTGTCTGCTGAGCTGCACCATTTGTGTCTGCTGAGCTGCACCATTGGTGTCTGCTGAGCTGCCCAAATTGTGTCTGCTCAGTCACGGGTGTAGAGCCTGCTGCGTCACGTGTTTAGAGTCTGCTTAACCACTTCATTACAGTTTGCTCAGCTCCTTGACGATTTCCTGCTCCTCTCCGTGATTAGTGCCCTCTTAGCCAAGTGATTAGTGCCTGCTCAGCTCTTTGATTATTGCCTCCTGAAGCACGTGATCAGTGCATGATAGCCACGTGATCAGCGCCTCTCAGTCACGTGATCAGCGCCCCTCAGTCACGTGATCAGTGCCTCTCAGTCACGTGATCAGTGCCTCTCAGTCACGTGATCAGTGCATGCTCAGTCACGTGATCAGGGTCTGCTGAATCAAGGGATTAGCGCTTGCTCAGCTGCATGCTTAATCCCTGCTCAGCTGCCTGACTCGTGCCTGATCAGCTGTGTGATTAGTCCCTGCTCAGCTGCGTGATTAGTGCCTGCTCAAGACCGGGTTAGGAGCCGGCTGAGTGACGTGATTAGAGTCTGCTTAGCCACTTCATTACAGTCTGCTCAGCTCCATGATTATTGCCTGCTAAGCTGCGTGATTCCTGCCTGCTCAGCTTCTTGATTATTGCCTGCTGAGCTGCGTGATTCCTGCTTGCTCAGCTCCATGATTATTGCCTGCTGAGCTGCGTGATTCCTGCTTGCTCAGCTCCATGATTTTTGCTTGCTGAGCTGCATAATAAGTGCCTGCTCAGTCCCCAGAGAGGAGCCGGCTGAATCACGTGATTAGAGTCTGCTTATCCAGTTCATTACAGCCTTCAGCTCCAATTATTATTGCCTGCTAAGTTGCGTGATTCCTGCCTGCTCAGGTCCGTGAGTATTGCCTGCTGAGTTGCGTGATTCCTGCCAGCTCAGCTCCATGATTATTGCCTGCTGAGCTGCGCGATTCCTGACTGCTAGCTTCTTGCTTATTGGCTGCTGAGCTGCCTGATTCCTGCCTGCTCTGCTTCTTGATTATTGCCTGCTGAGCTGCGTGATTCCTGCTTGCTCAGCTCCAGGATTATTGCCTGCTGAGCTGCGTGATTCGTGCCTGCTCAGCTCCTTGATTACTGTCTGCTGAGCTGCGTGATTCCTGCCTGCTCAGCTCCAGGAGTATTGTCTGCTGGGCTGCAAGATTCGTGTGTGCTCAGTCACGGGTGTCAAGCCTGCTGAGTCACGTGTTTAGAGTCTGCTTAGCCACTTAATGGCAGTCTGCTCAGCTCCTTGATTTTTGCCAGCTGAGCTGCGAGATTCGTGCCTGCTCAGCTCCTTGATCTTTGCCTGCTGAGCTGAGTGATTCCTGCCTGCTCAGCTCCATGAGTATTGCCTGCTGAGCTGCATGATTGGTGTCTGCTGAGCTGCACCATTTGTGTCTGCTGAGCTGCACCATTGGTGTCTGCTGAGCTGCCCAAATTGTGTCTGCTCAGTCACGGGTGTAGAGCCTGCTGCGTCACGTGTTTAGAGTCTGCTTAACCACTTCATTACAGTTTGCTCAGCTCCTTGACGATTTCCTGCTCCTCTCCGTGATTAGTGCCCTCTTAGCCAAGTGATTAGTGCCTGCTCAGCTCTTTGATTATTGCCTCCTGAAGCACGTGATCAGTGCATGATAGCCACGTGATCAGCGCCTCTCAGTCACGTGATCAGCGCCCCTCAGTCACGTGATCAGCGCCTCTCAGTCACGTGATCAGTGCCTCTCAGTCACGTGATCAGTGCATGCTCAGTCACGTGATCAGTGCCTCTCAGTCACGTGATCAGTGCCTCTCAGTCACGTGATCAGTGCATGCTCAGTCACGTGATCAGTGCATGCTCAGCCACGTGATCAGGGCCTGCTCAGTCACGTGATCAGGGTCTGCTGAATCAAGGGATTAGCGCTTGCTCAGCTGCATGCTTAATCCCTGCTCAGCTGCCTGACTCGTGCCTGATCAGCTGTGTGATTAGTCCCTGCTCAGCTGCGTGATTAGTGCCTGCTCAAGACCGGGTTAGGAGCCGGCTGAGTGACGTGATTAGAGTCTGCTTAGCCACTTCATTACAGTCTGCTCAGCTCCATGATTATTGCCTGCTAAGCTGCGTGATTCCTGCCTGCTCAGCTTCTTGATTATTGCCTGCTGAGCTGCGTGATTCCTGCTTGCTCAGCTCCATATTTATTGCCTGCTGAGCTGCGTGATTCCTGCCTGCTCAGCTCCATGATTATTGCCTGCTGAGCTGCGTGATTCCTGCTTGCTCAGCTCCATGATTTTTGCTTGCTGAGCTGCATAATAAGTGCCTGCTCAGTCCCCAGAGAGGAGCCGGCTGAATCACGTGATTAGAGTCTGCTTATCCAGTTCATTACAGCCTTCAGCTCCAATTATTATTGCCTGCTAAGTTGCGTGATTCCTGCCTGCTCAGGTCCGTGAGTATTGCCTGCTGAGTTGCGTGATTCCTGCCAGCTCAGCTCCATGATTATTGCCTGCTGAGCTGCGCGATTCCTGACTGCTAGCTTCTTGCTTATTGGCTGCTGAGCTGCCTGATTCCTGCCTGCTCTGCTTCTTGATTATTGCCTGCTGAGCTGCGTGATTCCTGCTTGCTCAGCTCCAGGATTATTGCCTGCTGAGCTGCGTGATTCGTGCCTGCTCAGCTCCTTGATTACTGTCTGCTGAGCTGCGTGATTCCTGCCTGCTCAGCTCCAGGAGTATTGTCTGCTGGGCTGCAAGATTCGTGTGTGCTCAGTCACGGGTGTCAAGCCTGCTGAGTCACGTGTTTAGAGTCTGCTTAGCCACTTAATGGCAGTCTGCTCAGCTCCTTGATTTTTGCCTGCTGAGCTGCGTGATTCCTGCCTGCTCAGCTCCATGAGTATTGCCTGCTGAGCTGCATGATTGGTGTCTGCTGAGCTGCACCATTTGTGTCTGCTGAGCTGCACCATTGGTGTCTGCTGAGCTGCCCAAATTGTGTCTGCTCAGTCACGGGTGTAGAGCCTGCTGCGTCACGTGTTTAGAGTCTGCTTAACCACTTCATTACAGTTTGCTCAGCTCCTTGACGATTTCCTGCTCCTCTCCGTGATTAGTGCCCTCTTAGCCAAGTGATTAGTGCCTGCTCAGCTCTTTGATTATTGCCTCCTGAAGCACGTGATCAGTGCATGATAGCCACGTGATCAGCGCCTCTCAGTCACGTGATCAGCGCCCCTCAGTCACGTGATCAGCGCCTCTCAGTCACGTGATCAGTGCCTCTCAGTCACGTGATCAGTGCATGCTCAGTCACGTGATCAGTGCCTCTCAGTCACGTGATCAGTGCCTCTCAGTCACGTGATCAGTGCATGCTCAGCCACGTGATCAGGGCCTGCTCAGTCACGTGATCAGGGTCTGCTGAATCAAGGGATTAGCGCTTGCTCAGCTGCATGCTTAATCCCTGCTCAGCTGCCTGACTCGTGCCTGATCAGCTGTGTGATTAGTCCCTGCTCAGCTGCGTGATTAGTGCCTGCTCAAGACCGGGTTAGGAGCCGGCTGAGTGACGTGATTAGAGTCTGCTTAGCCACTTCATTACAGTCTGCTCAGCTCCATGATTATTGCCTGCTAAGCTGCGTGATTCCTGCCTGCTCAGCTTCTTGATTATTGCCTGCTGAGCTGCGTGATTCCTGCCTGCTCAGTCCCCAGAGAGGAGCCGGCTGAATCACGTGATTAGAGTCTGCTTATCCAGTTCATTACAGCCTTCAGCTCCATTATTATTGCCTGCTGAGCTGCGTGATTCCTGCCTGCTCAGCTCCGTGAGTATTGCCTGCTGAGCTGCGTGATTCCTGCCAGCTCAGCTCCATGATTATTGCCTGCTGAGCTGCGCGATTCCTGACTGCTAGCTTCTTGCTTATTGGCTGCTGAGCTGCCTGATTCCTGCCTGCTCAGCTTCTTGATTATTGCCTGCTGAGCTGCGTGATTCCTGCTTGCTCAGCTCCATGATTATTGCCTGCTGAGCTGCGTGATTCCTGCTTGCTCAGCTCCATGATTTTTGCCTGCTAAGCTGCGTGATTCCTGCCTGCTCAGTCCCCAGAGAGGAGCCTGCTGAATCACGTGATTAGAGTCTGCTTATCCAGTTCATTACAGCCTTCAGCTCCAATTATTATTGCCTGCTGAGCTGCGTGATTCCTGCCTGCTCAGCTCCGTGAGTATTGCCTGCTGAGCTGCGTGATTCCTGCCTGCTCAGCTCCATGATTATTGCCTGCTGAGCTGCGTGATTCCTGACTGCTAGCTTCTTGCTTATTGGCTGCTGAGCTGCCTGATTCCTGCCTGCTCTGCTTCTTGATTATTGCCTGCTGAGCTGCGTGATTCCTGCTTGCTCAGCTCCAGGATTATTGCCTGCTGAGCTGCGTGATTCGTGCCTGCTCAGCTCCTTGATTACTGTCTGCTGAGCTGCGTGATTCCTGCCTGCTCAGCTCCAGGATTATTGCCTGCTGAGCTGCGTGATTCGTGCCTGCTCAGCTCCTTGATTACTGTCTGCTGAGCTGCGTGATTCCTGCCTGCTCAGCTCCAGGAGTATTGTCTGCTGGGCTGCAAGATTCGTGTGCTCAGTCACGTGTCAAGCCTGCTGAGTCACGTGATTAGAGTCTGCTTAGCCACTTGATGGCAGTCTGCTCAGCTCCTTGATCTTTGCCTGCTGAGCTGCATGATAAGTGCCTGCTCAGCTCCATGAGTATTGCCTGCTGAGCTGCATGATTGGTGTCTGCTGAGCTGCACCATTTGTGTCTGCTGAGCTGCACCATTGGTGTCTGCTGAGCTGCCCAAATTGTGTCTGCTCAGTCACGGGTGTAGAGCCTGCTGCGTCACGTGTTTAGAGTCTGCTTAACCACTTCATTACAGTTTGCTCAGCTCCTTGACGATTTCCTGCTCCTCTCCGTGATTAGTGCCCTCTTAGCCAAGTGATTAGTGCCTGCTCAGCTCTTTGATTATTGCCTCCTGAAGCACGTGATCAGTGCATGATAGCCACGTGATCAGCGCCTCTCAGTCACGTGATCAGCGCCCCTCAGTCACGTGATCAGCGCCTCTCAGTCACGTGATCAGTGCCTGCTCAGTCACGTGATCAGTGCATGCTCAGTCACGTGATCAGTGCCTGCTCAGTCACGTGATCAGTGCCTGCTCAGTCACGTGATCAGTGCATGCTCAGCCACGTGATCAGGGCCTGCTCAGTCACGTGATCAGGGTCTGCTGAATCAAGGGATTAGCGCTTGCTCAGCTGCATGCTTAATCCCTGCTCAGCTGCCTGACTCGTGCCTGATCAGCTGTGTGATTAGTCCCTGCTCAGCTGCGTGATTAGTGCCTGCTCAAGACCGGGTTAGGAGCCGGCTGAGTGACGTGATTAGAGTCTGCTTAGCCACTTCATTACAGTCTGCTCAGCTCCATGATTATTGCCTGCTGAGCTGCGTGATTCCTGCCTGCTCAGCTTCTTGATTATTGCCTGCTGAGCTGCGTGATTCCTGCTTGCTCAGCTCCAGGATTATTGCCTGCTGAGCTGCGTGATTCGTGCCTGCTCAGCTCCTTGATTACTGTCTGCTGAGCTGCGTGATTCCTGCCTGCTCAGCTCCAGGAGTATTGTCTGCTGGGCTGCAAGATTCGTGTGTGCTCAGTCACGGGTGTCAAGCCTGCTGAGTCACGTGTTTAGAGTCTGCTTAGCCACTTAATGGCAGTCTGCTCAGCTCCTTGATTTTTGCCAGCTGAGCTGCGAGATTCGTGCCTGCTCAGCTCCTTGATCTTTGCCTGCTGAGCTGAGTGATTACTGCCTGCTCAGCTCCATGAGTATTGCCTGCTGAGCTGCATGATTGGTGTCTGCTGAGCTGCACCATTGGTGTCTGCTGAGCTGCCCAAATTGTGTCTGCTCAGTCACGGGTGTAGAGCCTGCTGCGTCACGTGTTTAGAGTCTGCTTAACCACTTCATTACAGTTTGCTCAGCTCCTTGACGATTTCCTGCTCCTCTCCGTGATTAGTGCCCTCTTAGCCAAGTGATTAGTGCCTGCTCAGCTCTTTGATTATTGCCTCCTGAAGCACGTGATCAGTGCATGATAGCCACGTGATCAGCGCCTCTCAGTCACGTGATCAGCGCCCCTCAGTCACGTGATCAGCGCCTCTCAGTCACGTGATCAGTGCCTGCTCAGTCACGTGATCAGTGCATGCTCAGTCACGTGATCAGTGCCTCTCAGTCACGTGATCAGTGCCTCTCAGTCACGTGATCAGTGCATGCTCAGTCACGTGATCAGTGCCTGCTCAGTCACGTGATCAGTGCCTCTCAGTCACGTGATCAGTGCATGCTCAGTCACGTGATCAGTGCATGCTCAGCCACGTGATCAGGGCCTGCTCAGTCACGTGATCAGGGTCTGCTGAATCAAGGGATTAGCGCTTGCTCAGCTGCATGCTTAATCCCTGCTCAGCTGCGTGACTCGTGCCTGATCAGCTGTGTGATTAGTGCCTGCTCAGCTGCGTGATTAGTGCCTGCTCAAGACCGGGTTAGGAGCCGGCTGAGTGACGTGATTAGAGTCTGCTTAGCCACTTCATTCCAGTCTGCTCAGCTCCTTGATTATTGCCTGCTGAGCTGCGTGATTCCTGCCTGCTCAGCTCCATGATTATTGCCTGCTGAGCTGCGTGATTCCTGCTTGCTCAGCTCCATGATTTTTGCTTGCTGAGCTGCATAATAAGTGCCTGCTCAGTCCCCAGAGAGGAGCCGGCTGAATCACGTGATTAGAGTCTGCTTATCCAGTTCATTACAGCCTTCAGCTCCAATTATTATTGCCTGCTAAGTTGCGTGATTCCTGCCTGCTCAGGTCCGTGAGTATTGCCTGCTGAGTTGCGTGATTCCTGCCAGCTCAGCTCCATGATTATTGCCTGCTGAGCTGCGCGATTCCTGACTGCTAGCTTCTTGCTTATTGGCTGCTGAGCTGCCTGATTCCTGCCTGCTCTGCTTCTTGATTATTGCCTGCTGAGCTGCGTGATTCGTGCCTGCTCAGCTCCTTGATTACTGTCTGCTGAGCTGCGTGATTCCTGCCTGCTCAGCTCCAGGAGTATTGTCTGCTGGGCTGCAAGATTCGTGTGTGCTCAGTCACGGGTGTCAAGCCTGCTGAGTCACGTGTTTAGAGTCTGCTTAGCCACTTAATGGCAGTCTGCTCAGCTCCTTGATTTTTGCCAGCTGAGCTGCGAGATTCGTGCCTGCTCAGCTCCTTGATCTTTGCCTGCTGAGCTGAGTGATTCCTGCCTGCTCAGCTCCATGAGTATTGCCTGCTGAGCTGCATGATTGGTGTCTGCTGAGCTGCACCATTGGTGTCTGCTGAGCTGCCCAAATTGTGTCTGCTCAGTCACGGGTGTAGAGCCTGCTGCGTCACGTGTTTAGAGTCTGCTTAACCACTTCATTACAGTTTGCTCAGCTCCTTGACGATTTCCTGCTCCTCTCCGTGATTAGTGCCCTCTTAGCCAAGTGATTAGTGCCTGCTCAGCTCTTTGATTATTGCCTCCTGAAGCACGTGATCAGTGCATGATAGCCACGTGATCAGCGCCTCTCAGTCACGTGATCAGCGCCCCTCAGTCACGTGATCAGCGCCTCTCAGTCACGTGATCAGTGCCTCTCAGTCACGTGATCAGTGCATGCTCAGTCACGTGATCAGTGCCTCTCAGTCACGTGATCAGTGCCTCTCAGTCACGTGATCAGTGCATGCTCAGTCACGTGATCAGTGCATGCTCAGCCACGTGATCAGGGCCTGCTCAGTCACGTGATCAGGGTCTGCTGAATCAAGGGATTAGCGCTTGCTCAGCTGCATGCTTAATCCCTGCTCAGCTGCCTGACTCGTGCCTGATCAGCTGTGTGATTAGTCCCTGCTCAGCTGCGTGATTAGTGCCTGCTCAAGACCGGGTTAGGAGCCGGCTGAGTGACGTGATTAGAGTCTGCTTAGCCACTTCATTACAGTCTGCTCAGCTCCATGATTATTGCCTGCTAAGCTGCGTGATTCCTGCCTGCTCAGCTTCTTGATTATTGCCTGCTGAGCTGCGTGATTCCTGCTTGCTCAGCTCCATATTTATTGCCTGCTGAGCTGCGTGATTCCTGCCTGCTCAGCTTCTTGATTATTGCATGCTGAGCTGCGTGATTCCTGTTTGCTCAGCTCCATGATTATTGCCTGCTGAGCTGCGTGATTCCTGAATGCTCAGCTCCATGATTTTTGCTTGCTGAGCTGCATAATAAGTGCCTGCTCAGTCCCCAGAGAGGAGCCGGCTGAATCACGTGATTAGAGTCTGCTTATCCAGTTCATTACAGCCTTCAGCTCCAATTATTATTGCCTGCTAAGTTGCGTGATTCCTGCCTGCTCAGGTCCGTGAGTATTGCCTGCTGAGTTGCGTGATTCCTGCCAGCTCAGCTCCATGATTATTGCCTGCTGAGCTGCATGATTGGTGTCTGCTGAGCTGCACCATTTGTGTCTGCTGAGCTGCACCATTGGTGTCTGCTGAGCTGCCCAAATTGTGTCTGCTCAGTCACGGGTGTAGAGCCTGCTGCGTCACGTGTTTAGAGTCTGCTTAGCCACTTCATTACAGTTTGCTCAGCTCCTTGACGATTTCCTGCTCCTCTCCGTGATTAGTGCCCTCTTAGCCAAGTGATTAGTGCCTGCTCAGCTCTTTGATTATTGCCTCCTGAAGCACGTGATCAGTGCATGATAGCCACGTGATCAGCGCCTCACAGTCACGTGATCAGCGCCTCTCAGTCACGTGATCAGTGCCTCTCAGTCACGTGATCAGCGCCTGCTCAGTCACGTGATCAGTGCCCCTCAGTCACGTGATCAGCGCCTCTCAGTCACGTGATCAGTGCCTCTCAGTCACGTGATCAGTGCATGCTCAGTCACGTGATCAGTGCCTCTCAGTCACGTGATCAGTGCCTCTCAGTCACGTGATCAGTGCGTGCTCAGTCACGTGATCAGTGCATGCTCAGCCACGTGATCAGGGCCTGCTCAGTCACGTGATCAGGGTCTGCTGAATCAAGGGATTAGCGCTTGCTCAGCTGCATGCTTAATCCCTGCTCAGCTGCGTGACTCGTGCCTGATCAGCTGTGTGATTAGTCCCTGCTCAGCTGCGTGATTAGTGCCTGCTCAAGACCGGGTTAGGAGCCGGCTGAGTGACGTGATTAGAGTCTGCTTAGCCACTTCATTACAGTCTGCTCAGCTCCATGATTATTGCCTGCTGAGCTGCGTGATTCCTGCCTGCTCAGCTTCTTGATTATTGCCTGCTGAGCTGCGTGATTCCTGCTTGCTCAGCTCCATGATTTTTGCTTGCTGAGCTGCATAATAAGTGCCTGCTCAGTCCCCAGAGAGGAGCCGGCTGAATCACGTGATTAGAGTCTGCTTATCCAGTTCATTACAGCCTTCAGCTCCAATTATTATTGCCTGCTAAGTTGCGTGATTCCTGCCTGCTCAGGTCCGTGAGTATTGCCTGCTGAGTTGCGTGATTCCTGCCAGCTCAGCTCCATGATTATTGCCTGCTGAGCTGCGCGATTCCTGACTGCTAGCTTCTTGCTTATTGGCTGCTGAGCTGCCTGATTCCTGCCTGCTCTGCTTCTTGATTATTGCCTGCTGAGCTGCGTGATTCCTGCTTGCTCAGCTCCAGGATTATTGCCTGCTGAGCTGCGTGATTCGTGCCTGCTCAGCTCCTTGATTACTGTCTGCTGAGCTGCGTGATTCCTGCCTGCTCAGCTCCAGGAGTATTGTCTGCTGGGCTGCAAGATTCGTGTGTGCTCAGTCACGGGTGTCAAGCCTGCTGAGTCACGTGTTTAGAGTCTGCTTAGCCACTTAATGGCAGTCTGCTCAGCTCCTTGATTTTTGCCAGCTGAGCTGCGAGATTCGTGCCTGCTCAGCTCCTTGATCTTTGCCTGCTGAGCTGAGTGATTCCTGCCTGCTCAGCTCCATGAGTATTGCCTGCTGAGCTGCATGATTGGTGTCTGCTGAGCTGCACCATTGGTGTCTGCTGAGCTGCCCAAATTGTGTCTGCTCAGTCACGGGTGTAGAGCCTGCTGCGTCACGTGTTTAGAGTCTGCTTAACCACTTCATTACAGTTTGCTCAGCTCCTTGACGATTTCCTGCTCCTCTCCGTGATTAGTGCCCTCTTAGCCAAGTGATTAGTGCCTGCTCAGCTCTTTGATTATTGCCTCCTGAAGCACGTGATCAGTGCATGATAGCCACGTGATCAGCGCCTCTCAGTCACGTGATCAGCGCCCCTCAGTCACGTGATCAGCGCCTCTCAGTCACGTGATCAGTGCCTCTCAGTCACGTGATCAGTGCCTCTCAGTCACGTGATCAGTGCATGCTCAGTCACGTGATCAGTGCCTCTCAGTCACGTGATCAGTGCCTCTCAGTCACGTGATCAGTGCATGCTCAGTCACGTGATCAGGGCCTGCTCAGTCACGTGATCAGTGCCTGCTCAGTCACGTGATCAGCGCCTGCTCAGTCACGTGATCAGTGCATGCTCAGCCACGTGATCAGGGCCTGCTCAGTCACGTGATCAGGGTCTGCTGAATCAAGGGATTAGCGCTTGCTCAGCTGCATGCTTAATCCCTGCTCAGCTGCGTGATTCGTGCCTGATCAGCTGTGTGATTAGTCCCTGCTCAGCTGCGTGATTAGTGCCTGCTCAAGACCGGGTTAGGAGCCGGCTGAGTGACGTGATTAGAGTCTGCTTAGCCACTTGATTACAGTCTGCTCAGCTCCATGATTATTGCCTGCTGAGCTGCGTGATTCCTGCCTGCTCAGCTCCATGATTATTGCCTGCTGAGCTGCATAATAAGTGCCTGCTCAGTCCCAGAGAGGAGCCGGCTGAATCACGTGATTAGAGTCTGCTTATCCAGTTCATTACAGCCTTCAGCTCCATTATTATTGCCTGCTAAGTTGCGTGATTCCTGCCTGCTCAGGTCCGTGAGTATTGCCTGCTGAGCTGCGTGATTCCTGCCAGCTCAGCTCCATGATTATTGCCTGCTGAGCTGCGCGATTCCTGACTGCTAGCTTCTTGCTTATTGGCTGCTGAGCTGCCTGATTCCTGCCTGCTCTGCTTCTTGATTATTGCCTGCTGAGCTGCGTGATTCCTGCTTGCTCAGCTCCATGATTATTGCCTGCTGAGCTGCGTGATTCCTGCTTGCTCAGCTCCATGATTTTTGCTTGCTGAGCTGCATAATAAGTGCCTGCTCAGTCCCAGAGAGGAGCCGGCTGAATCACGTGATTAGAGTCTGCTTATCCAGTTCATTACAGCCTTCAGCTCCATTATTATTGCCTGCTAAGTTGCGTGATTCCTGCCTGCTCAGGTCCGTGAGTATTGCCTGCTGAGTTGCGTGATTCCTGCCAGCTCAGCTCCATGATTATTGCCTGCTGAGCTGCGCGATTCCTGACTGCTAGCTTCTTGCTTATTGGCTGCTGAGCTGCCTGATTCCTGCCTGCTCTGCTTCTTGATTATTGCCTGCTGAGCTGCGTGATTCCTGCTTGCTCAGCTCCAGGATTATTGCCTGCTGAGCTGCGTGATTCGTGCCTGCTCAGCTCCTTGATTACTGTCTGCTGAGCTGCGTGATTCCTGCCTGCTCAGCTCCAGGATTATTGCCTGCTGAGCTGCGTGATTCGTGCCTGCTCAGCTCCTTGATTACTGTCTGCTGAGCTGCGTGATTCCTGCCTGCTCAGCTCCAGGAGTATTGTCTGCTGGGCTGCAAGATTCGTGTGTGCTCAGTCACGGGTGTCAAGCCTGCTGAGTCACGTGTTTAGAGTCTGCTTAGCCACTTAATGGCAGTCTGCTCAGCTCCTTGATTTTTGCCAGCTGAGCTGCGAGATTCGTGCTGCTCAGCTCCTTGATCTTTGCCTGCTGAGCTGAGTGATTCCTGCCTGCTCAGCTCCATGAGTATTGCCTGCTGAGCTGCATGATTGGTGTCTGCTGAGCTGCACCATTGGTGTCTGCTGAGCTGCCCAAATTGTGTCTGCTCAGTCACGGGTGTAGAGCCTGCTGCGTCACGTGTTTAGAGTCTGCTTAACCACTTCATTACAGTTTGCTCAGCTCCTTGACGATTTCCTGCTCCTCTCCGTGATTAGTGCCCTCTTAGCCAAGTGATTAGTGCCTGCTCAGCTCTTTGATTATTGCCTCCTGAAGCACGTGATCAGTGCATGATAGCCACGTGATCAGCGCCTCTCAGTCACGTGATCAGCGCCTCTCACGTGATCAGCCCCTCAGTCACGTGATCAGCGCCTCTCAGTCACGTGATCAGTGCCTCTCAGTCGTGATCAGTGCATGCTCAGTCACGTGATCAGTGCCTCTCAGTCACGTGATCAGTGCCTCTCAGTCACGTGATCAGTGCATGCTCAGTCACGTGATCAGTGCCTGCTCAGTCACGTGATCAGTGCCTCTCAGTCACGTGATCAGTGCCTCTCAGTCACGTGATCAGTGCATGCTCAGCCACGTGATCAGGGCCTGCTCAGTCACGTGATCAGGGTCTGCTGAATCAAGGGATTAGCGCTTGCTCAGCTGCATGCTTAATCCCTGCTCAGCTGCCTGACTCGTGCCTGATCAGCTGTGTGATTAGTCCCTGCTCAGCTGCGTGATTAGTGCCTGCTCAAGACCGGGTTAGGAGCCGGCTGAGTGACGTGATTAGAGTCTGCTTAGCCACTTCATTACAGTCTGCTCAGCTCCATGATTATTGCCTGCTAAGCTGCGTGATTCCTGCCTGCTCAGCTTCTTGATTATTGCCTGCTGAGCTGCGTGATTCCTGCTTGCTCAGCTCCATATTTATTGCCTGCTGAGCTGCGTGATTCCTGCCTGCTCAGCTTCTTGATTATTGCATGCTGAGCTGCGTGATTCCTGTTTGCTCAGCTCCATGATTATTGCCTGCTGAGCTGCGTGATTCCTGCTTGCTCAGCTCCATGATTTTTGCTTGCTGAGCTGCATAATAAGTGCCTGCTCAGTCCCCAGAGAGGAGCCGGCTGAATCACGTGATTAGAGTCTGCTTATCCAGTTCATTACAGCCTTCAGCTCCAATTATTATTGCCTGCTAAGTTGCGTGATTCCTGCCTGCTCAGGTCCGTGAGTATTGCCTGCTGAGTTGCGTGATTCCTGCCAGCTCAGCTCCATGATTATTGCCTGCTGAGCTGCGCGATTCCTGACTGCTAGCTTCTTGCTTATTGGCTGCTGAGCTGCCTGATTCCTGCCTGCTCTGCTTCTTGATTATTGCCTGCTGAGCTGCGTGATTCCTGCTTGCTCAGCTCCAGGATTATTGCCTGCTGAGCTGCGTGATTCGTGCCTGCTCAGCTCCTTGATTACTGTCTGCTGAGCTGCGTGATTCCTGCCTGCTCAGCTCCAGGAGTATTGTCTGCTGGGCTGCAAGATTCGTGTGTGCTCAGTCACGGGTGTCAAGCCTGCTGAGTCACGTGTTTAGAGTCTGCTTAGCCACTTAATGGCAGTCTGCTCAGCTCCTTGATTTTTGCCAGCTGAGCTGCGAGATTCGTGCCTGCTCAGCTCCTTGATCTTTGCCTGCTGAGCTGAGTGATTCCTGCCTGCTCAGCTCCATGAGTATTGCCTGCTGAGCTGCATGATTGGTGTCTGCTGAGCTGCACCATTTGTGTCTGCTGAGCTGCACCATTGGTGTCTGCTGAGCTGCCCAAATTGTGTCTGCTCAGTCACGGGTGTAGAGCCTGCTGCGTCACGTGTTTAGAGTCTGCTTAACCACTTCATTACAGTTTGCTCAGCTCCTTGACGATTTCCTGCTCCTCTCCGTGATTAGTGCCCTCTTAGCCAAGTGATTAGTGCCTGCTCAGCTCTTTGATTATTGCCTCCTGAAGCACGTGATCAGTGCATGATAGCCACGTGATCAGCGCCTCTCAGTCACGTGATCAGCGCCCCTCAGTCACGTGATCAGCGCCTCTCAGTCACGTGATCAGTGCCTCTCAGTCACGTGATCAGTGCATGCTCAGTCACGTGATCAGTGCCTCTCAGTCACGTGATCAGTGCCTCTCAGTCACGTGATCAGTGCATGCTCAGTCACGTGATCAGTGCATGCTCAGCCACGTGATCAGGGCCTGCTCAGTCACGTGATCAGGGTCTGCTGAATCAAGGGATTAGCGCTTGCTCAGCTGCATGCTTAATCCCTGCTCAGCTGCCTGACTCGTGCCTGATCAGCTGCGTGATTAGTGCCTGCTCAAGACCGGGTTAGGAGCCGGCTGAGTGACGTGATTAGAGTCTGCTTAGCCACTTCATTACAGTCTGCTCAGCTCCATGATTATTGCCTGCTAAGCTGCGTGATTCCTGCCTGCTCAGCTTCTTGATTATTGCCTGCTGAGCTGCGTGATTCCTGCTTGCTCAGCTCCATATTTATTGCCTGCTGAGCTGCGTGATTCCTGCCTGCTCAGCTTCTTGATTATTGCATGCTGAGCTGCGTGATTCCTGTTTGCTCAGCTCCATGATTATTGCCTGCTGAGCTGCGTGATTCCTGCTTGCTCAGCTCCATGATTTTTGCTTGCTGAGCTGCATAATAAGTGCCTGCTCAGTCCCCAGAGAGGAGCCGGCTGAATCACGTGATTAGAGTCTGCTTATCCAGTTCATTACAGCCTTCAGCTCCAATTATTATTGCCTGCTAAGTTGCGTGATTCCTGCCTGCTCAGGTCCGTGAGTATTGCCTGCTGAGTTGCGTGATTCCTGCCAGCTCAGCTCCATGATTATTGCCTGCTGAGCTGCGCGATTCCTGACTGCTAGCTTCTTGCTTATTGGCTGCTGAGCTGCCTGATTCCTGCCTGCTCTGCTTCTTGATTATTGCCTGCTGAGCTGCGTGATTCCTGCTTGCTCAGCTCCAGGATTATTGCCTGCTGAGCTGCGTGATTCGTGCCTGCTCAGCTCCTTGATTACTGTCTGCTGAGCTGCGTGATTCCTGCCTGCTCAGCTCCAGGAGTATTGTCTGCTGGGCTGCAAGATTCGTGTGTGCTCAGTCACGGGTGTCAAGCCTGCTGAGTCACGTGTTTAGAGTCTGCTTAGCCACTTAATGGCAGTCTGCTCAGCTCCTTGATCTTTGCCTGCTGAGCTGAGTGATTCCTGCCTGCTCAGCTCCATGAGTATTGCCTGCTGAGCTGCATGATTGGTGTCTGCTGAGCTGCACCATTTGTGTCTGCTGAGCTGCACCATTGGTGTCTGCTGAGCTGCCCAAATTGTGTCTGCTCAGTCACGGGTGTAGAGCCTGCTGCGTCACGTGTTTAGAGTCTGCTTAACCACTTCATTACAGTTTGCTCAGCTCCTTGACGATTTCCTGCTCCTCTCCGTGATTAGTGCCCTCTTAGCCAAGTGATTAGTGCCTGCTCAGCTCTTTGATTATTGCCTCCTGAAGCACGTGATCAGTGCATGATAGCCACGTGATCAGCGCCTCTCAGTCACGTGATCAGCCCCTCAGTCACGTGATCAGCGCCTCTCAGTCACGTGATCAGTGCCTCTCAGTCACGTGATCAGTGCATGCTCAGTCACGTGATCAGTGCATGCTCAGCCACGTGATCAGGGCCTGCTCAGTCACGTGATCAGGGTCTGCTGAATCAAGGGATTAGCGCTTGCTCAGCTGCATGCTTAATCCCTGCTCAGCTGCCTGACTCGTGCCTGATCAGCTGTGTGATTAGTCCCTGCTCAGCTGCGTGATTAGTGCCTGCTCAAGACCGGGTTAGGAGCCGGCTGAGTGACGTGATTAGAGTCTGCTTAGCCACTTCATTACAGTCTGCTCAGCTCCATGATTATTGCCTGCTAAGCTGCGTGATTCCTGCCTGCTCAGCTTCTTGATTATTGCCTGCTGAGCTGCGTGATTCCTGCTTGCTCAGCTCCATATTTATTGCCTGCTGAGCTGCGTGATTCCTGCCTGCTCAGCTTCTTGATTATTGCATGCTGAGCTGCGTGATTCCTGTTTGCTCAGCTCCATGATTATTGCCTGCTGAGCTGCGCGATTCCTGACTGCTAGCTTGCTTATTGGCTGCTGAGCTGCCTGATTCCTGCCTGCTCTGCTTCTTGATTATTGCCTGCTGAGCTGCGTGATTCCTGCTTGCTCAGCTCCAGGATTATTGCCTGCTGAGCTGCGTGATTCGTGCCTGCTCAGCTCCTTGATTACTGTCTGCTGAGCTGCGTGATTCCTGCCTGCTCAGCTCCAGGAGTATTGTCTGCTGGGCTGCAAGATTCGTGTGTGCTCAGTCACGGGTGTCAAGCCTGCTGAGTCACGTGTTTAGAGTCTGCTTAGCCACTTAATGGCAGTCTGCTCAGCTCCTTGATCTTTGCCTGCTGAGCTGAGTGATTCCTGCCTGCTCAGCTCCATGAGTATTGCCTGCTGAGCTGCATGATTGGTGTCTGCTGAGCTGCACCATTTGTGTCTGCTGAGCTGCACCATTGGTGTCTGCTGAGCTGCCCAAATTGTGTCTGCTCAGTCACGGGTGTAGAGCCTGCTGCGTCACGTGTTTAGAGTCTGCTTAACCACTTCATTACAGTTTGCTCAGCTCCTTGACGATTTCCTGCTCCTCTCCGTGATTAGTGCCCTCTTAGCCAAGTGATTAGTGCCTGCTCAGCTCTTTGATTATTGCCTCCTGAAGCACGTGATCAGTGCATGATAGCCACGTGATCAGCGCCTCTCAGTCACGTGATCAGCGCCCCTCAGTCACGTGATCAGCGCCTCTCAGTCACGTGATCAGTGTCACGTGTCAGTGCCTCTCAGTCACGTGATCAGTGCATGCTCAGTCACGTGATCAGTGCCTCTCAGTCACGTGATCAGTGCCTCTCAGTCACGTGATCAGTGCATGCTCAGTCACGTGATCAGTGCATGCTCAGCCACGTGATCAGGGCCTGCTCAGTCACGTGATCAGGGTCTGCTGAATCAAGGGATTAGCGCTTGCTCAGCTGCATGCTTAATCCCTGCTCAGCTGCCTGACTCGTGCCTGATCAGCTGTGTGATTAGTCCCTGCTCAGCTGCGTGATTAGTGCCTGCTCAAGACCGGGTTAGGAGCCGGCTGAGTGACGTGATTAGAGTCTGCTTAGCCACTTCATTACAGTCTGCTCAGCTCCATGATTATTGCCTGCTAAGCTGCGTGATTCCTGCCTGCTCAGCTTCTTGATTATTGCCTGCTGAGCTGCGTGATTCCTGCTTGCTCAGCTCCATATTTATTGCCTGCTGAGCTGCGTGATTCCTGCCTGCTCAGCTTCTTGATTATTGCATGCTGAGCTGCGTGATTCCTGTTTGCTCAGCTCCATGATTATTGCCTGCTGAGCTGCGTGATTCCTGCTTGCTCAGCTCCATGATTTTTGCTTGCTGAGCTGCATAATAAGTGCCTGCTCAGTCCCCAGAGAGGAGCCGGCTGAATCACGTGATTAGAGTCTGCTTATCCAGTTCATTACAGCCTTCAGCTCCAATTATTATTGCCTGCTAAGTTGCGTGATTCCTGCCTGCTCAGCTCCATGATTATTGCCTGCTGAGCTGCGCGATTCCTGACTGCTAGCTTCTTGATTATTGGCTGCTGAGCTGCCTGATTCCTGCCTGCTCTGCTTCTTGATTATTGCCTGCTGAGCTGCGTGATTCCTGCTTGCTCAGCTCCAGGATTATTGCCTGCTGAGCTGCGTGATTCGTGCCTGCTCAGCTCCTTGATTACTGTCTGCTGAGCTGCGTGATTCCTGCCTGCTCAGCTCCAGGAGTATTGTCTGCTGGGCTGCAAGATTCGTGTGTGCTCAGTCACGGGTGTCAAGCCTGCTGAGTCACGTGTTTAGAGTCTGCTTAGCCACTTAATGGCAGTCTGCTCAGCTCCTTGATTTTTGCCAGCTGAGCTGCGAGATTCGTGCCTGCTCAGCTCCTTGATCTTTGCCTGCTGAGCTGAGTGATTCCTGCCTGCTCAGCTCCATGAGTATTGCCTGCTGAGCTGCATGATTGGTGTCTGCTGAGCTGCACCATTTGTGTCTGCTGAGCTGCACCATTGGTGTCTGCTGAGCTGCCCAAATTGTGTCTGCTCAGTCACGGGTGTAGAGCCTGCTGCGTCACGTGTTTAGAGTCTGCTTAACCACTTCATTACAGTTTGCTCAGCTCCTTGACGATTTCCTGCTCCTCTCCGTGATTAGTGCCCTCTTAGCCAAGTGATTAGTGCCTGCTCAGCTCTTTGATTATTGCCTCCTGAAGCACGTGATCAGTGCATGATAGCCACGTGATCAGCGCCTCTCAGTCACGTGATCAGCGCCCCTCAGTCACGTGATCAGCGCCTCTCAGTCACGTGATCAGTGCCTCTCAGTCACGTGATCAGTGCATGCTCAGTCACGTGATCAGTGCCTCTCAGTCACGTGATCAGTGCCTCTCAGTCACGTGATCAGTGCATGCTCAGTCACGTGATCAGTGCATGCTCAGCCACGTGATCAGGGCCTGCTCAGTCACGTGATCAGGGTCTGCTGAATCAAGGGATTAGCGCTTGCTCAGCTGCATGCTTAATCCCTGCTCAGCTGCGTGACTCCCTGCTCAGCTGCGTGATTAGTGCCTGCTCAAGACCGGGTTAGGAGCCGGCTGAGTGACGTGATTAGAGTCTGCTTAGCCACTTCATTACAGTCTGCTCAGCTCCATGATTATTGCCTGCTAAGCTGCGTGATTCCTGCCTGCTCAGCTTCTTGATTATTGCCTGCTGAGCTGCGTGATTCCTGCTTGCTCAGCTCCATATTTATTGCCTGCTGAGCTGCGTGATTCCTGCCTGCTCAGCTTCTTGATTATTGCATGCTGAGCTGCGTGATTCCTGTTTGCTCAGCTCCATGATTATTGCCTGCTGAGCTGCGTGATTCCTGCTTGCTCAGCTCCATGATTTTTGCTTGCTGAGCTGCATAATAAGTGCCTGCTCAGTCCCCAGAGAGGAGCCGGCTGAATCACGTGATTAGAGTCTGCTTATCCAGTTCATTACAGCCTTCAGCTCCAATTATTATTGCCTGCTAAGTTGCGTGATTCCTGCCTGCTCAGGTCCGTGAGTATTGCCTGCTGAGTTGCGTGATTCCTGCCAGCTCAGCTCCATGATTATTGCCTGCTGAGCTGCGCGATTCCTGACTGCTAGCTTCTTGCTTATTGGCTGCTGAGCTGCCTGATTCCTGCCTGCTCTGCTTCTTGATTATTGCCTGCTGAGCTGCGTGATTCCTGCTTGCTCAGCTCCAGGATTATTGCCTGCTGAGCTGCGTGATTCGTGCCTGCTCAGCTCCTTGATTACTGTCTGCTGAGCTGCGTGATTCCTGCCTGCTCAGCTCCAGGAGTATTGTCTGCTGGGCTGCAAGATTCGTGTGTGCTCAGTCACGGGTGTCAAGCCTGCTGAGTCACGTGTTTAGAGTCTGCTTAGCCACTTAATGGCAGTCTGCTCAGCTCCTTGATCTTTGCCTGCTGAGCTGAGTGATTCCTGCCTGCTCAGCTCCATGAGTATTGCCTGCTGAGCTGCATGATTGGTGTCTGCTGAGCTGCACCATTTGTGTCTGCTGAGCTGCACCATTGGTGTCTGCTGAGCTGCCCAAATTGTGTCTGCTCAGTCACGGGTGTAGAGCCTGCTGCGTCACGTGTTTAGAGTCTGCTTAACCACTTCATTACAGTTTGCTCAGCTCCTTGACGATTTCCTGCTCCTCTCCGTGATTAGTGCCCTCTTAGCCAAGTGATTAGTGCCTGCTCAGCTCTTTGATTATTGCCTCCTGAAGCACGTGATCAGTGCATGATAGCCACGTGATCAGCGCCTCTCAGTCACGTGATCAGCGCCCCTCAGTCACGTGATCAGCGCCTCTCAGTCACGTGATCAGTGCCTCTCAGTCACGTGATCAGTGCATGCTCAGTCACGTGATCAGTGCATGCTCAGCCACGTGATCAGGGCCTGCTCAGTCACGTGATCAGGGTCTGCTGAATCAAGGGATTAGCGCTTGCTCAGCTGCATGCTTAATCCCTGCTCAGCTGCCTGACTCGTGCCTGATCAGCTGTGTGATTAGTCCCTGCTCAGCTGCGTGATTAGTGCCTGCTCAAGACCGGGTTAGGAGCCGGCTGAGTGACGTGATTAGAGTCTGCTTAGCCACTTCATTACAGTCTGCTCAGCTCCATGATTATTGCCTGCTAAGCTGCGTGATTCCTGCCTGCTCAGCTTCTTGATTATTGCCTGCTGAGCTGCGTGATTCCTGCTTGCTCAGCTCCATATTTATTGCCTGCTGAGCTGCGTGATTCCTGCCTGCTCAGCTTCTTGATTATTGCATGCTGAGCTGCGTGATTCCTGTTTGCTCAGCTCCATGATTATTGCCTGCTGAGCTGCGTGATTCCTGACTGCTAGCTTCTTGCTTATTGGCTGCTGAGCTGCCTGATTCCTGCCTGCTCTGCTTCTTGATTATTGCCTGCTGAGCTGCGTGATTCCTGCTTGCTCAGCTCCAGGATTATTGCCTGCTGAGCTGCGTGATTCGTGCCTGCTCAGCTCCTTGATTACTGTCTGCTGAGCTGCGTGATTCCTGCCTGCTCAGCTCCAGGAGTATTGTCTGCTGGGCTGCAAGATTCGTGTGTGCTCAGTCACGGGTGTCAAGCCTGCTGAGTCACGTGTTTAGAGTCTGCTTAGCCACTTAATGGCAGTCTGCTCAGCTCCTTGATCTTTGCCTGCTGAGCTGAGTGATTCCTGCCTGCTCAGCTCCATGAGTATTGCCTGCTGAGCTGCATGATTGGTGTCTGCTGAGCTGCACCATTTGTGTCTGCTGAGCTGCACCATTGGTGTCTGCTGAGCTGCCCAAATTGTGTCTGCTCAGTCACGGGTGTAGAGCCTGCTGCGTCACGTGTTTAGAGTCTGCTTAACCACTTCATTACAGTTTGCTCAGCTCCTTGACGATTTCCTGCTCCTCTCCGTGATTAGTGCCCTCTTAGCCAAGTGATTAGTGCCTGCTCAGCTCTTTGATTATTGCCTCCTGAAGCACGTGATCAGTGCATGATAGCCACGTGATCAGCGCCTCTCAGTCACGTGATCAGCGCCCCTCAGTCACGTGATCAGCGCCACTCAGTCACGTGATCAGTGCCTCTCAGTCACGTGATCAGTGCCTCTCAGTCACGTGATCAGTGCATGCTCAGTCACGTGATCAGTGCCTCTCAGTCACGTGATCAGTGCCTCTCAGTCACGTGATCAGTGCATGCTCAGTCACGTGATCAGTGCATGCTCAGCCACGTGATCAGGGCCTGCTCAGTCACGTGATCAGGGTCTGCTGAATCAAGGGATTAGCGCTTGCTCAGCTGCATGCTTAATCCCTGCTCAGCTGCCTGACTCGTGCCTGATCAGCTGTGTGATTAGTCCCTGCTCAGCTGCGTGATTAGTGCCTGCTCAAGACCGGGTTAGGAGCCGGCTGAGTGACGTGATTAGAGTCTGCTTAGCCACTTCATTACAGTCTGCTCAGCTCCATGATTATTGCCTGCTAAGCTGCGTGATTCCTGCCTGCTCAGCTTCTTGATTATTGCCTGCTGAGCTGCGTGATTCCTGCTTGCTCAGCTCCATATTTATTGCCTGCTGAGCTGCGTGATTCCTGCCTGCTCAGCTTCTTGATTATTGCATGCTGAGCTGCGTGATTCCTGTTTGCTCAGCTCCATGATTATTGCCTGCTGAGCTGCGTGATTCCTGCTTGCTCAGCTCCATGATTTTTGCTTGCTGAGCTGCATAATAAGTGCCTGCTCAGTCCCCAGAGAGGAGCCGGCTGAATCACGTGATTAGAGTCTGCTTATCCAGTTCATTACAGCCTTCAGCTCCAATTATTATTGCCTGCTAAGTTGCGTGATTCCTGCCAGCTCAGCTCCATGATTATTGCCTGCTGAGCTGCGCGATTCCTGACTGCTAGCTTCTTGCTTATTGGCTGCTGAGCTGCCTGATTCCTGCCTGCTCTGCTTCTTGATTATTGCCTGCTGAGCTGCGTGATTCCTGCTTGCTCAGCTCCAGGATTATTGCCTGCTGAGCTGCGTGATTCGTGCCTGCTCAGCTCCTTGATTACTGTCTGCTGAGCTGCGTGATTCCTGCCTGCTCAGCTCCAGGAGTATTGTCTGCTGGGCTGCAAGATTCGTGTGTGCTCAGTCACGGGTGTCAAGCCTGCTGAGTCACGTGTTTAGAGTCTGCTTAGCCACTTAATGGCAGTCTGCTCAGCTCCTTGATTTTTGCCAGCTGAGCTGCGAGATTCGTGCCTGCTCAGCTCCTTGATCTTTGCCTGCTGAGCTGAGTGATTCCTGCCTGCTCAGCTCCATGAGTATTGCCTGCTGAGCTGCATGATTGGTGTCTGCTGAGCTGCACCATTTGTGTCTGCTGAGCTGCACCATTGGTGTCTGCTGAGCTGCCCAAATTGTGTCTGCTCAGTCACGGGTGTAGAGCCTGCTGCGTCACGTGTTTAGAGTCTGCTTAACCACTTCATTACAGTTTGCTCAGCTCCTTGACGATTTCCTGCTCCTCTCCGTGATTAGTGCCCTCTTAGCCAAGTGATTAGTGCCTGCTCAGCTCTTTGATTATTGCCTCCTGAAGCACGTGATCAGTGCATGATAGCCACGTGATCAGCGCCTCTCAGTCACGTGATCAGCGCCCCTCAGTCACGTGATCAGCGCCTCTCAGTCACGTGATCAGTGCCTCTCAGTCACGTGATCAGTGCATGCTCAGTCACGTGATCAGTGCCTCTCAGTCACGTGATCAGTGCCTCTCAGTCACGTGATCAGTGCATGCTCAGTCACGTGATCAGTGCATGCTCAGCCACGTGATCAGGGCCTGCTCAGTCACGTGATCAGGGTCTGCTGAATCAAGGGATTAGCGCTTGCTCAGCTGCATGCTTAATCCCTGCTCAGCTGCCTGACTCGTCCCTGCTCAGCTGCGTGATTAGTGCCTGCTCAAGACCGGGTTAGGAGCCGGCTGAGTGACGTGATTAGAGTCTGCTTAGCCACTTCATTACAGTCTGCTCAGCTCCATGATTATTGCCTGCTAAGCTGCGTGATTCCTGCCTGCTCAGCTTCTTGATTATTGCCTGCTGAGCTGCGTGATTCCTGCTTGCTCAGCTCCATATTTATTGCCTGCTGAGCTGCGTGATTCCTGCCTGCTCAGCTTCTTGATTATTGCATGCTGAGCTGCGTGATTCCTGTTTGCTCAGCTCCATGATTATTGCCTGCTGAGCTGCGTGATTCCTGCTTGCTCAGCTCCATGATTTTTGCTTGCTGAGCTGCATAATAAGTGCCTGCTCAGTCCCCAGAGAGGAGCCGGCTGAATCACGTGATTAGAGTCTGCTTATCCAGTTCATTACAGCCTTCAGCTCCAATTATTATTGCCTGCTAAGTTGCGTGATTCCTGCCTGCTCAGGTCCGTGAGTATTGCCTGCTGAGTTGCGTGATTCCTGCCAGCTCAGCTCCATGATTATTGCCTGCTGAGCTGCGCGATTCCTGACTGCTAGCTTCTTGCTTATTGGCTGCTGAGCTGCCTGATTCCTGCCTGCTCTGCTTCTTGATTATTGCCTGCTGAGCTGCGTGATTCCTGCTTGCTCAGCTCCAGGATTATTGCCTGCTGAGCTGCGTGATTCGTGCCTGCTCAGCTCCTTGATTACTGTCTGCTGAGCTGCGTGATTCCTGCCTGCTCAGCTCCAGGAGTATTGTCTGCTGGGCTGCAAGATTCGTGTGTGCTCAGTCACGGGTGTCAAGCCTGCTGAGTCACGTGTTTAGAGTCTGCTTAGCCACTTAATGGCAGTCTGCTCAGCTCCTTGATCTTTGCCTGCTGAGCTGAGTGATTCCTGCCTGCTCAGCTCCATGAGTATTGCCTGCTGAGCTGCATGATTGGTGTCTGCTGAGCTGCACCATTTGTGTCTGCTGAGCTGCACCATTGGTGTCTGCTGAGCTGCCCAAATTGTGTCTGCTCAGTCACGGGTGTAGAGCCTGCTGCGTCACGTGTTTAGAGTCTGCTTAACCACTTCATTACAGTTTGCTCAGCTCCTTGACGATTTCCTGCTCCTCTCCGTGATTAGTGCCCTCTTAGCCAAGTGATTAGTGCCTGCTCAGCTCTTTGATTATTGCCTCCTGAAGCACGTGATCAGTGCATGATAGCCACGTGATCAGCGCCTCTCAGTCACGTGATCAGCGCCCCTCAGTCACGTGATCAGCGCCTCTCAGTCACGTGATCAGTGCCTCTCAGTCACGTGATCAGTGCATGCTCAGTCACGTGATCAGTGCCTCTCAGTCACGTGATCAGTGCCTCTCAGTCACGTGATCAGTGCATGCTCAGTCACGTGATCAGTGCATGCTCAGCCACGTGATCAGGGCCTGCTCAGTCACGTGATCAGGGTCTGCTGAATCAAGGGATTAGCGCTTGCTCAGCTGCATGCTTAATCCCTGCTCAGCTGCCTGACTCGTGCCTGATCAGCTGTGTGATTAGTCCCTGCTCAAGACCGGGTTAGGAGCCGGCTGAGTGACGTGATTAGAGTCTGCTTAGCCACTTCATTACAGTCTGCTCAGCTCCATGATTATTGCCTGCTGAGCTGCGTGATTCCTGCCTGCTCAGCTTCTTGATTATTGCCTGCTGAGCTGCGTGATTCCTGCTTGCTCAGCTCCATGATTATTGCCTGCTGAGCTGCATGATAAGTGCCTGCTCAGTCCCAGAGAGGAGCCGGCTGAATCACGTGATTAGAGTCTGCTTATCCAGTTCATTACAGCCTTCAGCTCCATGATTATTGCCTGCTGAGCTGCGTGATTCCTGCCTGCTCAGCTCCGTGAGTATTGCCTGCTGAGCTGCGCGATTCCTGACTGCTAGCTTCTTGCTTATTGCCTGCTGAGCTGCCTGATTCCTGCCTGCTCAGCTTCTTGATTATTGCCTGCTGAGCTGCGTGATTCCTGCTTGCTCAGCTCCATGATTATTGCCTGCTGAGCTGCGTGATTCCTGCCTGCTCAGCTCCTTGATTATTGCCTGCTGAGCTGCGTGATTCCTGCATGCTCAGCTCCAGGAGTATTGTCTGCTGAGCTGCAAGATTAGTGTCTGCTCAGTCACGGGTGTCAAGCCTGCTGAGTCACGTTTAGAGTCTGCTTAGCCACTTCATTACAGTCTGCTCAGCTCCTTGATTATTGCCTGCTGAGCTGCGTGATTCCTGCCTGCTCAGCTCCTTGATATTGCCTGCTGAGCTGCGTGATTCCTGCCTGCTCAGCTCCATGATTATTGCCTGCTGAGCTGCGCGATTCCTGACTGCTAGCTTCTTGCTTATTGGCTGCTGAGCTGCCTGATTCCTGCCTGCTCTGCTTCTTGATTATTGCCTGCTGAGCTGCGTGATTCCTGCTTGCTCAGCTCCAGGATTATTGCCTGCTGAGCTGCGTGATTCGTGCCTGCTCAGCTCCTTGATTACTGTCTGCTGAGCTGCGTGATTCCTGCCTGCTCAGCTCCAGGAGTATTGTCTGCTGGGCTGCAAGATTCGTGTCTGCTCAGTCACGGGTGTCAAGCCTGCTGAGTCACGTGTTTAGAGTCTGCTTAGCCACTTAATGGCAGTCTGCTCAGCTCCTTGATCTTTGCCTGCTGAGCTGAGTGATTCCTGCCTGCTCAGCTCCATGAGTATTGCCTGCTGAGCTGCATGATTGGTGTCTGCTGAGCTGCCCAAATTGTGTCTGCTCAGTCACGGGTGTAGAGCCTGCTGCGTCACGTGTTTAGAGTCTGCTTAACCACTTCATTACAGTTTGCTCAGCTCCTTGACGATTTCCTGCTCCTCTCCGTGATTAGTGCCCTCTTAGCCAAGTGATTAGTGCCTGCTCAGCTCTTTGATTATTGCCTCCTGAAGCACGTGATCAGTGCATGATAGCCACGTGATCAGCGCCTCTCAGTCACGTGATCAGCGCCCCTCAGTCACGTGATCAGCGCCTCTCAGTCACGTGATCAGTGCCTCTCAGTCACGTGATCAGTGCATGCTCAGTCACGTGATCAGTGCCTCTCAGTCACGTGATCAGTGCCTCTCAGTCACGTGATCAGTGCATGCTCAGTCACGTGATCAGTGCATGCTCAGCCACGTGATCAGGGCCTGCTCAGTCACGTGATCAGGGTCTGCTGAATCAAGGGATTAGCGCTTGCTCAGCTGCATGCTTAATCCCTGCTCAGCTGCCTGACTCGTGCCTGATCAGCTGTGTGATTAGTCCCTGCTCAGCTGCGTGATTAGTGCCTGCTCAAGACCGGGTTAGGAGCCGGCTGAGTGACGTGATTAGAGTCTGCTTAGCCACTTCATTACAGTCTGCTCAGCTCCATGATTATTGCCTGCTAAGCTGCGTGATTCCTGCCTGCTCAGCTTCTTGATTATTGCCTGCTGAGCTGCGTGATTCCTGCTTGCTCAGCTCCATATTTATTGCCTGCTGAGCTGCGTGATTCCTGCCTGCTCAGCTTCTTGATTATTGCATGCTGAGCTGCGTGATTCCTGTTTGCTCAGCTCCATGATTATTGCCTGCTGAGCTGCGTGATTCCTGCTTGCTCAGCTCCATGATTTTTGCTTGCTGAGCTGCATAATAAGTGCCTGCTCAGTCCCCAGAGAGGAGCCGGCTGAATCACGTGATTAGAGTCTGCTTATCCAGTTCATTACAGCCTTCAGCTCCAATTATTATTGCCTGCTAAGTTGCGTGATTCCTGCCTGCTCAGGTCCGTGAGTATTGCCTGCTGAGTTGCGTGATTCCTGCCAGCTCAGCTCCATGATTATTGCCTGCTGAGCTGCGCGATTCCTGACTGCTAGCTTCTTGCTTATTGGCTGCTGAGCTGCCTGATTCCTGCCTGCTCTGCTTCTTGATTATTGCCTGCTGAGCTGCGTGATTCCTGCTTGCTCAGCTCCAGGATTATTGCCTGCTGAGCTGCGTGATTCGTGCCTGCTCAGCTCCTTGATTACTGTCTGCTGAGCTGCGTGATTCCTGCCTGCTCAGCTCCAGGAGTATTGTCTGCTGGGCTGCAAGATTCGTGTGCTCAGTCACGGGTGTCAAGCCTGCTGAGTCACGTGTTTAGAGTCTGCTTAGCCACTTAATGGCAGTCTGCTCAGCTCCTTGATCTTTGCCTGCTGAGCTGAGTGATTCCTGCCTGCTCAGCTCCATGAGTATTGCCTGCTGAGCTGCATGATTGGTGTCTGCTGAGCTGCACCATTTGTGTCTGCTGAGCTGCACCATTGGTGTCTGCTGAGCTGCCCAAATTGTGTCTGCTCAGTCACGGGTGTAGAGCCTGCTGCGTCACGTGTTTAGAGTCTGCTTAACCACTTCATTACAGTTTGCTCAGCTCCTTGACGATTTCCTGCTCCTCTCCGTGATTAGTGCCCTCTTAGCCAAGTGATTAGTGCCTGCTCAGCTCTTTGATTATTGCCTCCTGAAGCACGTGATCAGTGCATGATAGCCACGTGATCAGCGCCTCTCAGTCACGTGATCAGCGCCCCTCAGTCACGTGATCAGCGCCTCTCAGTCACGTGATCAGTGCCTCTCAGTCACGTGATCAGTGCATGCTCAGTCACGTGATCAGTGCCTCTCAGTCACGTGATCAGTGCCTCTCAGTCACGTGATCAGTGCATGCTCAGTCACGTGATCAGTGCATGCTCAGCCACGTGATCAGGGCCTGCTCAGTCACGTGATCAGGGTCTGCTGAATCAAGGGATTAGCGCTTGCTCAGCTGCATGCTTAATCCCTGCTCAGCTGCCTGACTCGTGCCTGATCAGCTGTGTGATTAGTCCCTGCTCAGCTGCGTGATTAGTGCCTGCTCAAGACCGGGTTAGGAGCCGGCTGAGTGACGTGATTAGAGTCTGCTTAGCCACTTCATTACAGTCTGCTCAGCTCCATGATTATTGCCTGCTAAGCTGCGTGATTCCTGCCTGCTCAGCTTCTTGATTATTGCCTGCTGAGCTGCGTGATTCCTGCTTGCTCAGCTCCATATTTATTGCCTGCTGAGCTGCGTGATTCCTGCCTGCTCAGCTTCTTGATTATTGCATGCTGAGCTGCGTGATTCCTGTTTGCTCAGCTCCATGATTATTGCCTGCTGAGCTGCGTGATTCCTGCTTGCTCAGCTCCATGATTTTTGCTTGCTGAGCTGCATAATAAGTGCCTGCTCAGTCCCCAGAGAGGAGCCGGCTGAATCACGTGATTAGAGTCTGCTTATCCAGTTCATTACAGCCTTCAGCTCCAATTATTATTGCCTGCTAAGTTGCGTGATTCCTGCCAGCTCAGCTCCATGATTATTGCCTGCTGAGCTGCGCGATTCCTGACTGCTAGCTTCTTGCTTATTGGCTGCTGAGCTGCCTGATTCCTGCCTGCTCTGCTTCTTGATTATTGCCTGCTGAGCTGCGTGATTCCTGCTTGCTCAGCTCCAGGATTATTGCCTGCTGAGCTGCGTGATTCGTGCCTGCTCAGCTCCTTGATTACTGTCTGCTGAGCTGCGTGATTCCTGCCTGCTCAGCTCCAGGAGTATTGTCTGCTGGGCTGCAAGATTCGTGTGTGCTCAGTCACGGGTGTCAAGCCTGCTGAGTCACGTGTTTAGAGTCTGCTTAGCCACTTAATGGCAGTCTGCTCAGCTCCTTGATTTTTGCCAGCTGAGCTGCGAGATTCGTGCCTGCTCAGCTCCTTGATCTTTGCCTGCTGAGCTGAGTGATTCCTGCCTGCTCAGCTCCATGAGTATTGCCTGCTGAGCTGCATGATTGGTGTCTGCTGAGCTGCACCATTTGTGTCTGCTGAGCTGCACCATTGGTGTCTGCTGAGCTGCCCAAATTGTGTCTGCTCAGTCACGGGTGTAGAGCCTGCTGCGTCACGTGTTTAGAGTCTGCTTAACCACTTCATTACAGTTTGCTCAGCTCCTTGACGATTTCCTGCTCCTCTCCGTGATTAGTGCCCTCTTAGCCAAGTGATTAGTGCCTGCTCAGCTCTTTGATTATTGCCTCCTGAAGCACGTGATCAGTGCATGATAGCCACGTGATCAGCGCCTCTCAGTCACGTGATCAGCGCCCCTCAGTCACGTGATCAGCGCCTCTCAGTCACGTGATCAGTGCCTCTCAGTCACGTGATCATTGCATGCTCAGTCACGTGATCAGTGCCTCTCAGTCACGTGATCAGTGCCTCTCAGTCACGTGATCAGTGCATGCTCAGTCACGTGATCAGTGCATGCTCAGCCACGTGATCAGGGCCTGCTCAGTCACGTGATCAGGGTCTGCTGAATCAAGGGATTAGCGCTTGCTCAGCTGCATGCTTAATCCCTGCTCAGCTGCCTGACTCGTGCCTGATCAGCTGTGTGATTAGTCCCTTCTCAAGACCGGGTTAGGAGCCGGCTGAGTGACGTGATTAGAGTCTGCTTAGCCACTTCATTACAGTCTGCTCAGCTCCATGATTATTGCCTGCTGAGCTGCGTGATTCCTGCCTGCTCAGCTTCTTGATTATTGCCTGCTGAGCTGCGTGATTCCTGCTTGCTCAGCTCCATGATTATTGCCTGCTGAGCTGCATGATAAGTGCCTGCTCAGTCCCCAGAGAGGAGCCGGCTGAATCACGTGATTAGAGTCTGCTTATCCAGTTCATTACAGCCTTCAGCTCCATTATTATTGCCTGCTAGCTGCGTGATTCCTGCCTGCTCAGCTCCGTGATTATTGCCTGCTGAGCTGCGTGATTCCTGACTGCTAGCTTCTTGATTATTGCCTGCTGAGCTGCGTGATTCCTGCCTGCTCAGCTTCTTGATTATTGCCTGCTGAGCTGCGTGATTCCTGCTTGCTCAGCTCCATGATTATTGCCTGCTGAGCTGCGTGATTCCTGCATGCTCAGCTCCTTGATTATTGTCTGCTGAGCTGCGTGATTCCTGCCTGCTCAGCTCCATGAGTATTGTCTGCTGGGCTGCAGTGTCTGCTCAGTCAGGGTGAGCCTGCTGAGTCACGTGATTAGAGTCTGCTTATCCAGTTCATTACAGCCTGCTCAGCTCCTTGATTATTGCCTGCTGAGCTGCGTGATTCCTGCCTGCTCAGCTCCGTGATATTGCCTGCTGAGTTGCGTGATTCCTGCCAGCTCAGCTCCATGATTATTGCCTGCTGAGCTGCGCGATTCCTGACTGCTAGCTTCTTGCTTATTGGCTGCTGAGCTGCCTGATTCCTGCCTGCTCTGCTTCTTGATTATTGCCTGCTGAGCTGCGTGATTCCTGCTTGCTCAGCTCCAGGATTATTGCCTGCTGAGCTGCGTGATTCGTGCCTGCTCAGCTCCTTGATTACTGTCTGCTGAGCTGCGTGATTCCTGCCTGCTCAGCTCCAGGAGTATTGTCTGCTGGGCTGCAAGATTCGTGTGTGCTCAGTCACGGGTGTCAAGCCTGCTGAGTCACGTGTTTAGAGTCTGCTTAGCCACTTAATGGCAGTCTGCTCAGCTCCTTGATCTTTGCCTGCTGAGCTGAGTGATTCCTGCCTGCTCAGCTCCATGAGTATTGCCTGCTGAGCTGCATGATTGGTGTCTGCTGAGCTGCACCATTTGTGTCTGCTGAGCTGCACCATTGGTGTCTGCTGAGCTGCCCAAATTGTGTCTGCTCAGTCACGGGTGTAGAGCCTGCTGCGTCACGTGTTTAGAGTCTGCTTAACCACTTCATTACAGTTTGCTCAGCTCCTTGACGATTTCCTGCTCCTCTCCGTGATTAGTGCCCTCTTAGCCAAGTGATTAGTGCCTGCTCAGCTCTTTGATTATTGCCTCCTGAAGCACGTGATCAGTGCATGATAGCCACGTGATCAGCGCCTCTCAGTCACGTGATCAGCGCCCCTCAGTCACGTGATCAGCGCCTCTCAGTCACGTGATCAGTGCCTCTCAGTCACGTGATCAGTGCATGCTCAGTCACGTGATCAGTGCCTCTCAGTCACGTGATCAGTGCCTCTCAGTCACGTGATCAGTGCATGCTCAGTCACGTGATCAGTGCATGCTCAGCCACGTGATCAGGGCCTGCTCAGTCACGTGATCAGGGTCTGCTGAATCAAGGGATTAGCGCTTGCTCAGCTGCATGCTTAATCCCTGCTCAGCTGCCTGACTCGTGCCTGATCAGCTGTGTGATTAGTCCCTGCTCAGCTGCGTGATTAGTGCCTGCTCAAGACCGGGTTAGGAGCCGGCTGAGTGACGTGATTAGAGTCTGCTTAGCCACTTCATTACAGTCTGCTCAGCTCCATGATTATTGCCTGCTAAGCTGCGTGATTCCTGCCTGCTCAGCTTCTTGATTATTGCCTGCTGAGCTGCGTGATTCCTGCTTGCTCAGCTCCATATTTATTGCCTGCTGAGCTGCGTGATTCCTGCCTGCTCAGCTTCTTGATTATTGCATGCTGAGCTGCGTGATTCCTGTTTGCTCAGCTCCATGATTATTGCCTGCTGAGCTGCGTGATTCCTGCTTGCTCAGCTCCATGATTTTTGCTTGCTGAGCTGCATAATAAGTGCCTGCTCAGTCCCCAGAGAGGAGCCGGCTGAATCACGTGATTAGAGTCTGCTTATCCAGTTCATTACAGCCTTCAGCTCCAATTATTATTGCCTGCTAAGTTGCGTGATTCCTGCCTGCTCAGGTCCGTGAGTATTGCCTGCTGAGTTGCGTGATTCCTGCCAGCTCAGCTCCATGATTATTGCCTGCTGAGCTGCGCGATTCCTGACTGCTAGCTTCTTGCTTATTGGCTGCTGAGCTGCCTGATTCCTGCCTGCTCTGCTTCTTGATTATTGCCTGCTGAGCTGCGTGATTCCTGCTTGCTCAGCTCCAGGATTATTGCCTGCTGAGCTGCGTGATTCGTGCCTGCTCAGCTCCTTGATTACTGTCTGCTGAGCTGCGTGATTCCTGCCTGCTCAGCTCCAGGAGTATTGTCTGCTGGGCTGCAAGATTCGTGTGTGCTCAGTCACGGGTGTCAAGCCTGCTGAGTCACGTGTTTAGAGTCTGCTTAGCCACTTAATGGCAGTCTGCTCAGCTCCTTGATCTTTGCCTGCTGAGCTGAGTGATTCCTGCCTGCTCAGCTCCATGAGTATTGCCTGCTGAGCTGCATGATTGGTGTCTGCTGAGCTGCACCATTTGTGTCTGCTGAGCTGCACCATTGGTGTCTGCTGAGCTGCCCAAATTGTGTCTGCTCAGTCACGGGTGTAGAGCCTGCTGCGTCACGTGTTTAGAGTCTGCTTAACCACTTCATTACAGTTTGCTCAGCTCCTTGACGATTTCCTGCTCCTCTCCGTGATTAGTGCCCTCTTAGCCAAGTGATTAGTGCCTGCTCAGCTCTTTGATTATTGCCTCCTGAAGCACGTGATCAGTGCATGATAGCCACGTGATCAGCGCCTCTCAGTCACGTGATCAGCGCCCCTCAGTCACGTGATCAGCGCCTCTCAGTCACGTGATCAGTGCCTCTCAGTCACGTGATCAGTGCATGCTCAGTCACGTGATCAGTGCCTCTCAGTCACGTGATCAGTGCCTCTCAGTCACGTGATCAGTGCATGCTCAGTCACGTGATCAGTGCATGCTCAGCCACGTGATCAGGGCCTGCTCAGTCACGTGATCAGGGTCTGCTGAATCAAGGGATTAGCGCTTGCTCAGCTGCATGCTTAATCCCTGCTCAGCTGCCTGACTCGTGCCTGATCAGCTGTGTGATTAGTCCCTGCTCAGCTGCGTGATTAGTGCCTGCTCAAGACCGGGTTAGGAGCCGGCTGAGTGACGTGATTAGAGTCTGCTTAGCCACTTCATTACAGTCTGCTCAGCTCCATGATTATTGCCTGCTAAGCTGCGTGATTCCTGCCTGCTCAGCTTCTTGATTATTGCCTGCTGAGCTGCGTGATTCCTGCTTGCTCAGCTCCATATTTATTGCCTGCTGAGCTGCGTGATTCCTGCCTGCTCAGCTTCTTGATTATTGCATGCTGAGCTGCGTGATTCCTGTTTGCTCAGCTCCATGATTATTGCCTGCTGAGCTGCGTGATTCCTGCTTGCTCAGCTCCATGATTTTTGCTTGCTGAGCTGCATAATAAGTGCCTGCTCAGTCCCCAGAGAGGAGCCGGCTGAATCACGTGATTAGAGTCTGCTTATCCAGTTCATTACAGCCTTCAGCTCCAATTATTATTGCCTGCTAAGTTGCGTGATTCCTGCCTGCTCAGGTCCGTGAGTATTGCCTGCTGAGTTGCGTGATTCCTGCCAGCTCAGCTCCATGATTATTGCCTGCTGAGCTGCGCGATTCCTGACTGCTAGCTTCTTGCTTATTGGCTGCTGAGCTGCCTGATTCCTGCCTGCTCTGCTTCTTGATTATTGCCTGCTGAGCTGCGTGATTCCTGCTTGCTCAGCTCCAGGATTATTGCCTGCTGAGCTGCGTGATTCGTGCCTGCTCAGCTCCTTGATTACTGTCTGCTGAGCTGCGTGATTCCTGCCTGCTCAGCTCCAGGAGTATTGTCTGCTGGGCTGCAAGATTCGTGTGTGCTCAGTCACGGGTGTCAAGCCTGCTGAGTCACGTGTTTAGAGTCTGCTTAGCCACTTAATGGCAGTCTGCTCAGCTCCTTGATCTTTGCCTGCTGAGCTGAGTGATTCCTGCCTGCTCAGCTCCATGAGTATTGCCTGCTGAGCTGCATGATTGGTGTCTGCTGAGCTGCACCATTTGTGTCTGCTGAGCTGCACCATTGGTGTCTGCTGAGCTGCCCAAATTGTGTCTGCTCAGTCACGGGTGTAGAGCCTGCTGCGTCACGTGTTTAGAGTCTGCTTAACCACTTCATTACAGTTTGCTCAGCTCCTTGACGATTTCCTGCTCCTCTCCGTGATTAGTGCCCTCTTAGCCAAGTGATTAGTGCCTGCTCAGCTCTTTGATTATTGCCTCCTGAAGCACGTGATCAGTGCATGATAGCCACGTGATCAGCGCCTCTCAGTCACGTGATCAGCGCCCCTCAGTCACGTGATCAGCGCCTCTCAGTCACGTGATCAGTGCCTCTCAGTCACGTGATCAGTGCATGCTCAGTCACGTGATCAGTGCCTCTCAGTCACGTGATCAGTGCCTCTCAGTCACGTGATCAGTGCATGCTCAGTCACGTGATCAGTGCATGCTCAGCCACGTGATCAGGGCCTGCTCAGTCACGTGATCAGGGTCTGCTGAATCAAGGGATTAGCGCTTGCTCAGCTGCATGCTTAATCCCTGCTCAGCTGCCTGACTCGTGCCTGCTCAGCTGTGTGATTAGTGCCTGCTCAAGACCGGGTTAGGAGCCGGCTGAGTGACGTGATTAGAGTCTGCTTAGCCACTTCATTACAGTCTGCTCAGCTCCATGATTATTGCCTGCTGAGCTGCGTGATTCCTGCCTGCTCAGCTTCTTGATTATTGCCTGCTGAGCTGCGTGATTCCTGCTTGCTCAGCTCCATGATTATTGCCTGCTGAGCTGCATAATAAGTGCCTGCTCAGTCCCCAGAGAGGAGCCGGCTGAATCACGTGATTAGAGTCTGCTTATCCAGTTCATTACAGCCTTCAGCTCCAATTATTATTGCCTGCTAAGTTGCGTGATTCCTGCCTGCTCAGGTCCGTGAGTATTGCCTGCTGAGTTGCGTGATTCCTGCCAGCTCAGCTCCATGATTATTGCCTGCTGAGCTGCGCGATTCCTGACTGCTAGCTTCTTGCTTATTGGCTGCTGAGCTGCCTGATTCCTGCCTGCTCTGCTTCTTGATTATTGCCTGCTGAGCTGCGTGATTCCTGCTTGCTCAGCTCCAGGATTATTGCCTGCTGAGCTGCGTGATTCGTGCCTGCTCAGCTCCTTGATTACTGTCTGCTGAGCTGCGTGATTCCTGCCTGCTCAGCTCCAGGAGTATTGTCTGCTGGGCTGCAAGATTCGTGTGTGCTCAGTCACGGGTGTCAAGCCTGCTGAGTCACGTGTTTAGAGTCTGCTTAGCCACTTAATGGCAGTCTGCTCAGCTCCTTGATCTTTGCCTGCTGAGCTGAGTGATTCCTGCCTGCTCAGCTCCATGAGTATTGCCTGCTGAGCTGCATGATTGGTGTCTGCTGAGCTGCACCATTTGTGTCTGCTGAGCTGCACCATTGGTGTCTGCTGAGCTGCCCAAATTGTGTCTGCTCAGTCACGGGTGTAGAGCCTGCTGCGTCACGTGTTTAGAGTCTGCTTAACCACTTCATTACAGTTTGCTCAGCTCCTTGACGATTTCCTGCTCCTCTCCGTGATTAGTGCCCTCTTAGCCAAGTGATTAGTGCCTGCTCAGCTCTTTGATTATTGCCTCCTGAAGCACGTGATCAGTGCATGATAGCCACGTGATCAGCGCCTCTCAGTCACGTGATCAGCGCCCCTCAGTCACGTGATCAGCGCCTCTCAGTCACGTGATCAGTGCCTCTCAGTCACGTGATCAGTGCATGCTCAGTCACGTGATCAGTGCCTCTCAGTCACGTGATCAGTGCCTCTCAGTCACGTGATCAGTGCATGCTCAGTCACGTGATCAGTGCATGCTCAGCCACGTGATCAGGGCCTGCTCAGTCACGTGATCAGGGTCTGCTGAATCAAGGGATTAGCGCTTGCTCAGCTGCATGCTTAATCCCTGCTCAGCTGCCTGACTCGTGCCTGATCAGCTGTGTGATTAGTCCCTGCTCAGCTGCGTGATTAGTGCCTGCTCAAGACCGGGTTAGGAGCCGGCTGAGTGACGTGATTAGAGTCTGCTTAGCCACTTCATTACAGTCTGCTCAGCTCCATGATTATTGCCTGCTAAGCTGCGTGATTCCTGCCTGCTCAGCTTCTTGATTATTGCCTGCTGAGCTGCGTGATTCCTGCTTGCTCAGCTCCATATTTATTGCCTGCTGAGCTGCGTGATTCCTGCCTGCTCAGCTTCTTGATTATTGCATGCTGAGCTGCGTGATTCCTGTTTGCTCAGCTCCATGATTATTGCCTGCTGAGCTGCGTGATTCCTGCTTGCTCAGCTCCATGATTTTTGCTTGCTGAGCTGCATAATAAGTGCCTGCTCAGTCCCCAGAGAGGAGCCGGCTGAATCACGTGATTAGAGTCTGCTTATCCAGTTCATTACAGCCTTCAGCTCCAATTATTATTGCCTGCTAAGTTGCGTGATTCCTGCCTGCTCAGGTCCGTGAGTATTGCCTGCTGAGTTGCGTGATTCCTGCCAGCTCAGCTCCATGATTATTGCCTGCTGAGCTGCGCGATTCCTGACTGCTAGCTTCTTGCTTATTGGCTGCTGAGCTGCCTGATTCCTGCCTGCTCTGCTTCTTGATTATTGCCTGCTGAGCTGCGTGATTCCTGCTTGCTCAGCTCCAGGATTATTGCCTGCTGAGCTGCGTGATTCGTGCCTGCTCAGCTCCTTGATTACTGTCTGCTGAGCTGCGTGATTCCTGCCTGCTCAGCTCCAGGAGTATTGTCTGCTGGGCTGCAAGATTCGTGTGTGCTCAGTCACGGGTGTCAAGCCTGCTGAGTCACGTGTTTAGAGTCTGCTTAGCCACTTAATGGCAGTCTGCTCAGCTCCTTGATCTTTGCCTGCTGAGCTGAGTGATTCCTGCCTGCTCAGCTCCATGAGTATTGCCTGCTGAGCTGCATGATTGGTGTCTGCTGAGCTGCACCATTTGTGTCTGCTGAGCTGCACCATTGGTGTCTGCTGAGCTGCCCAAATTGTGTCTGCTCAGTCACGGGTGTAGAGCCTGCTGCGTCACGTGTTTAGAGTCTGCTTAACCACTTCATTACAGTTTGCTCAGCTCCTTGACGATTTCCTGCTCCTCTCCGTGATTAGTGCCCTCTTAGCCAAGTGATTAGTGCCTGCTCAGCTCTTTGATTATTGCCTCCTGAAGCACGTGATCAGTGCATGATAGCCACGTGATCAGCGCCTCTCAGTCACGTGATCAGCGCCCCTCAGTCACGTGATCAGCGCCTCTCAGTCACGTGATCAGTGCCTCTCAGTCACGTGATCAGTGCATGCTCAGTCACGTGATCAGTGCCTCTCAGTCACGTGATCAGTGCCTCTCAGTCACGTGATCAGTGCATGCTCAGTCACGTGATCAGTGCATGCTCAGCCACGTGATCAGGGCCTGCTCAGTCACGTGATCAGGGTCTGCTGAATCAAGGGATTAGCGCTTGCTCAGCTGCATGCTTAATCCCTGCTCAGCTGCCTGACTCGTGCCTGATCAGCTGTGTGATTAGTCCCTGCTCAAGACCGGGTTAGGAGCCGGCTGAGTGACGTGATTAGAGTCTGCTTAGCCACTTCATTACAGTCTGCTCAGCTCCATGATTATTGCCTGCTGAGCTGCGTGATTCCTGCCTGCTCAGCTTCTTGATTATTGCCTGCTGAGCTGCGTGATTCCTGCTTGCTCAGCTCCATGATTATTGCCTGCTGAGCTGCATGATAAGTGCCTGCTCAGTCCCCAGAGAGGAGCCGGCTGAATCACGTGATTAGAGTCTGCTTATCCAGTTCATTACAGCCTTCAGCTCCATTATTGCCTGCTAAGCTGCGTGATTCCTGCCTGCTCAGCTCCCTGATTATTGCCTGCTGAGGTGCGTGATTCCTGCCTGCTCAGCTCCATGATTATTGCCTGCTGAGCTGCGTGATTCCTGACTGCTAGCTTCTTGCTTATTGGCTGCTGAGCTGCGTGATTCCTGCCTGCTCAGCTTCTTGATTATTGCCTGCTGAGCTGCGTGATTCCTGCTTGCTCAGCTCCATGATTATTGCCTGCTGAGCTGCGTGATTCCTGCCTGCTCAGCTCCATGATTATTGTCTGCTGAGCTGCTTGATTCCTGCCTGCTCAGCTCCAGGAGTATTGTCTGCTGAGCTGCAAGATTCGTGTCTGCTCAGTCAGGGTGTCAAGCCTGCTGAGTCACGTGATTAGAGTCTGCTTAGCCACTTCATTACAGCCTGCTCAGCTCCTTGATTATTGCCTGCTGAGCTGCGTGATTCCTGCCTGCTCAGGTCCGTGATATTGCCTGCTGAGCTGCGTGATTCCTGCCAGCTCAGCTCCATGATTATTGCCTGCTGAGCTGCGCGATTCCTGACTGCTAGCTTCTTGCTTATTGGCTGCTGAGCTGCCTGATTCCTGCCTGCTCTGCTTCTTGATTATTGCCTGCTGAGCTGCGTGATTCCTGCTTGCTCAGCTCCAGGATTATTGCCTGCTGAGCTGCGTGATTCGTGCCTGCTCAGCTCCTTGATTACTGTCTGCTGAGCTGCGTGATTCCTGCCTGCTCAGCTCCAGGAGTATTGTCTGCTGGGCTGCAAGATTCGTGTGTGCTCAGTCACGGGTGTCAAGCCTGCTGAGTCACGTGTTTAGAGTCTGCTTAGCCACTTAATGGCAGTCTGCTCAGCTCCTTGATCTTTGCCTGCTGAGCTGAGTGATTCCTGCCTGCTCAGCTCCATGAGTATTGCCTGCTGAGCTGCATGATTGGTGTCTGCTGAGCTGCACCATTTGTGTCTGCTGAGCTGCACCATTGGTGTCTGCTGAGCTGCCCAAATTGTGTCTGCTCAGTCACGGGTGTAGAGCCTGCTGCGTCACGTGTTTAGAGTCTGCTTAACCACTTCATTACAGTTTGCTCAGCTCCTTGACGATTTCCTGCTCCTCTCCGTGATTAGTGCCCTCTTAGCCAAGTGATTAGTGCCTGCTCAGCTCTTTGATTATTGCCTCCTGAAGCACGTGATCAGTGCATGATAGCCACGTGATCAGCGCCTCTCAGTCACGTGATCAGCGCCCCTCAGTCACGTGATCAGCGCCTCTCAGTCACGTGATCAGTGCCTCTCAGTCACGTGATCAGTGCATGCTCAGTCACGTGATCAGTGCCTCTCAGTCACGTGATCAGTGCCTCTCAGTCACGTGATCAGTGCATGCTCAGTCACGTGATCAGTGCATGCTCAGCCACGTGATCAGGGCCTGCTCAGTCACGTGATCAGGGTCTGCTGAATCAAGGGATTAGCGCTTGCTCAGCTGCATGCTTAATCCCTGCTCAGCTGCCTGACTCGTGCCTGATCAGCTGTGTGATTAGTCCCTGCTCAGCTGCGTGATTAGTGCCTGCTCAAGACCGGGTTAGGAGCCGGCTGAGTGACGTGATTAGAGTCTGCTTAGCCACTTCATTACAGTCTGCTCAGCTCCATGATTATTGCCTGCTAAGCTGCGTGATTCCTGCCTGCTCAGCTTCTTGATTATTGCCTGCTGAGCTGCGTGATTCCTGCTTGCTCAGCTCCATATTTATTGCCTGCTGAGCTGCGTGATTCCTGCCTGCTCAGCTTCTTGATTATTGCATGCTGAGCTGCGTGATTCCTGTTTGCTCAGCTCCATGATTATTGCCTGCTGAGCTGCGTGATTCCTGCTTGCTCAGCTCCATGATTTTTGCTTGCTGAGCTGCATAATAAGTGCCTGCTCAGTCCCCAGAGAGGAGCCGGCTGAATCACGTGATTAGAGTCTGCTTATCCAGTTCATTACAGCCTTCAGCTCCAATTATTATTGCCTGCTAAGTTGCGTGATTCCTGCCTGCTCAGGTCCGTGAGTATTGCCTGCTGAGTTGCGTGATTCCTGCCAGCTCAGCTCCATGATTATTGCCTGCTGAGCTGCGCGATTCCTGACTGCTAGCTTCTTGCTTATTGGCTGCTGAGCTGCCTGATTCCTGCCTGCTCTGCTTCTTGATTATTGCCTGCTGAGCTGCGTGATTCCTGCTTGCTCAGCTCCAGGATTATTGCCTGCTGAGCTGCGTGATTCGTGCCTGCTCAGCTCCTTGATTACTGTCTGCTGAGCTGCGTGATTCCTGCCTGCTCAGCTCCAGGAGTATTGTCTGCTGGGCTGCAAGATTCGTGTGTGCTCAGTCACGGGTGTCAAGCCTGCTGAGTCACGTGTTTAGAGTCTGCTTAGCCACTTAATGGCAGTCTGCTCAGCTCCTTGATCTTTGCCTGCTGAGCTGAGTGATTCCTGCCTGCTCAGCTCCATGAGTATTGCCTGCTGAGCTGCATGATTGGTGTCTGCTGAGCTGCACCATTTGTGTCTGCTGAGCTGCACCATTGGTGTCTGCTGAGCTGCCCAAATTGTGTCTGCTCAGTCACGGGTGTAGAGCCTGCTGCGTCACGTGTTTAGAGTCTGCTTAACCACTTCATTACAGTTTGCTCAGCTCCTTGACGATTTCCTGCTCCTCTCCGTGATTAGTGCCCTCTTAGCCAAGTGATTAGTGCCTGCTCAGCTCTTTGATTATTGCCTCCTGAAGCACGTGATCAGTGCATGATAGCCACGTGATCAGCGCCTCTCAGTCACGTGATCAGCGCCCCTCAGTCACGTGATCAGCGCCTCTCAGTCACGTGATCAGTGCCTCTCAGTCACGTGATCAGTGCATGCTCAGTCACGTGATCAGTGCCTCTCAGTCACGTGATCAGTGCCTCTCAGTCACGTGATCAGTGCATGCTCAGTCACGTGATCAGTGCATGCTCAGCCACGTGATCAGGGCCTGCTCAGTCACGTGATCAGGGTCTGCTGAATCAAGGGATTAGCGCTTGCTCAGCTGCATGCTTAATCCCTGCTCAGCTGCCTGACTAGTGCCTGATCAGCTGTGTGATTAGTCCCTGCTCAAGACCGGGTTAGGAGCCGGCTGAGTGACGTGATTAGAGTCTGCTTAGCCACTTCATTACAGTCTGCTCAGCTCCATGATTATTGCCTGCTGAGCTGCGTGATTCCTGCCTGCTCAGCTTCTTGATTATTGCCTGCTGAGCTGCGTGATTCCTGCTTGCTCAGCTCCATGATTATTGCCTGCTGAGCTGCATGATAAGTGCCTGCTCAGTCCCCAGAGAGGAGCCGGCTGAATCACGTGATTAGAGTCTGCTTATCCAGTTCATTACAGCCTTCAGCTCCATGATTATTGCCTGCTAAGCTGCGTGATTCCTGCCTGCTCAGCTCCGTGATTATTGCCTGCTGAGCTGCGTGATTCCTGCCTGCTCAGCTCCATGATTATTGCCTGCTGAGCTGCGCGATTCCTGACTGCTAGCTTCTTGCTTATTGGCTGCTGAGCTGCCTGATTCCTGCCTGCTCTGCTTCTTGATTATTGCCTGCTGAGCTGCGTGATTCCTGCTTGCTCAGCTCCATGATTATTGCCTGCTGAGCTGCGTGATTCCTGCCTGCTCAGCTCCATGATTATTGTCTGCTGAGCTGCGTGATTCCTGCCTGCTCAGCTCCAGGAGTATTGTCTGCTGGGCTGCAAGATTCGTGTCTGCTCAGTCACGGGTGTCAAGCCTGCTGAGTCACGTGTTTAGAGTCTGCTTATCCACTTCATTACAGTTTGCTCAGCTCCTTGATTATTGCCTGCTGAGCTGCGTGATTCCTGCCTGCTCAGCTCCGTGATATTGCCTGCTGAGCTGCGTGATTCCTGCCAGCTCAGCTCCATGATTATTGCCTGCTGAGCTGCGCGATTCCTGACTGCTAGCTTCTTGCTTATTGGCTGCTGAGCTGCCTGATTCCTGCCTGCTCTGCTTCTTGATTATTGCCTGCTGAGCTGCGTGATTCCTGCTTGCTCAGCTCCAGGATTATTGCCTGCTGAGCTGCGTGATTCGTGCCTGCTCAGCTCCTTGATTACTGTCTGCTGAGCTGCGTGATTCCTGCCTGCTCAGCTCCAGGAGTATTGTCTGCTGGGCTGCAAGATTCGTGTGTGCTCAGTCACGGGTGTCAAGCCTGCTGAGTCACGTGTTTAGAGTCTGCTTAGCCACTTAATGGCAGTCTGCTCAGCTCCTTGATCTTTGCCTGCTGAGCTGAGTGATTCCTGCCTGCTCAGCTCCATGAGTATTGCCTGCTGAGCTGCATGATTGGTGTCTGCTGAGCTGCACCATTTGTGTCTGCTGAGCTGCACCATTGGTGTCTGCTGAGCTGCCCAAATTGTGTCTGCTCAGTCACGGGTGTAGAGCCTGCTGCGTCACGTGTTTAGAGTCTGCTTAACCACTTCATTACAGTTTGCTCAGCTCCTTGACGATTTCCTGCTCCTCTCCGTGATTAGTGCCCTCTTAGCCAAGTGATTAGTGCCTGCTCAGCTCTTTGATTATTGCCTCCTGAAGCACGTGATCAGTGCATGATAGCCACGTGATCAGCGCCTCTCAGTCACGTGATCAGCGCCTCAGTCACGTGATCAGCGCCTCTCAGTCACGTGATCAGTGCCTCTCAGTCACGTGATCAGTGCATGCTCAGTCACGTGATCAGTGCCTCTCAGTCACGTGATCAGTGCCTCTCAGTCACGTGATCAGTGCATGCTCAGCCACGTGATCAGGGCCTGCTCAGTCACGTGATCAGGGTCTGCTGAATCAAGGGATTAGCGCTTGCTCAGCTGCATGCTTAATCCCTGCTCAGCTGCCTGACTCGTGCCTGATCAGCTGTGTGATTAGTCCCTGCTCAGCTGCGTGATTAGTGCCTGCTCAAGACCGGGTTAGGAGCCGGCTGAGTGACGTGATTAGAGTCTGCTTAGCCACTTCATTACAGTCTGCTCAGCTCCATGATTATTGCCTGCTAAGCTGCGTGATTCCTGCCTGCTCAGCTTCTTGATTATTGCCTGCTGAGCTGCGTGATTCCTGCTTGCTCAGCTCCATATTTATTGCCTGCTGAGCTGCGTGATTCCTGCCTGCTCAGCTTCTTGATTATTGCATGCTGAGCTGCGTGATTCCTGTTTGCTCAGCTCCATGATTATTGCCTGCTGAGCTGCGTGATTCCTGCTTGCTCAGCTCCATGATTTTTGCTTGCTGAGCTGCATAATAAGTGCCTGCTCAGTCCCCAGAGAGGAGCCGGCTGAATCACGTGATTAGAGTCTGCTTATCCAGTTCATTACAGCCTTCAGCTCCAATTATTATTGCCTGCTAAGTTGCGTGATTCCTGCCTGCTCAGGTCCGTGAGTATTGCCTGCTGAGTTGCGTGATTCCTGCCAGCTCAGCTCCATGATTATTGCCTGCTGAGCTGCGCGATTCCTGACTGCTAGCTTCTTGCTTATTGGCTGCTGAGCTGCCTGATTCCTGCCTGCTCTGCTTCTTGATTATTGCCTGCTGAGCTGCGTGATTCCTGCTTGCTCAGCTCCAGGATTATTGCCTGCTGAGCTGCGTGATTCGTGCCTGCTCAGCTCCTTGATTACTGTCTGCTGAGCTGCGTGATTCCTGCCTGCTCAGCTCCAGGAGTATTGTCTGCTGGGCTGCAAGATTCGTGTGTGCTCAGTCACGGGTGTCAAGCCTGCTGAGTCACGTGTTTAGAGTCTGCTTAGCCACTTAATGGCAGTCTGCTCAGCTCCTTGATCTTTGCCTGCTGAGCTGAGTGATTCCTGCCTGCTCAGCTCCATGAGTATTGCCTGCTGAGCTGCATGATTGGTGTCTGCTGAGCTGCACCATTTGTGTCTGCTGAGCTGCACCATTGGTGTCTGCTGAGCTGCCCAAATTGTGTCTGCTCAGTCACGGGTGTAGAGCCTGCTGCGTCACGTGTTTAGAGTCTGCTTAACCACTTCATTACAGTTTGCTCAGCTCCTTGACGATTTCCTGCTCCTCTCCGTGATTAGTGCCCTCTTAGCCAAGTGATTAGTGCCTGCTCAGCTCTTTGATTATTGCCTCCTGAAGCACGTGATCAGTGCATGATAGCCACGTGATCAGCGCCTCTCAGTCACGTGATCAGCGCCCCTCAGTCACGTGATCAGCGCCTCTCAGTCACGTGATCAGTGCCTCTCAGTCACGTGATCAGTGCATGCTCAGTCACGTGATCAGTGCCTCTCAGTCACGTGATCAGTGCCTCTCAGTCACGTGATCAGTGCATGCTCAGTCACGTGATCAGTGCATGCTCAGCCACGTGATCAGGGCCTGCTCAGTCACGTGATCAGGGTCTGCTGAATCAAGGGATTAGCGCTTGCTCAGCTGCATGCTTAATCCCTGCTCAGCTGCCTGACTCGTGCCTGATCAGCTGTGTGATTAGTCCCTGCTCAGCTGCGTGATTAGTGCCTGCTCAAGACCGGGTTAGGAGCCGGCTGAGTGACGTGATTAGAGTCTGCTTAGCCACTTCATTACAGTCTGCTCAGCTCCATGATTATTGCCTGCTAAGCTGCGTGATTCCTGCCTGCTCAGCTTCTTGATTATTGCCTGCTGAGCTGCGTGATTCCTGCTTGCTCAGCTCCATATTTATTGCCTGCTGAGCTGCGTGATTCCTGCCTGCTCAGCTTCTTGATTATTGCATGCTGAGCTGCGTGATTCCTGTTTGCTCAGCTCCATGATTGTTGCCTGCTGAGCTGCGTGATTCCTGCTTGCTCAGCTCCATGATTTTTGCTTGCTGAGCTGCATAATAAGTGCCTGCTCAGTCCCCAGAGAGGAGCCGGCTGAATCACGTGATTAGAGTCTGCTTATCCAGTTCATTACAGCCTTCAGCTCCAATTATTATTGCCTGCTAAGTTGCGTGATTCCTGCCTGCTCAGGTCCGTGAGTATTGCCTGCTGAGTTGCGTGATTCCTGCCAGCTCAGCTCCATGATTATTGCCTGCTGAGCTGCGCGATTCCTGACTGCTAGCTTCTTGCTTATTGGCTGCTGAGCTGCCTGATTCCTGCCTGCTCTGCTTCTTGATTATTGCCTGCTGAGCTGCGTGATTCCTGCTTGCTCAGCTCCAGGATTATTGCCTGCTGAGCTGCGTGATTCGTGCCTGCTCAGCTCCTTGATTACTGTCTGCTGAGCTGCGTGATTCCTGCCTGCTCAGCTCCAGGAGTATTGTCTGCTGGGCTGCAAGATTCGTGTGTGCTCAGTCACGGGTGTCAAGCCTGCTGAGTCACGTGTTTAGAGTCTGCTTAGCCACTTAATGGCAGTCTGCTCAGCTCCTTGATCTTTGCCTGCTGAGCTGAGTGATTCCTGCCTGCTCAGCTCCATGAGTATTGCCTGCTGAGCTGCATGATTGGTGTCTGCTGAGCTGCACCATTTGTGTCTGCTGAGCTGCACCATTGGTGTCTGCTGAGCTGCCCAAATTGTGTCTGCTCAGTCACGGGTGTAGAGCCTGCTGCGTCACGTGTTTAGAGTCTGCTTAACCACTTCATTACAGTTTGCTCAGCTCCTTGACGATTTCCTGCTCCTCTCCGTGATTAGTGCCCTCTTAGCCAAGTGATTAGTGCCTGCTCAGCTCTTTGATTATTGCCTCCTGAAGCACGTGATCAGTGCATGATAGCCACGTGATCAGCGCCTCTCAGTCACGTGATCAGCGCCCCTCAGTCACGTGATCAGCGCCTCTCAGTCACGTGATCAGTGCCTCTCAGTCACGTGATCAGTGCATGCTCAGTCACGTGATCAGTGCCTCTCAGTCACGTGATCAGTGCCTCTCAGTCACGTGATCAGTGCATGCTCAGTCACGTGATCAGTGCATGCTCAGCCACGTGATCAGGGCCTGCTCAGTCACGTGATCAGGGTCTGCTGAATCAAGGGATTAGCGCTTGCTCAGCTGCATGCTTAATCCCTGCTCAGCTGCCTGACTCGTGCCTGATCAGCTGTGTGATTAGTCCCTGCTCAAGACCGGGTTAGGAGCCGGCTGAGTGACGTGATTAGAGTCTGCTTAGCCACTTCATTACAGTCTGCTCAGCTCCATGATTATTGCCTGCTGAGCTGCGTGATTCCTGCCTGCTCAGCTTCTTGATTATTGCCTGCTGAGCTGCGTGATTCCTGCTTGCTCAGCTCCATGATTATTGCATGCTGAGCTGCATGATAAGTGCCTGCTCAGTCCCCAGAGAGGAGCCGGCTGAATCACGTGATTAGAGTCTGCTTATCCAGTTCATTACAGCCTTCAGCTCCATTATTATTGCCTGCTAAGCTGCGTGATTCCTGCCTGCTCAGGTCCGTGATTATTGCCTGCTGAGCTGCGTGATTCCTGACTGCTAGCTTCTTGCTTATTGCCTGCTGAGCTGCCTGATTCCTGCCTGCTCAGCTTCTTGATTATTGCCTGCTGAGCTGCGTGATTCCTGCTTGCTCAGCTCCATGATTATTGCCTGCTGAGCTGCGTGATTCCTGCCTGCTCAGCTCCTTGATTACTGTCTGCTGAGCTGCGTGATTCCTGCCTGCTCAGCTCCAGGAGTATTGTCTGCTGGGCTGGAAGATTCGTGTCTGCTCAGTCACGGTGCCGCTGAGTCACGTGATTAGAGTCTGCTTAGCCACTTCATGGCAGTCTGCTCAGCTCCTTGATTATTGCCTGCTGAGCTGCGTGATTCCTGCCTGCTCAGCTCCTTGATTTTGCCTGCTGAGCTGCGTGATTCCTGCCTGCTCAGCTCCATGATTATTGCCTGCTGAGCTGCGCGATTCCTGACTGCTAGCTTCTTGCTTATTGGCTGCTGAGCTGCCTGATTCCTGCCTGCTCTGCTTCTTGATTATTGCCTGCTGAGCTGCGTGATTCCTGCTTGCTCAGCTCCAGGATTATTGCCTGCGGAGCTGCGTGATTCCTGCCTGCTCAGCTTCTTGATTTGTGCCTGCTGAGCTGCGTGATTCCTGCCTGCTCAGCTCCAGGAGTATTGTCTGCTGGGTTGCAAGATTCGTGTGTGCTCAGTCACGGGTGTCAAGCCTGCTGAGTCACGTGTTTAGAGTCTGCTTAGCCACTTAATGGCAGTCTGCTCAGCTCCTTGATTTTTGCCAGCTGAGCTGCGAGATTCGTGCCTGCTCAGCTCCTTGATCTTTGCCTGCTGAGCTGAGTGATTCCTGCCTGCTCAGCTCCATGAGTATTGCCTGCTGAGCTGCATGATTGGTGTCTGCTGAGCTGCACCATTTGTGTCTGCTGAGCTGCACCATTGGTGTCTGCTGAGCTGCCCAAATTGTGTCTGCTCAGTCACGGGTGTAGAGCCTGCTGCGTCACGTGTTTAGAGTCTGCTTAACCACTTCATTACAGTTTGCTCAGCTCCTTGACGATTTCCTGCTCCTCTCCGTGATTAGTGCCCTCTTAGCCAAGTGATTAGTGCCTGCTCAGCTCTTTAATTATTGCCTCCTGAAGCACGTGATCAGTGCATGATAGCCACGTGATCAGCGCCTCTCAGTCACGTGATCAGCGCCCCTCAGTCACGTGATCAGCGCCTCTCAGTCACGTGATCAGTGCCTCTCAGTCACGTGATCAGTGCAAGCTCAGTCACGTGATCAGTGCCTCTCAGTCACGTGATCAGTGCCTGCTCAGTCACGTGATCAGTGCATGCTCATCCACGTGATCAGGGCCTGCTCAGTCACGTGATCAGGGTCTGCTGAATCAAGGGATTAGCGCTTGCTCAGCTGCATGCTTAATCCCTGCTCAGCTGCCTGACTCGTGCCTGATCAGCTGTGTGATTAGTCCCTGCTCAGCTGCGTGATTAGTGCCTGCTCAAGACCGGGTTAGGAGCCGGCTGAGTGACGTGATTAGAGTCTGCTTAGCCACTTCATTACAGTCTGCTCAGCTCCATGATTATTGCCTGCTAAGCTGCGTGATTCCTGCCTGCTCAGCTTCTTGATTATTGCCTGCTGAGCTGCGTGATTCCTGCTTGCTCAGCTCCATATTTATTGCCTGCTGAGCTGCGTGATTCCTGCCTGCTCAGCTTCTTGATTATTGCATGCTGAGCTGCGTGATTCCTGTTTGCTCAGCTCCATGATTATTGCCTGCTGAGCTGCGTGATTCCTGCTTGCTCAGCTCCATGATTTTTGCTTGCTGAGCTGCATAATAAGTGCCTGCTCAGTCCCCAGAGAGGAGCCGGCTGAATCACGTGATTAGAGTCTGCTTATCCAGTTCATTACAGCCTTCAGCTCCAATTATTATTGCCTGCTAAGTTGCGTGATTCCTGCCTGCTCAGGTCCGTGAGTATTGCCTGCTGAGTTGCGTGATTCCTGCCAGCTCAGCTCCATGATTATTGCCTGCTGAGCTGCGCGATTCCTGACTGCTAGCTTCTTGCTTATTGGCTGCTGAGCTGCCTGATTCCTGCCTGCTCTGCTTCTTGATTATTGCCTGCTGAGCTGCGTGATTCCTGCTTGCTCAGCTCCAGGATTATTGCCTGCTGAGCTGCGTGATTCGTGCCTGCTCAGCTCCTTGATTACTGTCTGCTGAGCTGCGTGATTCCTGCCTGCTCAGCTCCAGGAGTATTGTCTGCTGGGCTGCAAGATTCGTGTGTGCTCAGTCACGGGTGTCAAGCCTGCTGAGTCACGTGTTTAGAGTCTGCTTAGCCACTTAATGGCAGTCTGCTCAGCTCCTTGATTTTTGCCTGCTGAGCTGCGTGATTCCTGCCTGCTCAGCTCCTTGATTTTGCCTGCTGAGCTGAGTGATTCCTGCCTGCTCAGCTCCATGAGTATTGCCTGCTGAGCTGCATGATTGGTGTCTGCTGAGCTGCACCATTTGTGTCTGCTGAGCTGCACCATTGGTGTCTGCTGAGCTGCCCAAATTGTGTCTGCTCAGTCACGGGTGTCAAGCCTGCTGAGTCACGTGTTTAGAGTCTGCTTAGCCACTTAATGGCAGTCTGCTCAGCTCCTTGATTTTTGCCAGCTGAGCTGCGAGATTCGTGCCTGCTCAGCTCCTTGATCTTTGCCTGCTGAGCTGAGTGATTCCTGCCTGCTCAGCTCCATGAGTATTGCCTGCTGAGCTGCATGATTGGTGTCTGCTGAGCTGCACCATTTGTGTCTGCTGAGCTGCACCATTGGTGTCTGCTGAGCTGCCCAAATTGTGTCTGCTCAGTCACGGGTGTAGAGCCTGCTGCGTCACGTGTTTAGAGTCTGCTTAACCACTTCATTACAGTTTGCTCAGCTCCTTGACGATTTCCTGCTCCTCTCCGGGATTAGTGCCCTCTTAGCCAAGTGATTAGTGCCTGCTCAGCTCTTTGATTATTGCCTCCTGAAGCACGTGATCAGTGCATGATAGCCACGTGATCAGCGCCTCTCAGTCACGTGATCAGCGCCTCAGTCACGTGATCAGCGCCTCTCAGTCACGTGATCAGTGCCTCTCAGTCACGTGATCAGTGCATGCTCAGTCACGTGATCAGTGCCTCTCAGTCACGTGATCAGTGCCTGCTCAGTCACGTGATCAGTGCATGCTCAGCCACGTGATCAGGGCCTGCTCAGTCACGTGATCAGGGTCTGCTGAATCAAGGGATTAGCGCTTGCTCAGCTGCATGCTTAATCCCTGCTCAGCTGCCTGACTCGTGCCTGATCAGCTGTGTGATTAGTCCCTGCTCAGCTGCGTGATTAGTGCCTGCTCAAGACCGGGTTAGGAGCCGGCTGAGTGACGTGATTAGAGTCTGCTTAGCCACTTCATTACAGTCTGCTCAGCTCCATGATTATTGCCTGCTAAGCTGCGTGATTCCTGCCTGCTCAGCTTCTTGATTATTGCCTGCTGAGCTGCGTGATTCCTGCTTGCTCAGCTCCATATTTATTGCCTGCTGAGCTGCGTGATTCCTGCCTGCTCAGCTTCTTGATTATTGCATGCTGAGCTGCGTGATTCCTGTTTGCTCAGCTCCATGATTATTGCCTGCTGAGCTGCGTGATTCCTGCTTGCTCAGCTCCATGATTTTTGCTTGCTGAGCTGCATAATAAGTGCCTGCTCAGTCCCCAGAGAGGAGCCGGCTGAATCACGTGATTAGAGTCTGCTTATCCAGTTCATTACAGCCTTCAGCTCCAATTATTATTGCCTGCTAAGTTGCGTGATTCCTGCCTGCTCAGGTCCGTGAGTATTGCCTGCTGAGTTGCGTGATTCCTGCCAGCTCAGCTCCATGATTATTGCCTGCTGAGCTGCGCGATTCCTGACTGCTAGCTTCTTGCTTATTGGCTGCTGAGCTGCCTGATTCCTGCCTGCTCTGCTTCTTGATTATTGCCTGCTGAGCTGCGTGATTCCTGCTTGCTCAGCTCCAGGATTATTGCCTGCTGAGCTGCGTGATTCGTGCCTGCTCAGCTCCTTGATTACTGTCTGCTGAGCTGCGTGATTCCTGCCTGCTCAGCTCCAGGAGTATTGTCTGCTGGGCTGCAAGATTCGTGTGTGCTCAGTCACGGGTGTCAAGCCTGCTGAGTCACGTGTTTAGAGTCTGCTTAGCCACTTAATGGCAGTCTGCTCAGCTCCTTGATCTTTGCCTGCTGAGCTGAGTGATTCCTGCCTGCTCAGCTCCATGAGTATTGCCTGCTGAGCTGCATGATTGGTGTCTGCTGAGCTGCACCATTTGTGTCTGCTGAGCTGCACCATTGGTGTCTGCTGAGCTGCCCAAATTGTGTCTGCTCAGTCACGGGTGTAGAGCCTGCTGCGTCACGTGTTTAGAGTCTGCTTAACCACTTCATTACAGTTTGCTCAGCTCCTTGACGATTTCCTGCTCCTCTCCGTGATTAGTGCCCTCTTAGCCAAGTGATTAGTGCCTGCTCAGCTCTTTGATTATTGCCTCCTGAAGCACGTGATCAGTGCATGATAGCCACGTGATCAGCGCCTCTCAGTCACGTGATCAGCGCCCCTCAGTCACGTGATCAGCACCTCTCAGTCACATGATCAGTGCCTCTCAGTCACGTGATCAGTGCATGCTCAGTCACGTGATCAGTGCCTCTCAGTCACGTGATCAGTGCCTCTCAGTCACGTGATCAGTGCATGCTCAGTCACGTGATCAGTGCATGCTCAGCCACGTGATCAGGGCCTGCTCAGTCACGTGATCAGGGTCTGCTGAATCAAGGGATTAGCGCTTGCTCAGCTGCATGCTTAATCCCTGCTCAGCTGCCTGACTCGTGCCTGATCAGCTGTGTGATTAGTCCCTGCTCAAGACCGGGTTAGGAGCCGGCTGAGTGACGTGATTAGAGTCTGCTTAGCCACTTCATTACAGTCTGCTCAGCTCCATGATTATTGCCTGCTGAGCTGCGTGATTCCTGCCTGCTCAGCTTCTTGATTATTGCCTGCTGAGCTGCGTGATTCCTGCTTGCTCAGCTCCATGATTATTGCCTGCTGAGCTGCATGATAAGTGCCTGCTCAGTCCCCAGAGAGGAGCCGGCTGAATCACGTGATTAGAGTCTGCTTATCCAGTTCATTACAGCCTTCAGCTCCTTATTATTGCCTGCTGAGCTGCGTGATTCCTGCCTGCTCAGCTCCGTGATTATTGCCTGCTGAGCTGCGTGATTCCTGCTGCTCAGCTTCTTGATTATTGCCTGCTGAGCTGCGTGATTCCTGCCTGCTCTGCTTCTTGATTGTTGCCTGCTGAGCTGCGTGATTCCTGCTTGCTCAGCTCCATGATTATTGCCTGCTGAGCTGCGTGATTCTGCCTGCTCAGCTCCATGATTATTGCCTGCTGAGCTGCGTGATTCCTGCCTGCTCAGCTCCAGGAGTATCGTCTGTTGGGCTGGAAGATTCGTGTCTGCTCAGTCACGGGTGTCAAGCCTGCTGAGTCACGTGATTAGAGTCTGCTTAGCCACTTCATTACAGTCTGCTCAGCTCCTTGATTATTGCCTGCTGAGCTGCGTGATTCCTGCCTGCTCAGCTCCGTGATATTGCCTGCTGAGCTGCGTGATTCCTGCCTGCTCAGCTCCATGATTATTGCCTGCTGAGCTGCGCGATTCCTGACTGCTAGCTTCTTGCTTATTGGCTGCTGAGCTGCCTGATTCCTGCCTGCTCTGCTTCTTGATTATTGCCTGCTGAGCTGCGTGATTCCTGCTTGCTCAGCTCCAGGATTATTGCCTGCGGAGCTGCGTGATTCGTGCCTGCTCAGCTCGTTGATTACTGTCTGCTGAGCTGCGTGATTCCTGCCTGCTCAGCTCCAGGAGTATTGTCTGCTGGGTTGCAAGATTCGTGTGTGCTCAGTCACGGGTGTCAAGCCTGCTGAGTCACGTGTTTAGAGTCTGCTTAGCCACTTAATGGCAGTCTGCTCAGCTCTTTGATTTTTGCCAGCTGAGCTGCGAGATTCTGCCTGCTCAGCTCCTTGATCTTTGCCTGCTGAGCTGAGTGATTCCTGCCTGCTCAGCTCCATGAGTATTGCCTGCTGAGCTGCATGATTGGTGTCTGCTGAGCTGCACCATTTGTGTCTGCTGAGCTGCACCATTGGTGTCTGCTGAGCTGCCCAAATTGTGTCTGCTCAGTCACGGGTGTAGAGCCTGCTGCGTCACGTGTTTAGAGTCTGCTTAACCACTTCATTACAGTTTGCTCAGCTCCTTGACGATTTCCTGCTCCTCTCCGTGATTAGTGCCCTCTTAGCCAAGTGATTAGTGCCTGCTCAGCTCTTTAATTATTGCCTCCTGAAGCACGTGATCAGTGCATGATAGCCACGTGATCAGCGCCTCTCAGTCACGTGATCAGCGCCCTCAGTCACGTGATCAGCGCCTCTCAGTCACGTGATCAGTGCCTCTCAGTCACGTGATCAGTGCATGCTCAGTCACGTGATCAGTGCCTCTCAGTCACGTGATCAGTGCCTCTCAGTCACGTGATCAGTGCATGCTCAGCCACGTGATCAGGGCCTGCTCAGTCACGTGATCAGGGTCTGCTGAATCAAGGGATTAGCGCTTGCTCAGCTGCATGCTTAATCCCTGCTCAGCTGCCTGACTCGTGCCTGATCAGCTGTGTGATTAGTCCCTGCTCAGCTGCGTGATTAGTGCCTGCTCAAGACCGGGTTAGGAGCCGGCTGAGTGACGTGATTAGAGTCTGCTTAGCCACTTCATTACAGTCTGCTCAGCTCCATGATTATTGCCTGCTAAGCTGCGTGATTCCTGCCTGCTCAGCTTCTTGATTATTGCCTGCTGAGCTGCGTGATTCCTGCTTGCTCAGCTCCATATTTATTGCCTGCTGAGCTGCGTGATTCCTGCCTGCTCAGCTTCTTGATTATTGCATGCTGAGCTGCGTGATTCCTGTTTGCTCAGCTCCATGATTATTGCCTGCTGAGCTGCGTGATTCCTGCTTGCTCAGCTCCATGATTTTTGCTTGCTGAGCTGCATAATAAGTGCCTGCTCAGTCCCCAGAGAGGAGCCGGCTGAATCACGTGATTAGAGTCTGCTTATCCAGTTCATTACAGCCTTCAGCTCCAATTATTATTGCCTGCTAAGTTGCGTGATTCCTGCCTGCTCAGGTCCGTGAGTATTGCCTGCTGAGTTGCGTGATTCCTGCCAGCTCAGCTCCATGATTATTGCCTGCTGAGCTGCGCGATTCCTGACTGCTAGCTTCTTGCTTATTGGCTGCTGAGCTGCCTGATTCCTGCCTGCTCTGCTTCTTGATTATTGCCTGCTGAGCTGCGTGATTCCTGCTTGCTCAGCTCCAGGATTATTGCCTGCTGAGCTGCGTGATTCGTGCCTGCTCAGCTCCTTGATTACTGTCTGCTGAGCTGCGTGATTCCTGCCTGCTCAGCTCCAGGAGTATTGTCTGCTGGGCTGCAAGATTCGTGTGTGCTCAGTCACGGTGTCAAGCCTGCTGAGTCACGTGTTTAGAGTCTGCTTAGCCACTTAATGGCAGTCTGCTCAGCTCCTTGATTTTTGCCAGCTGAGCTGCGTGATTCGTGCATGCTCAGCTCCTTGATAATTGCCTGCTGAGCTGCGTGATTCCTGCCTGCTCAGCTCCATGAGTATTGCCTGCTGAGCTGCATGATTGGTGTCTGCTGAGCTGCTCCATTTGTGTCTGCTGAGCTGCACGATTGGTGTCTGCTGTGCTGCCCTATTTGTGTCTGCTCAGTCACGGGTGTCAAGCCTGCTGAGTCACGTGTTTAGAGTCTGCTTAGCCACTTAATGGCAGTCTGCTCAGCTCCTTGATTTTTGCCAGCTGAGCTGCGAGATTCTGCCTGCTCAGCTCCTTGATCTTTGCCTGCTGAGCTGAGTGATTCCTGCCTGCTCAGCTCCATGAGTATTGCCTGCTGAGCTGCATGATTGGTGTCTGCTGAGCTGCACCATTGGTGTCTGCTGAGCTGCCCAAATTGTGTCTGCTCAGTCACGGGTGTAGAGCCTGCTGCGTCACGTGTTTAGAGTCTGCTTAACCACTTCATTACAGTTTGCTCAGCTCCTTGACGATTTCCTGCTCCTCTCCGTGATTAGTGCCCTCTTAGCCAAGTGATTAGTGCCTGCTCAGCTCTTTGATTATTGCCTCCTGAAGCACGTGATCAGTGCATGATAGCCACGTGATCAGCGCCTCTCAGTCACGTGATCAGCGCCCTCAGTCACGTGATCAGCGCCTCTCAGTCACGTGATCAGTGCCTCTCAGTCACGTGATCAGTGCATGCTCAGTCACGTGATCAGTGCCTCTCACTCACGTGATCAGTGCCTCTCAGTCACGTGATCAGTGCATGCTCAGTCACGTGATCAGTGCATGCTCAGCCACGTGATCAGGGCCTGCTCAGTCACGTGATCAGGGTCTGCTGAATCAAGGGATTAGCGCTTGCTCAGCTGCATGCTTAATCCCTGCTCAGCTGCCTGACTCGTGCCTGATCAGCTGTGTGATTAGTCCCTGCTCAGCTGCGTGATTAGTGCCTGCTCAAGACCGGGTTAGGAGCCGGCTGAGTGACGTGATTAGAGTCTGCTTAGCCACTTCATTACAGTCTGCTCAGCTCCATGATTATTGCCTGCTAAGCTGCGTGATTCCTGCCTGCTCAGCTTCTTGATTATTGCCTGCTGAGCTGCGTGATTCCTGCTTGCTCAGCTCCATATTTATTGCCTGCTGAGCTGCGTGATTCCTGCCTGCTCAGCTTCTTGATTATTGCATGCTGAGCTGCGTGATTCCTGTTTGCTCAGCTCCATGATTATTGCCTGCTGAGCTGCGTGATTCCTGCTTGCTCAGCTCCATGATTTTTGCTTGCTGAGCTGCATAATAAGTGCCTGCTCAGTCCCCAGAGAGGAGCCGGCTGAATCACGTGATTAGAGTCTGCTTATCCAGTTCATTACAGCCTTCAGCTCCAATTATTATTGCCTGCTAAGTTGCGTGATTCCTGCCTGCTCAGGTCCGTGAGTATTGCCTGCTGAGTTGCGTGATTCCTGCCAGCTCAGCTCCATGATTATTGCCTGCTGAGCTGCGCGATTCCTGACTGCTAGCTTCTTGCTTTTTGGCTGCTGAGCTGCCTGATTCCTGCCTGCTCTGCTTCTTGATTATTGCCTGCTGAGCTGCGTGATTCCTGCTTGCTCAGCTCCAGGATTATTGCCTGCTGAGCTGCGTGATTCGTGCCTGCTCAGCTCCTTGATTACTGTCTGCTGAGCTGCGTGATTCCTGCCTGCTCAGCTCCAGGAGTATTGTCTGCTGGGCTGCAAGATTCGTGTGTGCTCAGTCACGGGTGTCAAGCCTGCTGAGTCACGTGTTTAGAGTCTGCTTAGCCACTTAATGGCAGTCTGCTCAGCTCCTTGATTTTTGCCAGCTGAGCTGCGAGATTCGTGCCTGCTCAGCTCCTTAATCTTTGCCTGCTGAGCTGAGTGATTCCTGCCTGCTCAGCTCCATGAGTATTGCCTGCTGAGCTGCATGATTGGTGTCTGCTGAGCTGCACCATTTGTGTCTGCTGAGCTGCACCATTGGTGTCTGCTGAGCTGCCCAAATTGTGTCTGCTCAGTCACGGGTGTAGAGCCTGCTGCGTCACGTGTTTAGAGTCTGCTTAACCACTTCATTACAGTTTGCTCAGCTCCTTGACGATTTCCTGCTCCTCTCCGTGATTAGTGCCCTCTTAGCCAAGTGATTAGTGCCTGCTCAGCTCTTTGATTATTGCCTCCTGAAGCACGTGATCAGTGCATGATAGCCACGTGATCAGCGCCTCTCAGTCACGTGATCAGCGCCCCTCAGTCACGTGATCAGCGCCTCTCAGTCACGTGATCAGTGCCTCTCAGTCACGTGATCAGTGCATGCTCAGTCACGTGATCAGTGCCTCTCAGTCACGTGATCAGTGCCTCTCAGTCACGTGATCAGTGCATGCTCAGTCACGTGATCAGTGCATGCTCAGCCACGTGATCAGGGCCTGCTCAGTCACGTGATCAGGGTCTGCTGAATCAAGGGATTAGCGCTTGCTCAGCTGCATGCTTAATCCCTGCTCAGCTGCCTGACTCGTGCCTGATCAGCTGTGTGATTAGTCCCTGCTCAGCTGCGTGATTAGTGCCTGCTCAAGACCGGGTTAGGAGCCGGCTGAGTGACGTGATTAGAGTCTGCTTAGCCACTTCATTACAGTCTGCTCAGCTCCATGATTATTGCCTGCTAAGCTGCGTGATTCCTGCCTGCTCAGCTTCTTGATTATTGCCTGCTGAGCTGCGTGATTCCTGCTTGCTCAGCTCCATATTTATTGCCTGCTGAGCTGCGTGATTCCTGCCTGCTCAGCTTCTTGATTATTGCATGCTGAGCTGCGTGATTCCTGTTTGCTCAGCTCCATGATTATTGCCTGCTGAGCTGCGTGATTCCTGCTTGCTCAGCTCCATGATTTTTGCTTGCTGAGCTGCATAATAAGTGCCTGCTCAGTCCCCAGAGAGGAGCCGGCTGAATCACGTGATTAGAGTCTGCTTATCCAGTTCATTACAGCCTTCAGCTCCAATTATTATTGCCTGCTAAGTTGCGTGATTCCTGCCTGCTCAGGTCCGTGAGTATTGCCTGCTGAGTTGCGTGATTCCTGCCAGCTCAGCTCCATGATTATTGCCTGCTGAGCTGCGCGATTCCTGACTGCTAGCTTCTTGCTTATTGGCTGCTGAGCTGCCTGATTCCTGCCTGCTCTGCTTCTTGATTGTTGCCTGCTGAGCTGCGTGATTCCTGCTTGCTCAGCTCCAGGATTATTGCCTGCTGAGCTGCGTGATTCGTGCCTGCTCAGCTCCTTGATTACTGTCTGCTGAGCTGCGTGATTCCTGCCTGCTCAGCTCCAGGAGTATTGTCTGCTGGGCTGCAAGATTCGTGTGTGCTCAGTCACGGGTGTCAAGCCTGCTGAGTCACGTGTTTAGAGTCTGCTTAACCACTTCATTACAGTTTGCTCAGCTCCTTGACGATTTCCTGCTCCTCTCCGTGATTAGTGCCCTCTTAGCCAAGTGATTAGTGCCTGCTCAGCTCTTTGATTATTGCCTCCTGAAGCACGTGATCAGTGCATGATAGCCACGTGATCAGCGCCTCTCAGTCACGTGATCAGCGCCCCTCAGTCACGTGATCAGCGCCTCTCAGTCACGTGATCAGTGCCTCTCAGTCACGTGATCAGTGCATGCTCAGTCACGTGATCAGTGCCTCTCAGTCACGTGATCAGTGCCTCTCAGTCACGTGATCAGTGCATGCTCAGTCACGTGATCAGTGCATGCTCAGCCACGTGATCAGGGCCTGCTCAGTCACGTGATCAGGGTCTGCTGAATCAAGGGATTAGCGCTTGCTCAGCTGCATGCTTAATCCCTGCTCAGCTGCCTGACTCGTGCCTGATCAGCTGTGTGATTAGTCCCTGCTCAGCTGCGTGATTAGTGCCTGCTCAAGACCGGGTTAGGAGCCGGCTGAGTGACGTGATTAGAGTCTGCTTAGCCACTTCATTACAGTCTGCTCAGCTCCATGATTATTGCCTGCTAAGCTGCGTGATTCCTGCCTGCTCAGCTTCTTGATTATTGCCTGCTGAGCTGCGTGATTCCTGCTTGCTCAGCTCCATATTTATTGCCTGCTGAGCTGCGTGATTCCTGCCTGCTCAGCTTCTTGATTATTGCATGCTGAGCTGCGTGATTCCTGTTTGCTCAGCTCCATGATTATTGCCTGCTGAGCTGCGTGATTCCTGCTTGCTCAGCTCCATGATTTTTGCTTGCTGAGCTGCATAATAAGTGCCTGCTCAGTCCCCAGAGAGGAGCCGGCTGAATCACGTGATTAGAGTCTGCTTATCCAGTTCATTACAGCCTTCAGCTCCAATTATTATTGCCTGCTAAGTTGCGTGATTCCTTCCTGCTCAGGTCCATGAGTATTGCCTGCTGAGCTGCGCGATTCCTGACTGCTAGCTTCTTGCTTATTGGCTGCTGAGCTGCCTGATTCCTGCCTGCTCTGCTTCTTGATTATTGCCTGCTGAGCTGCGTGATTCCTGCTTGCTCAGCTCCAGGATTATTGCCTGCTGAGCTGCGTGATTCGTGCCTGCTCAGCTCCTTGATTACTGTCTGCTGAGCTGCGTGATTCCTGCCTGCTCAGCTCCAGGAGTATTGTCTGCTGGGCTGCAAGATTCGTGTGTGCTCAGTCACGGGTGTCAAGCCTGCTGAGTCACGTGTTTAGAGTCTGCTTAGCCACTTAATGGCAGTCTGCTCAGCTCCTTGATTTTGCCAGCTGAGCTGCGAGATTCGTGCCTGCTCAGCTCCTTGATCTTTGCCTGCTGAGCTGAGTGATTCCTGCCTGCTCAGCTCCATGAGTATTGCCTGCTGAGCTGCATGATTGGTGTCTGCTGAGCTGCACCATTTGTGTCTGCTGAGCTGCACCATTGGTGTCTGCTGAGCTGCCCAAATTTTGTCTGCTCAGTCACGGGTGTAAAGCCTGCTGAGTCACGTGTTTAGAGTCTGCTTAGCCACTTCATTACAGTCTGCTCAGCTCCTTGATTTTTGCCAGCTGAGCTGCGAGATTCGTGCATGCTCAGCTCCTTGATCTTTGCCTGCTGAGCTGAGTGATTCCTGCCTGCTCAGCTCCATGAGTATTGCCTGCTGAGCTGCATGATTGGTGTCTGCTGAGCTGCACCATTTGTGTCTGCTGAGCTGCACCATTGGTGTCTGCTGAGCTGCCCAAATTGTGTCTGCTCAGTCACGGTGTAGAGCCTGCTGCGTCACGTGATTAGAGTCTGCTTAACCACTTCATTACAGTTTGCTCAGCTCCTTGACGATTTCCTGCTCCTCTCCGTGATTAGTGCCCTCTTAGCCAAGTGATTAGTGCCTGCTCAGCTCTTTGATTATTGCCTGCTGAAGCACGTGATCAGTGCATGATAGCCACGTGATCAGCGCCTGCTCAGTCACGTGATCAGCGCCCTCAGTCACGTGATCAGCGCCTCTCAGTCACGTGATCAGTGCCTGCTCAGTCACGTGATCAGTGCATGCTCAGTCACGTGATCAGTGCCTGCTCAGTCACGTGATCAGTGCCTGCTCAGTCACGTGATCAGTGCATGCTCAGTCACGTGATCAGTGCATGCTCAGCCACGTGATCAGGCCTGCTCAGTCACGTGATCAGGGTCTGCTGAATCAAGGGATTAGCGCTTGCTCAGCTGCATGATTAATCCCTGCTCAGCTGCCTGATTCGTGCCTGCTCAGCTGTGTGATTAGTCCCTGCTCAGCTGCGTGATTAGTGCCTGCTCAAGACCGGTTAGGAGCCGGCTGAGTCACGTGATTAGAGTCTGCTTAGCCACTTCATTACAGTCTGCTCAGCTCCATGATTATTGCCTGCTGAGCTGCGTGATTCCTGCCTGCTCAGCTCCTTGATCTTTGCCTGCTGAGCTGAGTGATTCCTGCCTGCTCAGCTCCATGAGTATTGCCTGCTGAGCTGCATGATTGGTGTCTGCTGAGCTGCACCATTTGTGTCTGCTGAGCTGCACCATTGGTGTCTGCTGAGCTGCCCAAATTGTGTCTGCTCAGTCACGGGTATAGAGCCTGCTGCGTCACGTGTTTAGAGTCTGCTTAACCACTTCATTACAGTTTGCTCAGCTCCTTGACGATTTCCTGCTCCTCTCCGTGATTAGTGCCCTCTTAGCCAAGTGATTAGTGCCTGCTCAGCTCTTTGATTATTGCCTCCTGAAGCACGTGATCAGTGCATGATAGCCCCGTGATCAGCGCCTCTCAGTCACGTGATCAGCGCCCTCAGTCACGTGATCAGCGCCTCTCAGTCACGTGATCAGTGCCTCTCAGTCACGTGATCAGTGCATGCTCAGTCACGTGATCAGTGCCTCTCAGTCACGTGATCAGTGCCTCTCAGTCACGTGATCAGTGCATGCTCAGTCACGTGATCAGTGCATGCTCAGCCACGTGATCAGGGCCTGCTCAGTCACGTGATCAGGGTCTGCTGAATCAAGGGATTAGCGCTTGCTCAGCTGCATGCTTAATCCCTGCTCAGCTGCCTGACTCGTGCCTGATCAGCTGTGTGATTAGTCCCTGCTCAGCTGCGTGATTAGTGCCTGCTCAAGACCGGTTAGGAGCCGGCTGAGTGACGTGATTAGAGTCTGCTTAGCCACTTCATTACAGTCTGCTCAGCTCCATGATTATTGCCTGCTCAGCTGCGTGATTCCTGCCTGCTCAGCTTCTTGATTATTGCCTGCTGAGCTGCGTGATTCCTGCTTGCTCAGCTCCATATTTATTGCCTGCTGAGCTGCGTGATTCCTGCCTGCTCAGCTTCTTGATTATTGCCTGCTAGCTGCGTGATTCCTGCCTGCTCAGCTCCATGATTATTGCCTGCTGAGCTGCGTGATTCCTGCTTGCTCAGCTCCATATTTATTGCCTGCTGAGCTGCGTGATTCCTGCCTGCTCAGCTTCTTGATTATTGCATGCTGAGCTGCGTGATTCCTGTTTGCTCAGCTCCATGATTATTGCCTGCTGAGCTGCGTGATTCCTGCTTGCTCAGCTCCATGATTTTTGCTTGCTGAGCTGCATAATAAGTGCCTGCTCAGTCCCCAGAGAGGAGCCGGCTGAATCACGTGATTAGAGTCTGCTTATCCAGTTCATTACAGCCTTCAGCTCCAATTATTATTGCCTGCTAAGTTGCGTGATTCCTGCCTGCTCAGGTCCGTGAGTATTGCCTGCTGAGTTGCGTGATTCCTGCCAGCTCAGCTCCATGATTATTGCCTGCTGAGCTGCGCGATTCCTGACTGCTAGCTTCTTGCTTATTGGCTGCTGAGCTGCCTGATTCCTGCCTGCTCTGCTTCTTGATTATTGCCTGCTGAGCTGCGTGATTCCTGCTTGCTCAGCTCCAGGATTATTGCCTGCGGAGCTGCGTGATTCCTGCCTGCTCAGCTTCTTGATTACTGTCTGCTGAGCTGCGTGATTCCTGCCTGCTCAGCTCCAGGAGTATTGTCTGCTGGGCTGCAAGATTCGTGTGTGCTCAGTCACGGGTGTCAAGCCTGCTGAGTCACGTGTTTAGAGTCTGCTTAGCCACTTAATGGCAGTCTGCTCAGCTCCTTGATTTTTGCCAGCTGAGCTGCGAGATTCGTGCCTGCTCAGCTCCTTGATCTTTGCCTGCTGAGCTGAGTGATTCCTGCCTGCTCAGCTCCATGAGTATTGCCTGCTGAGCTGCATGATTGGTGTCTGCTGAGCTGCACCATTTGTGTCTGCTGAGCTGCACCATTGGTGTCTGCTGAGCTGCCCAAATTGTGTCTGCTCAGTCACGGGTGTAGAGCCTGCTGCGTCACGTGTTTAGAGTCTGCTTAACCACTTCATTACAGTTTGCTCAGCTCCTTGACGATTTCCTGCTCCTCTCCGTGATTAGTGCCCTCTTAGCCAAGTGATTAGTGCCTGCTCAGCTCTTTGATTATTGCCTCCTGAAGCACGTGATCAGTGCATGATAGCCACGTGATCAGCGCCTCTCAGTCACGTGATCAGCGCTCTCAGTCACGTGATCAGTGCCTCTCAGTCACGTGATCAGTGCATGCTCAGTCACGTGATCAGTGCATGCTCAGTCACGTGATCAGTGCCTCTCAGTCACGTGATCAGTGCCTGCTCAGTCACGTGATCAGTGCATGCTCAGCCACGTGATCAGGGCCTGCTCAGTCACGTGATCAGGGTCTGCTGAATCAAGGGATTAGCGCTTGCTCAGCTGCATGCTTAATCCCTGCTCAGCTGCCTGACTCGTGCCTGATCAGCTGTGTGATTAGTCCCTGCTCAGCTGCGTGATTAGTGCCTGCTCAAGACCGGGTTAGGAGCCGGCTGAGTGACGTGATTAGAGTCTGCTTAGCCACTTCATTACAGTCTGCTCAGCTCCATGATTATTGCCTGCTAAGCTGCGTGATTCCTGCCTGCTCAGCTTCTTGATTATTGCCTGCTGAGCTGCGTGATTCCTGCTTGCTCAGCTCCATATTTATTGCCTGCTGAGCTGCGTGATTCCTGCCTGCTCAGCTTCTTGATTATTGCATGCTGAGCTGCGTGATTCCTGTTTGCTCAGCTCCATGATTATTGCCTGCTGAGCTGCGTGATTCCTGCTTGCTCAGCTCCATGATTTTTGCTTGCTGAGCTGCATAATAAGTGCCTGCTCAGTCCCCAGAGAGGAGCCGGCTGAATCACGTGATTAGAGTCTGCTTATCCAGTTCATTACAGCCTTCAGCTCCAATTATTATTGCCTGCTAAGTTGCGTGATTCCTGCCTGCTCAGGTCCGTGAGTATTGCCTGCTGAGTTGCGTGATTCCTGCCAGCTCAGCTCCATGATTATTGCCTGCTGAGCTGCGCGATTCCTGACTGCTAGCTTCTTGCTTATTGGCTGCTGAGCTGCCTGATTCCTGCCTGCTCTGCTTCTTGATTATTGCCTGCTGAGCTGCGTGATTCCTGCTGCTCAGCTCCATGAGTATTGCCTGCTGAGCTGCGTGATTCGTCCCTGCTCAGCTCCTTGATTACTGTCTGCTGAGCTGCGTGATTCCTGCCTGCTCAGCTCCAGGAGTATTGTCTGCTGAGCTGCACCATTGGTGTCTGCTGAGCTGCCCAAATTGTGTCTGCTCAGTCACGGGTGTAGAGCCTGCTGCGTCACGTGTTTAGAGTCTGCTTAACCACTTCATTACAGTTTGCTCAGCTCCTTGACGATTTCCTGCTCCTCTCCGTGATTAGTGCCCTCTTAGCCAAGTGATTAGTGCCTGCTCAGCTCTTTGATTATTGCCTCCTGAAGCACGTGATCAGTGCATGATAGCCACGTGATCAGCGCCTCTCAGTCACGTGATCAGCGCCCCTCAGTCACGTGATCAGCGCCTCTCAGTCACGTGATCAGTGCCTCTCAGTCACGTGATCAGTGCATGCTCAGTCACGTGATCAGTGCCTCTCAGTCACGTGATCAGTGCCTCTCAGTCACGTGATCAGTGCATGCTCAGTCACGTGATCAGTGCATGCTCAGCCACGTGATCAGGGCCTGCTCAGTCACGTGATCAGGGTCTGCTGAATCAAGGGATTAGCGCTTGCTCAGCTGCATGCTTAATCCCTGCTCAGCTGCCTGACTCGTGCCTGATCAGCTGTGTGATTAGTCCCTGCTCAGCTGCGTGATTAGTGCCTGCTCAAGACCGGGTTAGGAGCCGGCTGAGTGACGTGATTAGAGTCTGCTTAGCCACTTCATTACAGTCTGCTCAGCTCCATGATTATTGCCTGCTAAGCTGCGTGATTCCTGCCTGCTCAGCTTCTTGATTATTGCCTGCTGAGCTGCGTGATTCCTGCTTGCTCAGCTCCATATTTATTGCCTGCTGAGCTGCGTGATTCCTGCCTGCTCAGCTTCTTGATTATTGCATGCTGAGCTGCGTGATTCCTGTTTGCTCAGCTCCATGATTATTGCCTGCTGAGCTGCGTGATTCCTGCTTGCTCAGCTCCATGATTTTTGCTTGCTGAGCTGCATAATAAGTGCCTGCTCAGTCCCCAGAGAGGAGCCGGCTGAATCACGTGATTAGAGTCTGCTTATCCAGTTCATTACAGCCTTCAGCTCCAATTATTATTGCCTGCTAAGTTGCGTGATTCCTGCCTGCTCAGGTCCGTGAGTATTGCCTGCTGAGTTGCGTGATTCCTGCCAGCTCAGCTCCATGATTATTGCCTGCTGAGCTGCGCGATTCCTGACTGCTAGCTTCTTGCTTATTGGCTGCTGAGCTGCCTGATTCCTGCCTGCTCTGCTTCTTGATTATTGCCTGCTGAGCTGCGTGATTCCTGCTTGCTCAGCTCCAGGATTATTGCCTGCTGAGCTGCGTGATTCGTGCCTGCTCAGCTCCTTGATTACTGTCTGCTGAGCTGCGTGATTCCTGCCTGCTCAGCTCCAGGAGTATTGTCTGCTGGGCTGCAAGATTCGTGTGTGCTCAGTCACGGGTGTCAAGCCTGCTGAGTCACGTGTTTAGAGTCTGCTTAGCCACTTAATGGCAGTCTGCTCAGCTCCTTGATTTTTGCCAGCTGAGCTGCGAGATTCGTGCCTGCTCAGCTCCTTGATCTTTGCCTGCTGAGCTGAGTGATTCCTGCCTGCTCAGCTCCATGAGTATTGCCTGCTGAGCTGCATGATTGGTGTCTGCTGAGCTGCACCATTTGTGTCTGCTGAGCTGCACCATTGGTGTCTGCTGAGCTGCCCAAATTGTGTCTGCTCAGTCACGGGTGTAGAGCCTGCTGCGTCACGTGTTTAGAGTCTGCTTAACCACTTCATTACAGTTTGCTCAGCTCCTTGACGATTTCCTGCTCCTCTCCGTGATTAGTGCCCTCTTAGCCAAGTGATTAGTGCCTGCTCAGCTCTTTGATTATTGCCTCCTGAAGCACGTGATCAGTGCATGATAGCCACGTGATCAGCGCCTCTCAGTCACGTGATCAGCGCCCCTCAGTCACGTGATCAGCGCCTCTCAGTCACGTGATCAGTGCCTCTCAGTCACGTGATCAGTGCATGCTCAGTCACGTGATCAGTGCCTCTCAGTCACGTGATCAGTGCCTCTCAGTCACGTGATCAGTGCATGCTCAGTCACGTGATCAGTGCATGCTCAGCCACGTGATCAGGGCCTGCTCAGTCACGTGATCAGGGTCTGCTGAATCAAGGGATTAGCGCTTGCTCAGCTGCATGCTTAATCCCTGCTCAGCTGCCTGACTCGTGCCTGATCAGCTGTGTGATTAGTCCCTGCTCAGCTGCGTGATTAGTGCCTGCTCAAGACCGGGTTAGAGCCGGCTGAGTGACGTGATTAGAGTCTGCTTAGCCACTTCATTACAGTCTGCTCAGCTCCATGATTATTGCCTGCTAAGCTGCGTGATTCCTGCCTGCTCAGCTTCTTGATTATTGCCTGCTGAGCTGCGTGATTCCTGCCTGCTGCTCAGATTATTGCCTGCTGCTGCGTGATTCCTGCTCAGCTGCCTGCTGAGTCACAGTCTGCTTAGCCACTTCAGTCTGCTCAGCTGCTTGATTATTGCCTGCTGAGCTGCGTGATTCCTGCCTGCTCAGCTTCTTGATTATTGCCTGCTGAGCTGCGTGATTCCTGCTTGCTCAGCTCCATATTTATTGCCTGCTGAGCTGCGTGATTCCTGCCTGCTCAGCTTCTTGATTATTGCATGCTGAGCTGCGTGATTCCTGTTTGCTCAGCTCCATGATTATTGCCTGCTGAGCTGCGTGATTCCTGCTTGCTCAGCTCCATGATTTTTGCTTGCTGAGCTGCATAATAAGTGCCTGCTCAGTCCCCAGAGAGGAGCCGGCTGAATCACGTGATTAGAGTCTGCTTATCCAGTTCATTACAGCCTTCAGCTCCAATTATTATTGCCTGCTAAGTTGCGTGATTCCTGCCTGCTCAGGTCCGTGAGTATTGCCTGCTGAGTTGCGTGATTCCTGCCAGCTCAGCTCCATGATTATTGCCTGCTGAGCTGCGCGATTCCTGACTGCTAGCTTCTTGCTTATTGGCTGCTGAGCTGCCTGATTCCTGCCTGCTCTGCTTCTTGATTATTGCCTGCTGAGCTGCGTGATTCCTGCTTGCTCAGCTCCAGGATTATTGCCTGCTGAGCTGCGTGATTCGTGCCTGCTCAGCTCCTTGATTACTGTCTGCTGAGCTGCGTGATTCCTGCCTGCTCAGCTCAAGGAGTATTGTCTGCTGGGCTGCAAGATTCGTGTGTGCTCAGTCACGGTTGTCAAGCCTGCTGAGTCACGTGTTTAGAGTCTGCTTAGCCACTTAATGGCAGTCTGCTCAGCTCCTTGATTTTTGCCAGCTGAGCTGCGAGATTCGTGCCTGCTCAGCTCCTTGATCCTTGCCTGCTGAGCTGAGTGATTCCTGCCTGCTCAGCTCCATGAGTATTGCCTGCTGAGCTGCATGATTGGTGTCTGCTGAGCTGCACCATTTGTGTCTGCTGAGCTGCACCATTGGTGTCTGCTGAGCTGCCCAAATTGTGTCTGCTCAGTCACGGGTGTAGAGCCTGCTGCGTCACGTGTTTAGAGTCTGCTTAACCACTTCATTACAGTTTGCTCAGCTCCTTGACGATTTCCTGCTCCTCTCCGTGATTAGTGCCCTCTTAGCCAAGTGATTAGTGCCTGCTCAGCTCTTTGATTATTGCCTCCTGAAGCACGTGATCAGTGCATGATAGCCACGTGATCAGCGCCTCTCAGTCACGTGATCAGCGCCCTCAGTCACGTGATCAGCGCCTCTCAGTCACGTGATCAGTGCATGCTCAGTCACGTGATCAGTGCCTCTCAGTCACGTGATCAGTGCCTCTCAGTCACGTGATCTGTGCATGCTCAGTCAGGTGATCAGTGCATGCTCAGCCACGTGACCAGGGCCTGCTCAGTCACGTGATCAGGGTCTGCTGAATCAAGGGATTAGCGCTTGCTCAGCTGCATGCTTAATCCCTGCTCAGCTGCCTGACTCGTGCCTGATCAGCTGTGTGATTAGTCCCTGCTCAGCTGCGTGATTAGTGCCTGCTCAAGACCGGTTAGGAGCCGGCTGAGTGACGTGATTAGAGTCTGCTTAGCCACTTCATTACAGTCTGCTCAGCTCCATGATTATTGCCTGCTAAGCTGCGTGATTCCTGCCTGCTCAGCTTCTTGATTATTGCCTGCTGAGCTGCGTGATTCCTGCTTGCTCAGCTCCATATTTATTGCCTGCTGAGCTGCGTGATTCCTGCCTGCTCAGCTTCTTGATTAGTGCATGCTGAGCTGCGTGATTCCTGTTTGCTCAGCTCCATGATTATTGCCTGCTGAGCTGCGTGATTCCTGCTTGCTCAGCTCCATGATTTTTGCTTGCTGAGCTGCATAAGAAGTGCCTGCTCAGTCCCCAGAGAGGAGCCGGCTGAATCACGTGATTAGAGTCTGCTTATCCAGTTCATTACAGCCTTCAGCTCCAATTATTATTGCCTGCTAAGTTGCGTGATTCCTGCCTGCTCAGGTCCGTGAGTATTGCCTGCTGAGTTGCGTGATTCCTGCCAGCTCAGCTCCATGATTATTGCCTGCTGAGCTGCGCGATTCCTGACTGCTAGCTTCTTGCTTATTGGCTGCTGAGCTGCCTGATTCCTGCCTGCTCTGCTTCTTGATTATTGCCTGCTGAGCTGCGTGATTCCTGCTTGCTCAGCTCCAGGATTATTGCCTGCTGAGCTGCGTGATTCCTGACTGCTAGCTTCTTGATTATTGGCTGCTGAGCTGCCTGATTCCTGCCTGCTCTGCTTCTTGATTATTGCCTGCTGAGCTGCGTGATTCCTGCTTGCTCAGCTCCAGGATTATTGCCTGCTGAGCTGCGTGATTCGTGCCTGCTCAGCTCCTTGATTACTGTCTGCTGAGCTGCGTGATTCCTGCCTGCTCAGCTCCAGGAGTATTGTCTGCTGGGCTGCAAGATTCGTGTGTGCTCAGTCTCGGGTGTCAAGCCTGCTGAGTCACGTGTTTAGAGTCTGCTTAGCCACTTAATGGCAGTCTGCTCAGCTCCTTGATTTTTGCCAGCTGAGCTGCGAGATTCGTGCCTGCTCAGCTCCTTGATCTTTGCCTGCTGAGCTGAGTGATTCCTGCCTGCTCAGCTCCATGAGTATTGCCTGCTGAGCTGCATGATTGGTGCCTGCTGAGCTGCACCATTGGTGTCTGCTGAGCTGCCCAAATTGTGTCTGCTCAGTCACGGGTGTAGAGCCTGCTGCGTCACGTGTTTAGAGTCTGCTTAACCACTTCATTACAGTTTGCTCAGCTCCTTGACGATTTCCTGCTCCTCTCCGTGATTAGTGCCCTCTTAGCCAAGTGATTAGTGCCTGCTCAGCTCTTTGATTATTGCCTCCTGAAGCACGTGATCAGTGCATGATAGCCACGTGATCAGCGCCTCTCAGTCACGTGATCAGCGCCCCTCAGTCACGTGATCAGCGCCTCTCAGTCACGTGATCAGTGCCTCTCAGTCACGTGATCAGTGCATGCTCAGTCACGTGATCAGTGCCTCTCAGTCACGTGATCAGTGCCTCTCAGTCACGTGATCAGTGCATGCTCAGTCACGTGATCAGTGCATGCTCAGCCACGTGATCAGGGCCTGCTCAGTCACGTGATCAGGGTCTGCTGAATCAAGGGATTAGCGCTTGCTCAGCTGCATGCTTAATCCCTGCTCAGCTGCCTGACTCGTGCCTGATCAGCTGTGTGATTAGTCCCTGCTCAGCTGCGTGATTAGTGCCTGCTCAAGACCGGGTTAGGAGCCGGCTGAGTGACGTGATTAGAGTCTGCTTAGCCACTTCATTACAGTCTGCTCAGCTCCATGATTATTGCCTGCTAAGCTGCGTGATTCCTGCCTGCTCAGCTTCTTGATTATTGCCTGCTGAGCTGCGTGATTCCTGCTTGCTCAGCTCCATATTTATTGCCTGCTGAGCTGCGTGATTCCTGCCTGCTCAGCTTCTTGATTATTGCATGCTGAGCTGCGTGATTCCTGTTTGCTCAGCTCCATGATTATTGCCTGCTGAGCTGCGTGATTCCTGCTTGCTCAGCTCCATGATTTTTGCTTGCTGAGCTGCATAAGAAGTGCCTGCTCAGTCCCCAGAGAGGAGCCGGCTGAATCACGTGATTAGAGTCTGCTTATCCAGTTCATTACAGCCTTCAGCTCCAATTATTATTGCCTGCTAAGTTGCGTGATTCCTGCCTGCTCAGGTCCGTGAGTATTGCCTGCTGAGTTGCGTGATTCCTGCCAGCTCAGCTCCATGATTATTGCCTGCTGAGCTGCGCGATTCCTGACTGCTAGCTTCTTGCTTATTGGCTGCTGAGCTGCCTGATTCCTGCCTGCTCTGCTTCTTGATTATTGCCTGCTGAGCTGCGTGATTCCTGCTTGCTCAGCTCCAGGATTATTGCCTGCTGAGCTGCGTGATTCGTGCCTGCTCAGCTCCTTGATTACTGTCTGCTGAGCTGCGTGATTCCTGCCTGCTCAGCTCCAGGAGTATTGTCTGCTGGGCTGCAAGATTCGTGTGTGCTCAGTCACGGGTGTCAAGCCTGCTGAGTCACGTGTTTAGAGTCTGCTTAGCCACTTAATGGCAGTCTGCTCAGCTCCTTGATTTTTGCCAGCTGAGCTGCGAGATTCGTGCCTGCTCAGCTCCTTGATCTTTGCCTGCTGAGCTGAGTGATTCCTGCCTGCTCAGCTCCATGAGTATTGCCTGCTGAGCTGCATGATTGGTGTCTGCTGAGCTGCACCATTTGTGTCTGCTGAGCTGCACCATTGGTGTCTGCTGAGCTGCCCAAATTGTGTCTGCTCAGTCACGGGTGTAGAGCCTGCTGCGTCACGTGTTTAGAGTCTGCTTAACCACTTCATTACAGTTTGCTCAGCTCCTTGACGATTTCCTGCTCCTCTCCGTGATTAGTGCCCTCTTAGCCAAGTGATTAGTGCCTGCTCAGCTCTTTGATTATTGCCTCCTGAAGCACGTGATCAGTGCATGGTAGCCACGTGATCAGCGCCTCTCAGTCACGTGATCAGCGCCCCTCAGTCACGTGATCAGCGCCTCTCAGTCACGTGATCAGTGCATGCTCAGTCACGTGATCAGTGCCTCTCAGTCACGTGATCAGTGCCTCTCAGTCACGTGATCAGTGCATGCTCAGTCAGGTGATCAGTGCATGCTCAGCCACGTGATCAGGGCCTGCTCAGTCACGTGATCAGGGTCTGCTGAATCAAGGGATTAGCGCTTGCTCAGCTGCATGCTTAATCCCTGCTCAGCTGCCTGACTCGTGCCTGATCAGCTGTGTGATTAGTCCCTGCTCAGCTGCGTGATTAGTGCCTGCTCAAGACCGGGTTAGGAGCCGGCTGAGTGACGTGATTAGAGTCTGCTTAGCCACTTCATTACAGTCTGCTCAGCTCCATGATTATTGCCTGCTAAGCTGCGTGATTCCTGCCTGCTCAGCTTCTTGATTATTGCCTGCTGAGCTGCGTGATTCCTGCTTGCTCAGCTCCATATTTATTGCCTGCTGAGCTGCGTGATTCCTGCCTGCTCAGCTTCTTGATTATTGCATGCTGAGCTGCGTGATTCCTGTTTGCTCAGCTCCATGATTATTGCCTGCTGAGCTGCGTGATTCCTGCTTGCTCAGCTCCATGATTTTTGCTTGCTGAGCTGCATAAGAAGTGCCTGCTCAGTCCCCAGAGAGGAGCCGGCTGAATCACGTGATTAGAGTCTGCTTATCCAGTTCATTACAGCCTTCAGCTCCAATTATTATTGCCTGCTAAGTTGCGTGATTCCTGCCTGCTCAGGTCCGTGAGTATTGCCTGCTGAGTTGCGTGATTCCTGCCAGCTCAGCTCCATGATTATTGCCTGCTGAGCTGCGCGATTCCTGACTGCTAGCTTCTTGCTTATTGGCTGCTGAGCTGCCTGATTCCTGCCTGCTCTGCTTCTTGATTATTGCCTGCTGAGCTGCGTGATTCCTGCTTGCTCAGCTCCAGGATTATTGCCTGCTGAGCTGCGTGATTCGTGCCTGCTCAGCTCCTTGATTACTGTCTGCTGAGCTGCGTGATTCCTGCCTGCTCAGCTCCAGGAGTATTGTCTGCTGGGCTGCAAGATTCGTGTGTGCTCAGTCACGGGTGTCAAGCCTGCTGAGTCACGTGTTTAGAGTCTGCTTAGCCACTTAATGGCAGTCTGCTCAGCTCCTTGATTTTTGCCAGCTGAGCTGCGAGATTCGTGCCTGCTCAGCTCCTTGATCTTTGCCTGCTGAGCTGAGTGATTCCTGCCTGCTCAGCTCCATGAGTATTGCCTGCTGAGCTGCATGATTGGTGTCTGCTGAGCTGCATCATTTGTGTCTGCTGAGCTGCACCATTGGTGTCTGCTGAGCTGCCCAAATTGTGTCTGCTCAGTCACGGGTGTAGAGCCTGCTGCGTCACGTGTTTAGAGTCTGCTTAACCACTTCATTACAGTTTGCTCAGCTCCTTGACGATTTCCTGCTCCTCTCCGTGATTAGTGCCCTCTTAGCCAAGTGATTAGTGCCTGCTCAGCTCTTTGATTATTGCCTCCTGAAGCACGTGATCAGTGCATGATAGCCACGTGATCAGCGCCTCTCAGTCACGTGATCAGCGCCCCTCAGTCACGTGATCAGCGCCTCTCAGTCACGTGATCAGTGCATGCTCAGTCACGTGATCAGTGCCTCTCAGTCACGTGATCAGTGCCTCTCAGTCACGTGATCATTGCATGCTCAGTCACGTGATCAGTGCATGCTCAGCCACGTGATCAGGGCCTGCTCAGTCACGTGATCAGGGTCTGCTGAATCAAGGGATTAGCGCTTGCTCAGCTGCATGCTTAATCCCTGCTCAGCTGCCTGACTCGTGCCTGATCAGCTGTGTGATTAGTCCCTGCTCAGCTGCGTGATTAGTGCCTGCTCAAGACCGGGTTAGGAGCCGGCTGAGTGACGTGATTAGAGTCTGCTTAGCCACTTCATTACAGTCTGCTCAGCTCCATGATTATTGCCTGCTAAGCTGCGTGATTCCTGCCTGCTCAGCTTCTTGATTATTGCCTGCTGAGCTGCGTGATTCCTGCTTGCTCAGCTCCATATTTATTGCCTGCTGAGCTGCGTGATTCCTGCCTGCTCAGCTTCTTGATTATTGCATGCTGAGCTGCGTGATTCCTGTTTGCTCAGCTCCATGATTATTGCCTGCTGAGCTGCGTGATTCCTGCTTGCTCAGCTCCATGATTTTTGCTTGCTGAGCTGCATAATAAGTGCCTGCTCAGTCCCCAGAGAGGAGCCGGCTGAATCACGTGATTAGAGTCTGCTTATCCAGTTCATTACAGCCTTCAGCTCCAATTATTATTGCCTGCTAAGTTGCGTGATTCCTGCCTGCTCAGGTCCGTGAGTATTGCCTGCTGAGTTGCGTGATTCCTGCCAGCTCAGCTCCATGATTATTGCCTGCTGAGCTGCGCGATTCCTGACTGCTAGCTTCTTGCTTATTGGCTGCTGAGCTGCCTGATTCCTGCCTGCTCTGCTTCTTGATTATTGCCTGCTGAGCTGCGTGATTCCTGCTTGCTCAGCTCCAGGATTATTGCCTGCTGAGCTGCGTGATTCGTGCCTGCTCAGCTCCTTGATTACTGTCTGCTGAGCTGCGTGATTCCTGCCTGCTCAGCTCCAGGAGTATTGTCTGCTGGGCTGCAAGATTCGTGTCTGCTCAGTCACGGGTGTCAAGCCTGCTGAGTCACGTGTTTAGAGTCTGCTTAGCCTCTTAATGGCAGTCTGCTCAGCTCCTTGATTTTTGCCAGCTGAGCTGCGAGATTCGTGCCTGCTCAGCTCCTTGATCTTTGCCTGCTGAGCTGTGTGATTCCTGCCTGCTCAGCTCCATGAGTATTGCCTGCTGAGCTGCATGATTGGTGTCTGCTGAGCTGCATGATTGGTGTCTGCTGAGCTGCACCATTGGTGTCTGCTGAGCTGCCCAAATTGTGTCTGCTCAGTCACGGGTGTAGAGCCTGCTGCGTCACGTGTTTAGAGTCTGCTTAACCACTTCATTACAGTTTGCTCAGCTCCTTGACGATTTTCTGCTCCTCTCCGTGATTAGTGCCCTCTTAGCCAAGTGATTAGTGCCTGCTCAGCTCTTTGATTATTGCCTCCTGAAGCACGTGATCAGTGCATGATAGCCAAGTGATCAGCGCCTCTCAGTCACGTGATCAGCGCCCCTCAGTCACGTGATCAGCGCCTCTCAGTCACGTGGTCAGTGCCTCTCAGTCACGTGATCAGTGCATGCTCAGTCACGTGATCAGTGCCTCTCAGTCACGTGATCAGTGCCTCTCAGTCACGTGATCAGTGCATGCTCTGTCACGTGATCAGTGCATGCTCAGCCACGTGATCAGGGCCTGCTCAGTCACGTGATCAGGGTCTGCTGAATCAAGGGATTAGCGCTTGCTCAGCTGCATGCTTAATCCCTGCTCAGCTGCCTGACTCGTGCCTGATCAGCTGTGTGATTAGTCCCTGCTCAGCTGCGTGATTAGTGCCTGCTCAAGACCGGGTTAGGAGCCGGCTGAGTGACGTGATTAGAGTCTGCTTAGCCACTTCATTACAGTCTGCTAAGCTCCATGATTATTGCCTGCTAAGCTGCGTGATTCCTGCCTGCTCAGCTTCTTGATTATTGCCTGCTGAGCTGCGTGATTCCTGCTTGCTCAGCTCCATATTTATTGCCTGCTGAGCTGCGTGATTCCTGCCTGCTCAGCTTCTTGATTATTGCATGCTGAGCTGCGTGATTCCTGTTTGCTCAGCTCCATGATTATTGCCTGCTGAGCTGCGTGATTCCTGCTTGCTCAGCTCCATGATTTTTGCTTGCTGAGCTGCATAATAAGTGCCTGCTCAGTCCCCAGAGAGGAGCCGGCTGAATCACGTGATTAGAGTCTGCTTATCCAGTTCATTACAGCCTTCAGCTCCAATTATTATTGCCTGCTAAGTTGCGTGATTCCTGCCTGCTCAGGTCCGTGAGTATTGCCTGCTGAGTTGCGTGATTCCTGCCAGCTCAGCTCCATGATTATTGCCTGCTGAGCTGCGCGATTCCTGACTGCTAGCTTCTTGCTTATTGGCTGCTGAGCTGCCTGATTCCTGCCTGCTCTGCTTCTTGATTATTGCCTGCTGAGCTGCGTGATTCCTGCTTGCTCAGCTCCAGGAGTATTGCCTGCTGAGCTGCGCGATTCCTGACTGCTAGCTCCTTGCTTATTGGCTGCTGAGCTGCCTGATTCCTGCCTGCTCTGCTTCTTGATTATTGCCTGCTGAGCTGCGTGATTCCTGCTTGCTCAGCTCCAGGATTATTGCCTGCTGAGCTGCGTGATTCGTGCCTGCTCAGCTCCTTGATTACTGTCTGCTGAGCTGCGTGATTCCTGCCTGCTCAGCTCCAGGAGTATTGTCCGCTGGGCTGCAAGATTCGTGTGTGCTCAGTCTCGGGTGTCAAGCCTGCTGAGTCACGTGTTTAGAGTCTGCTTAGCCACTTAATGGCAGTCTGCTCAGCTCCTTGATTTTTGCCAGCTGAGCTGCGAGATTCGTGCCTGCTCAGCTCCTTGATCTTTGCCTGCTGAGCTGCATGATTGGTGTCTGCTGGCTGCACCATTTGTGTCTGCTGAGCTGCACCATTGGTGTCTGCTGAGCTGCCCAAATTGTGTCTGCTCAGTCACGGGTGTAGAGCCTGCAGCGTCACGTGTTTAGAGTCTGCTTAACCACTTCATTACAGTTTGCTCAGCTCCTTGACGATTTCCTGCTCCTCTCCGTGATTAGTGCCCTCTTAGCCAAGTGATTAGTGCCTGCTCAGCTCTTTGATTATTGCCTCCTGAAGCACGTGATCAGTGCATGATAGCCACGTGATCAGCGCCTCTCAGTCACGTGATCAGCGCCCCTCAGTCACGTGATCAGCACCTCTCAGTCACGTGATCAGTGCCTCTCAGTCACGTGATCAGTGCATGCTCAGTCACGTGATCAGTGCCTCTCAGTCACGTGATCAGTGCCTCTCAGTCACGTGATCAGTGCATGCTCAGTCACGTGATCAGTGCATGCTCAGCCACGTGATCAGGGCCTGCTCAGTCACGTGATCAGGGTCTGCTGAATCAAGGGATTAGCGCTTGCTCAGCTGCATGCTTAATCCCTGCTCAGCTGCGTGACTCGTGCCTGATCAGCTGTGTGATTAGTCCCTGCTCAGCTGCGTGATTAGTGCCTGCTCAAGACCGGGTTAGGAGCCGGCTGAGTGACGTGATTAGAGTCTGCTTAGCCACTTCATTACAGTCTGCTCAGCTCCATGATTATTGCCTGCTGAGCTGCGCGATTCCTGACTGCTAGCTTCTTGCTTATTGGCTGCTGAGCTGCCTGATTCCTGCCTGCTCTGCTTCTTGATTATTGCCTGCTGAGCTGCGTGATTCCTGCTTGCTCAGCTCCAGGATTATTGCCTGCTGAGCTGCGTGATTCGTGCCTGCTCAGCTCCTTGATTACTGTCTGCTGAGCTGCGTGATTCCTGCCTGCTCAGCTCCAGGAGTATTGTCTGCTGGGCTGCAAGATTCGTGTGTGCTCAGTCACGGGTGTCAAGCCTGCTGAGTCACGTGTTTAGAGTCTGCTTAGCCACTTAATGGCAGTCTGCTCAGCTCCTTGATTTTTGCCAGCTGAGCTGCGAGATTCGTGCCTGCTCAGCTCCTTGATCTTTGCCTGCTGAGCTGTGTGATTCCTGCCTGCTCAGCTCCATGAGTATTGCCTGCTGAGCTGCATGATTGGTGTCTGCTGAGCTGCACCATTTGTGTCTGCTGAGCTGCACCATTGGTGTCTGCTGAGCTGCCCAAATTGTGTCTGCTCAGTCACGGGTGTAGAGCCTGCTGCGTCACGTGTTTAGAGTCTGCTTAACCACTTCATTACAGTTTGCTCAGCTCCTTGACGATTTCCTGCTCCTCTCCGTGATTAGTGCCCTCTTAGCCAAGTGATTAGTGCCTGCTCAGCTCTTTGATTATTGCCTCCTGAAGCACGTGATCAGTGCATGATAGCCACGTGATCAGCGCCTCTCAGTCACGTGATCAGCGCCCCTCAGTCACGTGATCAGCGCCTCTCAGTCACGTGATCAGTGCCTCTCAGTCACGTGATCAGTGCATGCTCAGTCACGTGATCAGTGCCTCTCAGTCACGTGATCAGTGCCTCTAAGTCACGTGATCAGTGCATGCTCAGTCACGTGATCAGTGCATGCTCAGCCACGTGATCAGGGCCTGCTCAGTCACGTGAGCAGGGTCTGCTGAATCAAGGGATTAGCGCTTGCTCAGCTGCATGCTTAATCCCTGCTCAGCTGCCTGACTCGTGCCTGATCAGCTGTGTGATTAGTCCCTGCTCAGCTGCGTGATTAGTGCCTGCTCAAGACCGGGTTAGGAGCCGGCTGAGTGACGTGATTAGAGTCTGCTTAGCCACTTCATTACAGTCTGCTCAGCTCCATGATTATTGCCTGCTAAGCTGCGTGATTCCTGCCTGCTCAGCTTCTTGATTATTGCCTGCTGAGCTGCGTGATTCCTGCCTGCTCAGCTTCTTGATTATTGCATGCTGAGCTGCGTGATTCCTGTTTGCTCAGCTCCATGATTATTGCCTGCTGAGCTGCGTGATTCCTGCTTGCTCAGCTCCATGATTTTTGCTTGCTGAGCTGCATAATAAGTGCCTGCTCAGTCCCCAGAGAGGAGCCGGCTGAATCACGTGATTAGAGTCTGCTTATCCAGTTCATTACAGCCTTCAGCTCCAATTATTATTGCCTGCTAAGTTGCGTGATTCCTGCCTGCTCAGGTCCGTGAGTATTGCCTGCTGAGTTGCGTGATTCCTGCCAGCTCAGCTCCAGGAGTATTGTCTGCTGGGCTGCAAGATTCGTGTGTGCTCAGTCACGGGTGTCAAGCCTGCTGAGTCACGTGTTTAGAGTCTGCTTAGCCACTTAATGGCAGTCTGCTCAGCTCCTTGATTTTTGCCAGCTGAGCTGCGAGATTCGTGCCTGCTCAGCTCCTTGATCTTTGCCTGCTGAGCTGAGTGATTCCTGCCTGCTCAGCTCCATGAGTATTGCCTGCTGAGCTGCATGATTGGTGTCTGCTGAGCTGCACCATTTGTGTCTGCTGAGCTGCACCATTGGTGTCTGCTGAGCTGCCCAAATTGTGTCTGCTCAGTCACGGGTGTAGAGCCTGCTGCGTCACGTGTTTAGAGTCTGCTTAACCACTTCATTACAGTTTGCTCAGCTCCTTGACGATTTCCTGCTCCTCTCCGTGATTAGTGCCCTCTTAGCCAAGTGATTAGTGCCTGCTCAGCTCTTTGATTATTGCCTCCTGAAGCACGTGATCAGTGCATGATAGCCACGTGATCAGCGCCTCTCAGTCACGTGATCAGCGCCCCTCAGTCACGTGATCAGCGCCTCTCAGTCACGTGATCAGTGCCTCTCAGTCACGTGATCAGTGCATGCTCAGTCACGTGATCAGGGTCTGCTGAATCAAAGGATTAGCGCTTGCTCAGCTGCATGCTTAATCCCTGCTCAGCTGCGTGACTCGTGCCTGATCAGCTGTGTGATTAGTCCCTGCTCAGCTTCGTGATTAGTGCCTGCTCAAGACCGGCTTAGGAGCCGGCTGAGTGACGTGATTATAGTCTGCTTAGCCACTTCATTACAGTCTACTCAGCTCCATGATTATTGCCTGCTGAGCTGCCTGATTCCTGCCTGCTCAGCTTCTTGATTATTGCCTGCTGAGCTGCGTGATTCCTGCTTGTTCAGCTCCATGATTATTGCCTGCTGAGCTGCGTGATTCCTGCTTGCTCAGCTCCATGATTTTTGCTTGCTGAGCTGCATAATAAGTGCCTGCTCAGTCCCCAGAGAGGAGCCGGCTGAATCACGTGATTAGAGTCTGCTTATCCAGTTCATACAGCCTTCAGCTCCAATTATTATTGCCTGCTAAGTTGCGTGATTCCTGCCTGCTCAGGTCCGTGAGTATTGCCTGCTGAGTTGCGTGATTCCTGCCAGCTCAGCTCCATGATTATTGTCTGCTGAGCTGCGCGATTCCTGACTGCTAGCTTCTTGCTTATTGGCTGCTGAGCTGCCTGATTCCTGCCTGCTCTGCTTCTTGATTATTGCCTGCTGAGCTGCGTGATTCCTGCTTGCTCAGCTCCAGGATTATTGCCTGCTGAGCTGCGTGATTCGTGCCTGCTCAGCTCCTTGATTACTGTCTGCTGAGCTGCGTGATTCCTGCCTGCTCAGCTCCAGGAGTATTGTCTGCTGGGCTGCAAGATTCGTGTGTGCTCAGTCACGGGTGTAGAGCCTGCTGCGTCACGTGTTTAGAGTCTGCTTAACCACTTCATTACAGTTTGCTCAGCTCCTTGACGATTTCCTGCTCCTCTCCGTGATTAGTGCCCTCTTAGCCAAGTGATTAGTGCCTGCTCAGCTCTTTGATTATTGCCTCCTGAAGCACGTGATCAGTGCATGATAGCCACGTGATCAGCGCCTCTCAGTCACGTGATCAGCGCCCCTCAGTCACGTGATCAGCGCCTCTCAGTCACGTGATCAGTGCCTCTCAGTCACGTGATCAGTGCATGCTCAGTCACGTGATCAGTGCCTCTCAGTCACGTGATCAGTGCCTCTCAGTCACGTGATCAGTGCATGCTCAGTCACGTGATCAGTGCATGTTCAGCCACGTGATCAGGGCCTGCTCAGTCACGTGATCAGGGTCTGCTGAATCAAGGGATTAGCGCTTGCTCAGCTGCATGCTTAATCCCTGCTCAGCTGCGTGACTCGTGCCTGATCAGCTGTGTGATTAGTCCCTGCTCAGCTGCGTGATTAGTGCCTGCTCAAGACCGGGTTAGGAGCCGGCTGAGTGACGTGATTAGAGTCTGCTTAGCCACTTCATTACAGTCTGCTCAGCTCCATGATTATTGCCTGCTAAGCTGTGTGATTCCTGCCTGCTCAGCTTCTTGATTATTGCCTGCTGAGCTGCGTGATTCCTGCTTGCTCAACTCCATATTTATTGCCTGCTGAGCTGCGTGATTCCTGCTTGCTCAGCTCCATGATTTTTGCTTGCTGAGCTGCATAATAAGTGCCTGCTCAGTCCCTAGAGAGGAGCCGGCTGAATCACGTGATTAGAGTCTGCTTACCCAGTTCATTACAGCCTTCAGCTCCAATTATTATTGCCTGCTAAGTTTCGTTATTCCTGCCTGCTCAGGTCCGTGAGTATTGCCTGCTGAGTTGCGTGATTCCTGCCAGCTCAGCTCCATGATTATTGCCTGCTGTGCTGCGCGATTCCTGACTGCTAGCTTCTTGTTTATTGGCTGCTGAGCTGCCTGATTCCTGCCTGCTCTGCTTCTTGATTATTGCCTGCTGAGCTGCGTGATTCCTGCCTGCTCAGCTCCAGGAATATTGTCTGCTGGGCTGCAAGATTCGTGTCTGCTCAGTCACGGGTGTCAAGCCTGCTGAGTCACGTGTTTAGAGTCTGCTTAGCCACTTAATGGCAGTCTGCTCAGCTCCTTGATTTTTGCCAGCTGAGCTGCGAGTTTTGTGCCTGCTCTGCTCCTTGATCTTTGCCTGCTGAGCTGTGTGATTCGTGCCTGCTCAGTTCCATGAGTATTGCCTGCTGAGCTGCATGATTGGTGTCTGCTGAGCTGCACCATTTGTGTCTGCTGAGCTGCACCATTGGTGTCTGCTGAGCTGCCCAAATTGTGTCTGCTCAGTCACGGGTGTAGAGCCTGCTACGTCACGTGTTTAGAGTCTGCTTAACCACTTCATTACAGTTTGCTCAGCTCCTTGACGATTTCCTGCTCCTCTCCGTGATTAGTGCCCTCTTAGCCAAGTGATTAGTGCCTGCTCAGCTCTTTGATTATTGCCTCCTGAAGCACGTGATCAGTGCATGATAGCCACGTGATCAGCGCCTCTCAGTCACGTGATCAGCGCCCCTCAGTCACGTGATCAGCGCCTCTCAGTCACGTGATCAGTGCCTCTCAGTCACGTGATCAGTGCATGCTCAGTCACGTGATCAGTGCCTCTCAGTCACGTGATCAGTGCCTCTCAGTCACGTGATCAGTGCATGCTCAGTCACGTGATCAGTGCATGCTCAGCCACGTGATCAGGGCCTGCTCAGTCACGTGAGCAGGGTCTGCTGAATCAAGGGATTAGCGCTTGCTCAGCTGCATGCTTAATCCCTGCTCAGCTGCCTGACTCGTGCCTGATCAGCTGTGTGATTAGTCCCTGCTCAGCTGCGTGATTAGTGCCTGCTCAAGACCGGGTTAGGAGCCGGCTGAGTGACGTGATTAGAGTCTGCTTAGCCACTTCATTACAGTCTGCTCAGCTCCATGATTATTGCCTGCTAAGCTGCGTGATTCCTGCCTGCTCAGCTTCTTGATTATTGCCTGCTGAGCTGCGTGATTCCTGCTTGCTCAGCTCCATATTTATTGCCTGCTGAGCTGCGTGATTCCTGCCTGCTCAGCTTCTTGATTATTGCATGCTGAGCTGCGTGATTCCTGTTTGCTCAGCTCCATGATTATTGCCTGCTGAGCTGCGTGATTCCTGCTTGCTCAGCTCCATGATTTTTGCTTGCTGAGCTGCATAATAAATGCCTGCTCAGTCCCCAGAGAGGAGCCGGCTGAATCACGTGATTAGAGTCTGCTTATCCAGTTCATTACAGCCTTCACCTCCAATTATTATTGCCTGCTAAGTTGCGTGATTCCTGCCTGCTCAGGTCCGTGAGTATTGCCTGCTGAGTTGCGTGATTCCTGCCAGCTCAGCTCCATGATTATTGCCTGCTGAGCTGCGCGATTCCTGACTGCTAGCTTCTTGCTTATTGGCTGCTGAGCTGCCTGATTCCTGCCTGCTCTGCTTCTTGATTATTGCCTGCTGAGCTGCGTGATTCCTGCTTGCTCAGCTCCAGGATTATTGCCTGCTGAGCTGCGTGATTCCTGCTTGCTCAGCTCCAGGATTTTTGCCTGCTGAGCTGCGTGATTCGTGCCTGCTCAGCTCCTTGATTACTGTCTGCTGAGCTGCGTGATTCCTGCCTGCTCAGCTCCAGGAGTATTGTCTGCTGGGCTGCAAGATTCGTGTGTGCTCAGTCACGGGTGTCAAGCCTGCTGAGTCACGTGTTTAGAGTCTGCTTAGCCACTTAATGGCAGTCTGCTCAGCTCCTTGATTTTTGCCAGCTGAGCTGCGAGATTCGTGCCTGCTCAGCTCCTTGATCTTTGCCTGCTGAGCTGAGTGATTCCTGCCTGCTCAGCTCCATGAGTATTGCCTGCTGAGCTGCATGATTGGTGTCTGCTGAGCTGCACCATTTGTGTCTGCTGAGCGGCACCATTGGTGTCTGCTGAGCTGCCCAAATTGTGTCTGCTCAGTCACGGGTGTAGAGCCTGCAGCGTCACGTGTTTAGAGTCTGCTTAACCACTTCATTACAGTTTGCTCAGCTCCTTGACGATTTCCTGCTCCTCTCCGTGATTAGTGCCCTCTTAGCCAAGTGATTAGTGCCTGCTCAGCTCTTTGATTATTGCCTCCTGAAGCACGTGATCAGTGCATGATAGCCACGTGATCAGCGCCTCTCAGTCACGTGATCAGCGCCCCTCAGTCACGTGATCAGCGCCTCTCAGTCACGTGATCAGTGCCTCTCAGTCACGTGATCAGTGCATGCTCAGTCACGTGATCAGTGCCTCTCAGTCACGTGATCAGTGCCTCTCAGTCACGTGATCAGTGCATGCTCAGTCACGTGATCAGTGCATGCTCAGCCACGTGATCAGGGCCTGCTCAGTCACGTGATCAGGGTCTGCTGAATCAAGGGATTAGCGCTTGCTCAGCTGCATGCTTAATCCCTGCTCAGCTGCCTGACTCGTGCCTGATCAGCTGTGTGATTAGTCCCTGCTCAGCTGCGTGATTAGTGCCTGCTCAAGACCGGGTTAGGAGCCGGCTGAGTGACGTGATTAGAGTCTGCTTAGCCACTTCATTACAGTCTGCTCAATTCCATGATTATTGCCTGCTGAGCTGCGCGATTCCTGACTGCTAGCTTCTTGCTTATTGGCTGCTGAGCTGCCTGATTCCTGCCTGCTCTGCTTCTTGATTATTGCCTGCTGAGCTGCGTGATTCCTGCTTGCTCAGCTCCAGGATTATTGCCTGCTGAGCTGCGTGAGTCGTGCCTGCTCAGCTCCTTGATTACTGTCTGCTGAGCTGCATGATTCCTGCCTGCTCAGCTCCAGGAGTATTGTCTGCTGGGCTGCAAGATTCGTGTGTGCTCAGTCACGGGTGTCAAGCCTGCTGAGTCACGTGTTTAGAGTCTGCTTAGCCACTTAATGGCAGTCTGCTCAGCTCCTTGATTTTTGCCAGCTGAGCTGCGAGATTCGTGCCTGCTCAGCTCCTTGATCTTTGCCTGCTGAGCTGTGTGATTCCTGCCTGCTCAGCTCCATGAGTATTGCCTGCCTAGCTGCATGATTGGTGTCTGCTGAGCTGCACCATTTGTGTCTGCTGAGCTGCACCATTGGTGTCTGCTGAGCTGCCCAAATTGTGTCTGCTCAGTCACGGGTGTAGTGCCTGCTCAGCTCCTTGACGATTTCCTGCTCCTCTCCGTGATTAGTGCCCTCTTAGCCAAGTGATTAGTGCCTGCTCAGCTCTTTGATTATTGCCTCCTGAAGCACGTGATCAGTGCATGGTAGCCACGTGATCAGCGCCTCTCAGTCACGTGATCAGTGCCTCTCAGTCACGTGATCAGTGCATGCTCAGTCACGTGATCAGTGCCTCTCAGTCACGTGATCAGTGCCTCTCAGTCACGTGATCAGTGCATGCTCAGTCACGTGATCAGTGCATGCTCAGCCACGTGATCAGGGCCTGCTCAGTCACGTGAGCAGGGTCTGCTGAATCAAGGGATTAGCGCTTGCTCAGCTGCATGCTTAATCCCTGCTCAGCTGCCTGACTCGTGCCTGATCAGCTGTGTGATTAGTCCCTGCTCAGCTGCGTGATTAGTGCCTGCTCAAGACCGGGTTAGGAGCCGGCTGAGTGACGTGATTAGAGTCTGCTTAGCCACTTCATTACAGTCTGCTCAGCTCCATGATTATTGCCTGCTACGCTGCGTGATTCCTGCCTGCTCAGCTTCTTGATTATTGCCTGCTGAGCTGCGTGATTCCTGCTTGCTCAGCTTCTTGATTATTGCATGCTGAGCTGCGTGATTCCTGTTTGCTCAGCTCCATGATTATTGCCTGCTGAGCTGCGTGATTCCTGCTTGCTCAGCTCCATGATTTTTGCTTGCTGAGCTGCATAATAAGTGCCTGCTCAGTCCCCAGAGAGGAGCCGGCTGAATCACGTGATTAGAGTCTGCTTATCCAGTTCATTACAGCCTTCAGCTCCAATTATTATTGCCTGCTAAGTTGCGTGATTCCTGCCTGCTCAGGTCCGTGAGTATTGCCTGCTGAGTTGCGTGATTCCTGCCAGCTCAGCTCCAGGAGTATTGTCTGCTGGGCTGCAAGATTCGTGTGTGCTCAGTCACGGGTGTCAAGCCTGCTGAGTCACGTGTTTAGAGTCTGCTTAGCCACTTAATGGCAGTCTGCTCAGCTCCTTGATTTTTGCCAGCTGAGCTGCGAGATTCGTGCCTGCTCAGCTCCTTGATCTTTGCCTGCTGAGCTGTGTGATTCCTGCCTGCTCAGCTCCATGAGTATTGCCTGCTGAGCTGCATGATTGGTGTCTGCTGAGCTGCACCATTTGTGTCTGCTGAGCTGCACCATTGGTGTCTGCTGAGCTGCCCAAATTGTGTCTGCTCAGTCACGGGTGTAGAGCCTGCTGCGTCACGTGTTTAGAGTCTGCTTAACCACTTCATTACAGTTTGCTCAGCTCCTTGACGATTTCCTGCTCCTCTCCGTGATTAGTGCCCTCTTAGCCAAGTGATTAGTGCCTGCTCAGCTCTTTGATTATTGCCTCCTGAAGCACGTGATCAGTGCATGATAGCCACGTGATCAGCGCCTCTCAGTCACGTGATCAGTGCCTCTCAGTCACGTGATCAGTGCATGCTCAGTCACGTGATCAGTGCCTCTCAGTCACGTGATCAGTGCCTCTCAGTCACGTGATCAGTGCATGCTCAGTCACGTGATCAGTGCATGCTCAGCCACGTGATCAGGGCCTGCTCAGTCACGTGAGCAGGGTCTGCTGAATCAAGGGATTAGCGCTTGCTCAGCTGCATGCTTAATCCCCGCTCAGCTGCCTGACTCGTGCCTGATCAGCTGTGTGATTAGTCCCTGCTCAGCTGCGTGATTAGTGCCTGCTCAAGACCGGGTTAGGAGCCGGCTGAGTGACGTGATTAGAGTCTGCTTAGCCACTTCATTACAGTCTGCTCAGCTCCATGATTATTGCCTGCTAAGCTGCGTGATTCCTGCCTGCTCAGCTTCTTGATTATTGCCTGCTGAGCTGCGTGATTCCTGCTTGCTCAGCTTCTTGATTATTGCATGCTGAGCTGCGTGATTCCTGTTTGCTCAGCTCCATGATTATTGCCTGCTGAGCTGCGTGATTCCTGCTTGCTCAGCTCCATGATTTTTGCTTGCTGAGCTGCATAATAAGTGACTGCTCAGTCCCCAGAGAGGAGCCGGCTGAATCACGTGATTAGAGTCTGCTTATCCAGTTCATTACAGCCTTCAGCTCCAATTATTATTGCCTGCTAAGTTGCGTGATTCCTGCCTGCTCAGGTCCGTGAGTATTGCCTGCTGAGTTGCGTGATTCCTGCCAGCTCAGCTCCAGGAGTATTGTCTGCTGGGCTGCAAGATTCGTGTGTGCTCAGTCACGGGTGTCAAGCCTGCTGAGTCACGTGTTTAGAGTCTGCTTAGCCACTTAATGGCAGTCTGCTCAGCTCCTTGATTTTTGCCAGCTGAGCTGCGAGATTCGTGCCTGCTCAGCTCCTTGATCTTTGCCTGCTGAGCTGAGTGATTCCTCCCTGCTCAGCTCCATGAGTATTGCCTGCTGAGCTGCATGATTGGTGTCTGCTGAGCTGCACCATTTGTGTCTGCTGAGCGGCACCATTGGTGTCTGCTGAGCTGCCCAAATTGTGTCTGCTCAGTCACGGGTGTAGAGCCTGCTGCGTCACGTGTTTAGAGTCTGCTTAACCACTTCATTACAGTTTGCTCAGCTCCTTGACGATTTCCTGCTCCTCTCCGTGATTAGTGCCCTCTTAGCCAAGTGATTAGTGCCTGCTCAGCTCTTTGATTATTGCCTCCTGAAGCACGTGATCAGTGCATGATAGCCACGTGATCAGCGCCTCTCAGTCACGTGATCAGCGCCCCTCAGTCACGTGATCAGCGCCTCTCAGTCACGTGATCAGTGCCTCTCAGTCACGTGATCAGTGCATGCTCAGTCACGTGATCAGGGTCTGCTGAATCAAAGGATTAGCGCTTGCTCAGCTGCATGCTTAATCCCTGCTCAGCTGCGTGACTCGTGCCTGATCAGCTGTGTGATTAGTCCCTGCTCAGCTTCGTGATTAGTGCCTGCTCAAGACCGGTTTAGGAGCCGGCTGAGTGACGTGATTAGAGTCTGCTTAGCCACTTCATTACAGTCTACTCAGCTCCATGATTATTGCCTGCTGAGCTGCCTGATTCCTGCCTGCTCAGCTTCTTGATTATTGCCTGCTGAGCTGCGTGATTCCTGCTTGCTCAGCTCCATGATTATTGCCTGCTGAGCTGCGTGATTCCTGCTTGCTCAGCTCCATGATTTTTGCTTGCTGAGCTGCATAATAAGTGCCTGCTCAGTCCCCAGAGAGGAGCCGGCTGAATCACGTGATTAGAGTCTGCTTATCCAGTTCATACAGCCTTCAGCTCCAATTATTATTGCCTGCTAAGTTGCGTGATTCCTGCCTGCTCAGGTCCGTGAGTATTGCCTGCTGAGTTGCGTGATTCCTGCCAGCTCAGCTCCATGATTATTGCCTGCTGAGCTGCGCGATTCCTGACTGCTAGCTTCTTGCTTATTGGCTGCTGAGCTGCCTGATTCCTGCCTGCTCTGCTTCTTGATTATTGCCTGCTGAGCTGCGTGATTCCTGCTTGCTCAGCTCCAGGATTATTGCCTGCTGAGCTGCGTGATTCGTGCCTGCTCAGCTCCTTGATTACTGTCTGCTGAGCTGCGTGATTCCTGCCTGCTCAGCTCCAGGAGTATTGTCTGCTGGGCTGCAAGATTCGTGTGTGCTCAGTCACGGGTGTCAAGCCTGCTGAGTCACGTGTTTAGAGTCTGCTTAGCCACTTAATGGCAGTCTGCTCAGCTCCTTGATTTTTGCCAGCTGAGCTGCGAGATTCGTGCCTGCTCAGCTCCTTGATCTTTGCCTGCTGAGCTGAGTGATTCCTGCCTGCTCAGCTCCATGAGTATTGCCTGCTGAGCTGCATGATTGGTGTCTGCTGAGCTGCACCATTTGTGTCTGCTGAGCTGCACCATTGGTGTCTGCTGAGCTGCCCAAATTGTGTCTGCTCAGTCACGGGTGTAGAGCCTGCTGCGTCACGTGTTTAGAGTCTGCTTAACCACTTCATTACAGTTTGCTCAGCTCCTTGACGATTTCCTGCTCCTCTCCGTGATTAGTGCCCTCTTAGCCAAGTGATTAGTGCCTGCTCAGCTCTTTGATTATTGCCTCCTGAAGCACGTGATCAGTGCATGATAGCCACGTGATCAGCGCCTCTCAGTCACGTGATCAGCGCCCCTCAGTCACGTGATCAGCGCCTCTCAGTCACGTGATCAGTGCCTCTCAGTCACGTGATCAGTGCATGCTCAGTCACGTGATCAGTGCCTCTCAGTCACGTGATCAGTGCCTCTCAGTCACGTGATCAGTGCATGCTCAGTCACGTGATCAGTGCATGCTCAGCCACGTGATCAGGGCCTGCTCAGTCACGTGATCAGGGTCTGCTGAATCAAGGGATTAGCGCTTGCTCAGCTGCATGCTTAATCCCTGCTCAGCTGCGTGACTCGTGCCTGATCAGCTGTGTGATTAGTCCCTGCTCAGCTGCGTGATTAGTGCCTGCTCAAGACCGGGTTAGGAGCCGGCTGAGTGACGTGATTAGAGTCTGCTTAGCCACTTCATTACAGTCTGCTCAGCTCCATGATTATTGCCTGCTAAGCTGTGTGATTCCTGCCTGCTCAGCTTCTTGATTATTGCCTGCTGAGCTGCGTGATTCCTGCTTGCTGAACTCCATATTTATTGCCTGCTGAGCTGCGTGATTCCTGCTTGCTCAGCTCCATGATTTTTGCTTGCTGAGCTGCATAATAAGTGCCTGCTCAGTCCCTAGAGAGGAGCCGGCTGAATCACGTGATTAGAGTCTGCTTATCCAGTTCATTACAGCCTTCAGCTCCAATTATTATTGCCTGCTAAGTTTCGTGATTCCTGCCTGCTCAGGTCCGTGAGTATTGCCTGCTGAGTTGCGTGATTCCTGCCAGCTCAGCTCCATGATTATTGCCTGCTGAGCTGCGCGATTCCTGACTGCTAGCTTCTTGCTTATTGGCTGCTGAGCTGCCTGATTCCTGCCTGCTCTGCTTCTTGATTATTGCCTGCTGAGCTGCGTGATTCCTGCCTGCTCAGCTCCAGGAGTATTGTCTGCTGGGCTGCAAGATTCGTGTGTGCTCAGTCACGGGTGTCAAGCCTGCTGAGTCACGTGTTTAGAGTCTGCTTAGCCACTTAATGGCAGTCTGCTCAGCTCCTTGTTTTTGCCAGCTGAGCTGCGAGTTTTGTGCCTGCTCTGCTCCTTGATCTTTGCCTGCTGAGCTGTGTGATTCGTGCCTGCTCAGTTCCATGAGTATTGCCTGCTGAGCTGCATGATTGGTGTCTGCTGAGCTGCACCATTTGTGTCTGCTGAGCTGCACCATTGGTGTCTGCTGAGCTGCCCAAATTGTGTCTGCTCAATCACGGGTGTAGAGCCTGCTGCGTCACGTGTTTAGAGTCTGCTTAACCACTTCATTACAGTTTGCTCAGCTCCTTGACGATTTCCTGCTCCTCTCCGTGATTAATGCCCTCTTAGCCAAGTGATTAGTGCCTGCTCAGCTCTTTGATTATTGCCTCCTGAAGCACGTGATCAGTGCATGATAGCCACGTGATCAGCGCCTCTCAGTCACGTGATCAGCGCCCCTCAGTCACGTGATCAGCGCCTCTCAGTCACGTGATCAGTGCCTCTCAGTCACGTGATCAGTGCATGCTCAGTCACGTGATCAGTGCCTCTCAGTCACGTGATCAGTGCCTCTCAGTCACGTGATCAGTGCATGCTCAGTCACGTGATCAGTGCCTCTCAGTCACGTGATCAGTGCCTCTCAGTCACGTGATCAGGGCCTGCTCAGTCACGTGATCAGGGTCTGCTGAATCAAGGGATTAGCGCTTGCTCAGCTGCATGCTTAATCCCTGCTCAGCTGCCTGACTCGTGCCTGATCAGCTGTGTGATTAGTCCCTGCTCAGCTGCGTGATTAGTGCCTGCTCAAGACCGGGTTAGGAGCCGGCTGAGTGACGTGATTAGAGTCTGCTTAGCCACTTCATTACAGTCTGCTCAGCTCCATGATTATTGCCTGCTAAGCTGCGTTATTCCTGCCTGCTCAGCTTCTTGATTATTGCCTGCTGAGCTGCGTGATTCCTGCTTGCTCAGCTCCATATTTATTGCCTGCTGAGCTGCGTGATTCCTGCCTGCTCAGCTTCTTGATTATTGCCTGCTGAGCTGCGTGATTCCTGCTTGCTCAGCTCCAGGATTATTGCCTGCTGAGCTGCGTGATTCGTGCCTGCTCAGCTCCTTGATTACTGTCTGCTGAGCTGCGTGATTCCTGCCTGCTCAGCTCCAGGAGTATTGTCTGCTGGGCTGCAAGATTGGTGTGTGCTCAGTCACGGGTGTCAAGCCTGCTGAGTCACGTGTTTAAGTCTGCTTAGCCACTTAATGGCAGTCTGCTCAGCTCCTTGATTTTTGCCAGCTGAGCTGTGTGATTCCTGCCTGCTCAGCTCCATGAGTATTGCCTGCTGAGCTGCATGATTGGTGTCTGCTGAGCTGCACCATTTGTGTCTGCTGAGCTGCCCAAATTGTGTCTGCTCAGTCACGGGTGTAGAGCCTGCTGCGTCACATGTTTAGAGTCTGCTTAACCACTTCATTACAGTTTGCTCAGCTCCTTGACGATTTCCTGCTCCTCTCCGTGATTAGTGCCCTCTTAGCCAAGTGATTAGTGCCTGCTCAGCTCTTTGATTATTGCCTCCTGAAGCACGTGATCAGTGCATGATAGCCACGTGATCAGCGCCTCTCAGTCACGTGATCAGTGCCTCTCAGTCACGTGATCAGTGCATGCTCAGTCACGGGATCAGTGCCCCTCGGTCTCGTGATCAGCGCCTCTCAGTCACGTGATCAGTGCCTCTCAGTCACGTGATAAGTGCATGCTCAGTCACGTGATCAGTGCCTCTCAGTCACGTGATCAGTGCCTCTCAGTCACGTGATCAGTGCATGCTCAGTCACGTGATCAATGCATGCTCAGCCACGTGATCAGGGCCTGCTCAGTCACGTGATCAGGGTCTGCAGAATCAAGGGATTAGCGCTTGCTCAGCTGCATGCTTAATCCCTGCTCGGCTGCGTGACTCGTGCCTGATCAGCTGTGTGATTAGTCCCTGCTCAGCTGCGTGATTAGTGCCTGCTCAAGACCGGGTTAGGAGCCGGCTGAGTGACGTGATTAGAGTCTGCTTAGCCACTTCATTACAGTCTGCTCAGCTCCATGATCATTGCCTGCTAAGCTGCGTGATTCCTGCCTGCTCAGCTTCTTGATTATTGCCTGCTGAGCTGCGTGATTCCTGCTTGCTCAGCTCCATATTTATTGCCTGCTGAGCTGCGTGATTCCTGCTTGCTCAGCTCCATGATTTTTGCTTGCTGAGCTGCATAATAAGTGCCTGCTCAGTCCCCAGAGAGGAGCCGGCTGAATCCCGTGATTAGAGTCTGCTTATCCAGTTCATTACAGCCTTCAGCTCCAATTATTATTGCCTGCTAAGTTGCGTGATTCCTGCCTGCTCAGGTCCGTGAGTATTGCCTGCTGAGTTGCCTGATTCCTGCCAGCTCAGCTCCATGATAATTGCCTGCTGAGCTGCGCGATTCCTGACTGCTAGCTTCTTGCTTATTGGCTGCTGAGCTGCCTGATTCCTGCCTGCTCTGCTTCTTGATTATTGCCTGCTGAGCTGCGTGATTCCTGCTTGCTCAGCTCCAGGATTATTGCCTGCTGAGCTGCGTGATTCGTGCCTGCTCAGCTCCTTGATTACTGTCTGCTGAGCTGCGTGATTCCTGCCTGCTCAGCTCCAGGAGTATTGTCTGCTGGGCTGCAAGATTCGTGTCTGCTCAGTCACGGGTGTCAAGCCTGCTGAGTCACGTGTTTAGAGTCTGCTTAGCCACTTAATGGCAGTCTGCTCAGCTCCTTGATTTTTGCCAGCTGAGCTGCGAGTTTCGTGCCTGCTCAGCTCCTTGATCTTTGCCTGCTGAGCTGAGTGATTCCTGCCTGCTCAGCTCCATGAGTATTGCCTGCTGAGCTGCATGATTGGTGTCTGCTGAGCTGCACCATTTGTGTCTGCTGAGCTGCACCATTGGTGTCTGCTGAGCTGCCCAAATTGTGTCTGCTCAGTCACGGGTGTAGAGCCTGCTGCGTCACGTGTTTAGAGTCTGCTTAACCACTTCATTACAGTTTGCTCAGCTCCTTGACGATTTCCTGCTCCTCTCCGTGATTAGTGCCCTCTTAGCCAAGTGATTAGTGCCTGCTCAGCTCTTTGATTATTGCCTCCTGAAGCACGTGATCAGTGCATGATAGCCACGTGATCAGCGCCTCTCAGTCACGTGATCAGCGCCCCTCAGTCAGGTGATCAGCGCCTCTCAGTCACGTGATCAGTGCCTCTCAGTCACGTGATCAGTGCATGCTCAGTCACGTGATCAGTGCCTCTCAGTCACGTGATCAGTGCCTCTCAGTCACGTGATCAGTGCATGCTCAGCCACGTGATCAGAGCCTGCTCAGTCACGTGATCAGGGTCTGCTGAATCAAGGGATTAGCGCTTGCTCAGCTGCATGCTTAATCCCTGCTCAGCTGCCTGACTCGTGCCTGATCAGCTGTGTGATTAGTCCCTGCTCAGCTGCGTGATTAGTGCCTGCTCAAGACCGGGTTAGGAGCCGGCTGAGTGACGTGATTAGAGTCTGCTTAGCCACTTCATTACAGTCTGCTCAGCTCCATGATTATTGCCTGCTAAGCTGCGTGATTCCTGCCTGCTCAGCTTCTTGATTATTGCCTGCTGAGCTGCGTGATTCCTGCTTGCTCAGCTCCAGAGAGGAGCCTGCTGATTCCGTGATTAGAGTCTGCTTATCCAGTTCATTCCTGTGCTCAGCTCCATGATTATTGCCTGCTGAGCTGCGTGATTCCTGCCTGCTCAGCTCCATGATTATTGCCTGCTGAGCTGCGTGATTCCTGCCTGCTCAGCTCCATGATTATTGCCTGCTGAGCTGCGCGATTCCTGACTGCTAGCTCCTTGCTTATTGGCTGCTGAGCTGCCTGATTCCTGCCTGCTCAGGTCCGTGATTATTGCCTGCTGAGTTGCGTGATTCCTGCCAGCTCAGCTCCATGTTTATTGCCTGCTGAGCTGCGTGATTCCTGCTGCTAGCTTCTTGATTATTGGCTGCTGAGCTGCCTGATTCCTGCCTGCTCTGCTTCTTGATTATTGCCTGCTGAGCTGCGTGATTCCTGCTTGCTCAGCTCCAGGATTATTGCCTGCTGAGCTGCGTGATTCGTGCCTGCTCAGCTCCTTGATTACTGTCTGCTGAGCTGCGTGATTCCTGCCTGCTCAGCTCCAGGAGTATTGTCTGCTGGGCTGCAAGATTCGTGTGTGCTCAGTCACGGGTGTCAAGCCTGCTGAGTCACGTGTTTAGAGTCTGCTTAGCCACTTAATGGCAGTCTGCTCAGCTCCTTGATTTTTGCCAGCTGAGCTGCGAGATTCGTGCCTGCTCAGCTCCTTGATCTTTGCCTGCTGAGCTGTGTGATTCCTGCCAGCTCAGCTCCATGAGTATTGCCTGCTGAGCTGCATGATTGGTGTCTGCTGAGCTGCACCATTGGTGTCTGCTGAGCTGCCCAAATTGTGTCTGCTCAGTCACGGGTGTAGAGCCTGCTGCGTCACGTGTTTAGAGTCTGCTTAACCACTTCATTACAGTTTGCTCAGCTCCTTGACGATTTCCTGCTCCTCTCCGTGATTAGTGCCCTCTTAGCCAAGTGATTAGTGCCTGCTCAGCTCTTTGATTATTGCCTCCTGAAGCACGTGATCAGTGCATGATAGCCACGTGATCAGCGCCTCTCAGTCACGTGATCAGCGCCTCTCAGTCACGTGATCAGCGCCTCTCAGTCACGTGATCAGTGCCTCTCAGTCACGTGATCAGTGCCTCAGTCACGTGATCAGTGCCTCTCAGTCACGTGATCAGTGCCTCTCAGTCACGTGATCAGTGCATGCTCAGTCACGTGATCAGTGCCTGCTCAGTCACGTGATCAGTGCCTGCTCAGTCACGTGATCAGTGCATGCTCAGTCACGTGATCAGTGCATGCTCAGCCACGTGATCAGGGCCTGCTCAGTCACGTGATCAGGGTCTGCTGAATCAAGGGATTAGCGCTTGCTCAGCTGCATGCTTAATCCCTGCTCAGCTGCCTGACTCGTGCCTGATTAGCTGTGTGATTAGTCCCTGCTCAGCTGCGTGATTAGTGCCTGCTCAAGACCGGGTTAGGAGCCTGCTGAGTGTCGTGATTAAGTCTGCTTAGCCACTTGATTCCTGTCTGCTCAGCTCCTTGATTATTGCCTGCTGAGCTGCGTGATTCCTGTCTGCTCAGCTCCTTGATTATTGCCTGCTGAGCTGCGTGATTCCTGCTTGCTCAGCTCCATGATTTTTGCTTGCTGAGCTGCATAATAAGTGCCTGCTCAGTCCCCAGAGAGGAGCCGGCTGAATCACGTGATTAGAGTCTGCTTATCCAGTTCATTACAGCCTTCAGCTCCAATTATTATTGCCTGCTAAGTTGCGTGATTCCTGCCTGCTCAGGTCCGTGAGTATTGCCTGCTGAGTTGCGTGATTCCTGCCAGCTCAGCTCCATGATTATTGCCTGCTGAGCTGCGCGATTCCTGACTGCTAGCTTCTTGCTTATTGGCTGCTGAGCTGCCTGATTCCTGCCTGCTCTGCTTCTTGATTATTGCCTGCTGAGCTGCGTGATTCCTGCTTGCTCAGCTCCAGGATTATTGCCTGCTGAGCTGCGTGATTCGTGCCTGCTCAGCTCCTTGATTACTGTCTGCTGAGCTGCGTGATTCCTGCCTGCTCAGCTCCAGGAGTATTGTCTGCTGGGCTGCAAGATTCGTGTGTGCTCAGTCACGGGTGTCAAGCCTGCTGAGTCACGTGTTTAAGTCTGCTTAGCCACTTAATGGCAGTCTGCTCAGCTCATTGATTTTTGCCAGCTGAGCTGCGAGATTCGAGCCTGCTCAGCTCCTTGATCTTTGCCTGCTGAGCTGTGTGATTCCTGCCTGCTCAGCTCCATGAGTATTGCCTGCTGAGCTGCATGATTGGTGTCTGCTGAGCTGCACCATTTGTGTATGCTGAGCTGCCCAAATTGTGTCTGCTCAGTCACGGGTGTAGAGCCTGCTGCGTCACGTGTTTAGAGTCTGCTTAACCACTTCATTACAGTTTGCTCAGCTCCTTGACGATTTCCTGCTCCTCTCCGTGATTAGTGCCCTCTTAGCCAAGTGATTAGTGCCTGCTCAGCTCTTTGATTATTGCCTCCTGAAGCACGTGATCAGTGCATGATAGCCACGTGATCAGCGCCTCTCAGTCACGTGATCAGCGCCTCTCAGTCACGTGATCAGCCCTCAGTCACGTGATCAGCGCCTCTCAGTCACGTGATCAGTGCCTCTCAGTCACGTGATCAGTGCATGCTCAGTCACGTGATCAGTGCCTCTCAGTCACGTGATCAGTGCCTCTCAGTCACGTGATCAGTGCATGCTCAGTCACGTGATCAGTGCCTGCTCAGTCACGTGATCAGTGCCTCTCAGTCACGTGATCAGTGCCTCTCAGTCACGTGATCAGTGCATGCTCAGCCACGTGATCAGGGCCTGCTCAGTCACGTGATCAGGGTCTGCTGAATCAAGGGATTAGCGCTTGCTCAGCTGCATGCTTAATCCCTGCTCAGCTGCCTGACTCGTGCCTGATCAGCTGTGTGATTAGTCCCTGCTCAGCTGCGTGATTAGTGCCTGCTCAAGACCGGGTTAGGAGCCGGCTGAGTGACGTGATTAGAGTCTGCTTAGCCACTTCATTACAGTCTGCTCAGCTCCATGATTATTGCCTGCTAAGCTGCGTGATTCCTGCCTGCTCAGCTTCTTGATTATTGCCTGCTGAGCTGCGTGATTCCTGCTTGCTCAACTCCATATTTATTGCCTGCTGAGCTGCGTGATTCCTGCCTGCTCAGCTTCTTGATTATTGCATGCTGAGCTGCGTGATTCCTGTTTGCTCAGCTCCATGATTATTGCCTGCTGAGCTGCGTGATTCCTGCTTGCTCAGCTCCATGATTTTTGCTTGCTGAGCTGCATAATAAGTGCCTGCTCAGTCCCCAGAGAGGAGCCGGCTGAATCACGTGATTAGAGTCTGCTTATCCAGTTCATTACAGCCTTCAGCTCCAATTATTATTGCCTGCTAAGTTGCGTGATTCCTGCCTGCTCAGGTCCGTGAGTATTGCCTGCTGAGTTGCGTGATTCCTGCCAGCTCAGCTCCATGATTATTGCCTGCTGAGCTGCGCGATTCCTGACTGCTAGCTTCTTGATTATTGGCTGCTGAGCTGCCTGATTCCTGCCTGCTCTGCTTCTTGATTATTGCCTGCTGAGCTGCGTGATTCCTGCTTGCTCAGCTCCAGGATTATTGCCTGCTGAGCTGCGTGATTCGTGCCTGCTCAGCTCCTTGATTACTGTCTGCTGAGCTGCGTGATTCCTGCCTGCTCAGCTCCAGGAGTATTGTCTGCTGGGCTGCAAGATTCGTGTCTGCTCAGTCACGGGTGTCAAGCCTGCTGAGTCACGTGTTTAGAGTCTGCTTAGCCACTTAATGGCAGTCTGCTCAGCTCCTTGATTTTTGCCAGCTGAGCTGCGAGATTCGTGCCTGCTCAGCTCCTTGATCTTTGCCTGCTGAGCTGAGTGATTCCTGCCTGCTCAGCTCCATGAGTATTGCCTGCTGAGCTGCATGATTGGTGTCTGCTGAGCTGCACCATTTGTGTCTGCTGAGCTGCACCGTTGGTGTCTGCTGAGCTGCCCAAATTGTGTCTGCTCAGTCACGGGTGTAGAGCCTGCTGCGTCACGTGTTTAGAGTCTGCTTAACCACTTCATTACAGTTTGCTCAGCTCCTTGACGATTTCCTGCTCCTCTCCGTGATTAGTGCCCTCTTAGCCAAGTGATTAGTGCCTGCTCAGCTCTTTGATTATTGCCTCCTGAAGCACGTGATCAGTGCATGATAGCCACGTGATCAGCGCCTCTCAGTCACGTGATCAGCGCCTCTTAGTCACGTGATCAGCGCCTCTCAGTCACGTGATCAGTGCCTCTCAGTCACGTGATCAGTGCATGCTCAGTCACGTGATCAGTGCCTCTCAGTCACGTGATCAGTGCCTCTCAGTCACGTGATCAGTGCATGCTCAGTCACGTGATCAGTGCATGCTCAGCCACGTGATCAGGGCCTGCTCAGTCACGTGATCAGGGTCTGCTGAATCAAGGGATTAGCGCTTGCTCAGCTGCATGCTTAATCCCTGCTCAGCTGCCTGACTCGTGCCTGATCAGCTGCGTGATTAGTGCCTGCTCAAGACCGGGTTAGGAGCCTGCTGAGTGACGTGATTAGAGTCTGCTTAGCCACTTCATTACAGTCTGCTCAGCTCAATGATTATTGCCTGCTAAGCTGCGTGATTCCTGCCTGCTCAGCTTCTTGATTATTGCCTGCTGAGCTGCGTGATTCCTGCTTGCTCAGCTCCATATTTATTGCCTGCTGAGCTGCGTGATTCCTGCCTGCTCAGCTTCTTGATTATTGCATGCTGAGCTGCGTGATTCCTGTTTGCTCAGCTCCATGATTATTGCCTGCTGAGCTGCGTGATTCCTGCTTGCTCAGCTCCATGATTTTTGCTTGCTGAGCTGCATAATAAGTGCCTGCTCAGTCCCCAGAGAGGAGCCGGCTGAATCACGTGATTAGAGTCTGCTTATCCAGTTCATTACAGCCTTCAGCTCCAATTATTATTGCCTGCTAAGTTGCGTGATTCCTGCCTGCTCAGGTCCGTGAGTATTGCCTGCTGAGTTGCGTGATTCCTGCCAGCTCAGCTCCATGATTATTGCCTGCTGAGCTGCGCGATTCCTGACTGCTAGCTTCTTGCTTATTGGCTGCTGAGCTGCCTGATTCCTGCCTGCTCTGCTTCTTGATTATTGCCTGCTGAGCTGCGTGATTCCTGCTTGCTCAGCTCCAGGATTATTGCCTGCTGAGCTGCGTGATTCGTGCCTGCTCAGCTCCTTGATTACTGTCTGCTGAGCTGCGTGATTCCTGCCTGCTCAGCTCCAGGAGTATTGTCTGCTGGGCTGCAAGATTCGTGTGTGCTCAGTCACGGGTGTCAAGCCTGCTGAGTCACGTGTTTAGAGTCTGCTTAGCCACTTAATGGCAGTCTGCTCAGCTCCTTGATCTTTGCCTGCTGAGCTGAGTGATTCCTGCCTGCTCAGCTCCATGAGTATTGCCTGCTGAGCTGCATGATTGGTGTCTGCTGAGCTGCACCATTTGTGTCTGCTGAGCTGCACCATTGGTGTCTGCTGAGCTGCCCAAATTGTGTCTGCTCAGTCACGGGTGTAGAGCCTGCTGCGTCACGTGTTTAGAGTCTGCTTAACCACTTCATTACAGTTTGCTCAGCTCCTTGACGATTTCCTGCTCCTCTCCGTGATTAGTGCCCTCTTAGCCAAGTGATTAGTGCCTGCTCAGCTCTTTGATTATTGCCTCCTGAAGCACGTGATCAGTGCATGATAGCCACGTGATCAGCGCCTCTCAGTCACGTGATCAGCGCCCCTCAGTCACGTGATCAGCGCCTCTCAGTCACGTGATCAGTGCCTCTCAGTCACGTGATCAGTGCATGCTCAGTCACGTGATCAGTGCATGCTCAGCCACGTGATCAGGGCCTGCTCAGTCACGTGATCAGGGTCTGCTGAATCAAGGGATTAGCGCTTGCTCAGCTGCATGCTTAATCCCTGCTCAGCTGCCTGACTCGTGCCTGATCAGCTGTGTGATTAGTCCCTGCTCAGCTGCGTGATTAGTGCCTGCTCAAGACCGGGTTAGGAGCCGGCCGAGTGACGTGATTAGAGTCTGCTTAGCCACTTCATTACAGTCTGCTCAGCTCCATGATTATTGCCTGCTAAGCTGCGTGATTCCTGCCTGCTCAGCTTCTTGATTATTGCCTGCTGAGCTGCGTGATTCCTGCTTGCTCAGCTCCATATTTATTGCCTGCTGAGCTGCGTGATTCCTGCCTGCTCAGCTTCTTGATTATTGCCTGCTGAGCTGCGTGATTCCTGTTTGCTCAGCTCCATGATTATTGCCTGCTGAGCTGCGTGATTCCTGACTGCTAGCTTCTTGCTTATTGGCTGCTGAGCTGCCTGATTCCTGCCTGCTCTGCTTCTTGATTATTGCCTGCTGAGCTGCGTGATTCCTGCTTGCTCAGCTCCAGGATTATTGCCTGCTGAGCTGCGTGATTCGTGCCTGCTCAGCTCCTTGATTACTGTCTGCTGAGCTGCGTGATTCCTGCCTGCTCAGCTCCAGGAGTATTGTCTGCTGGGCTGCAAGATTCGTGTGTGCTCAGTCACGGGTGTCAAGCCTGCTGAGTCACGTGTTTAGAGTCTGCTTAGCCACTTAATGGCAGTCTGCTCAGCTCCTTGATCTTTGCCTGCTGAGCTGAGTGATTCCTGCCTGCTCAGCTCCATGAGTATTGCCTGCTGAGCTGCATGATTGGTGTCTGCTGAGCTGCACCATTTGTGTCTGCTGAGCTGCACCATTGGTGTCTGCTGAGCTGCCCAAATTGTGTCTGCTCAGTCACGGGTGTAGAGCCTGCTGCGTCACGTGTTTAGAGTCTGCTTAACCACTTCATTACAGTTTGCTCAGCTCCTTGACGATTTCCTGCTCCTCTCCGTGATTAGTGCCCTCTTAGCCAAGTGATTAGTGCCTGCTCAGCTCTTTGATTGTTGCCTCCTGAAGCACGTGATCAGTGCATGATAGCCACGTGATCAGCGCCTCTCAGTCACGTGATCAGCGCCCCTCAGTCACGTGATCAGCGCCTCTCAGTCACGTGATCAGCGCCTCTCAGTCACGTAATCAGCGCCTCTCAGTCACGTGATCAGTGCATGCTCAGTCAGGTGATCAGTGCCTCTCAGTCACGTGATCAGTGCCTCTCAGTCACGTGATCAGTGCATGCTCAGTCACGTGATCAGTGCATGCTCAGCCACGTGATCAGGGCCTGCTCAGTCACGTGATCAGGGTCTGCTGAATCAAGGGATTAGCGCTTGCTCAGCTGCATGCTTAATCCCTGCTCAGCTGCCTGACTCGTGCCTGATCAGCTGTGTGATTAGTCCCTGCTCAGCAGCGTGATTAGTGCCTGCTCAAGACCGGGTTAGGAGCCGGCTGAGTGACGTGATTAGAGTCTGCTTAGCCACTTCATTACAGTCTGCTCAGCTCCATGATTATTGCCTGCTAAGCTGCGTGATTCCTGCCTGCTCAGCTTCTTGATTATTGCCTGCTGAGCTGCGTGATTCCTGCTTGCTCAGCTCCATATTTATTGCCTGCTGAGCTGCGTGATTCCTGCCTGCTCAGCTTCTTGATTATTGCATGCTGAGCTGCGTGATTCCTGTTTGCTCAGCTCCATGATTATTGCCTGCTGAGCTGCGTGATTCCTGCTTGCTCAGCTCCATGATTTTTGCTTGCTGAGCAGCATAATAAGTGCCTGCTCAGTCCCCAGAGAGGAGCCGGCTGAATCACGTGATTAGAGTCTGCTTATCCAGTTCATTACAGCCTTCAGCTCCAATTATTATTGCCTGCTAAGTTGCGTGATTCCTGCCAGCTCAGCTCCATGATTATTGCCTGCTGAGCTGCGCGATTCCTGACTGCTAGCTTCTTGATTATTGGCTGCTGAGCTGCCTGATTCCTGCCTGCTCTGCTTCTTGATTATTGCCTGCTGAGCTGCGTGATTCCTGCTTGCTCAGCTCCAGGATTATTGCCTGCTGAGCTGCGTGATTCGTGCCTGCTCAGCTCCTTGATTACTGTCTGCTGAGCTGCGTGATTCCTGCCTGCTCAGCTCCAGGAGTATTGTCTGCTGGGCTGCAAGATTCGTGTGTGCTCAGTCACGGGTGTCAAGCCTGCTGAGTCACGTGTTTAGAGTCTGCTTAGCCACTTAATGGCAGTCTGCTCAGCTCCTTGATTTTTGCCAGCTGAGCTGCGAGATTCGTGCCTGCTCAGCTCCTTGATCTTTGCCTGCTGAGCTGAGTGATTCCTGCCTGCTCAGCTCCATGAGTATTGCCTGCTGAGCTGCATGATTGGTGTCTGCTGAGCTGCACCATTTGTGTCTGCTGAGCTGCACCTTTGGTGTCTGCTGAGCTGCCCAAATTGTGTCTGCTCAGTCACGGGTGTAGAGCCTGCTGCGTCACGTGTTTAGAGTCTGCTTAACCACTTCATTACAGTTTGCTCAGCTCCTTGACGATTTCCTGCTCCTCTCCGTGATTAGTGCCCTCTTAGCCAAGTGATTAGTGCCTGCTCAGCTCTTTGATTATTGCCTCCTGAAGCACGTGATCAGTGCATGATAGCCACGTGATCAGCGCCTCTCAGTCACGTGATCAGCGCCTCTCAGTCACGTGATCAGCGCCTCTCAGTCACGTGATCAGTGCCTCTCAGTCACGTGATCAGTGCATGCTCAGTCACGTGATCAGTGCCTCTCAGTCACGTGATCAGTGCCTCTCAGTCACGTGATCAGTGCATGCTCAGTCACGTGATCAGTGCATGCTCAGCCACGTGATCAGGGCCTGCTCAGTCACGTGATCAGGGTCTGCTGAATCAAGGGATTAGCGCTTGCTCAGCTGCATGCTTAATCCCTGCTCAGCTGCCTGACTCGTGCCTGATCAGCTGCGTGATTAGTGCCTGCTCAAGACCGGGTTAGGAGCCTGCTGAGTGACGTGATTAGAGTCTGCTTAGCCACTTCATTACAGTCTGCTCAGCTCCATGATTATTGCCTGCTAAGCTGCGTGATTCCTGCCTGCTCAGCTTCTTGATTATTGCCTGCTGAGCTGCGTGATTCCTGCTTGCTCAGCTCCATATTTATTGCCTGCTGAGCTGCGTGATTCCTGCCTGCTCAGCTTCTTGATTATTGCATGCTGAGCTGCGTGATTCCTGTTTGCTCAGCTCCATGATTATTGCCTGCTGAGCTGCGTGATTCCTGCTTGCTCAGCTCCATGATTTTTGCTTGCTGAGCTGCATAATAAGTGCCTGCTCAGTCCCCAGAGAGGAGCCGGCTGAATCACGTGATTAGAGTCTGCTTATCCAGTTCATTACAGCCTTCAGCTCCAATTATTATTGCCTGCTAAGTTGCGTGATTCCTGCCTGCTCAGGTCCGTGAGTATTGCCTGCTGAGTTGCGTGATTCCTGCCAGCTCAGCTCCATGATTATTGCCTGCTGAGCTGCGCGATTCCTGACTGCTAGCTTCTTGCTTATTGGCTGCTGAGCTGCCTGATTCCTGCCTGCTCTGCTTCTTGATTATTGCCTGCTGAGCTGCGTGATTCCTGCTTGCTCAGCTCCAGGATTATTGCCTGCTGAGCTGCGTGATTCGTGCCTGCTCAGCTCCTTGATTACTGTCTGCTGAGCTGCGTGATTCCTGCCTGCTCAGCTCCAGGAGTATTGTCTGCTGGGCTGCAAGATTCGTGTGTGCTCAGTCACGGGTGTCAAGCCTGCTGAGTCACGTGTTTAGAGTCTGCTTAGCCACTTAATGGCAGTCTGCTCAGCTCCTTGATCTTTGCCTGCTGAGCTGAGTGATTCCTGCCTGCTCAGCTCCATGAGTATTGCCTGCTGAGCTGCATGATTGGTGTCTGCTGAGCTGCACCATTTGTGTCTGCTGAGCTGCACCATTGGTGTCTGCTGAGCTGCCCAAATTGTGTCTGCTCAGTCACGGGTGTAGAGCCTGCTGCGTCACGTGTTTAGAGTCTGCTTAACCACTTCATTACAGTTTGCTCAGCTCCTTGACGATTTCCTGCTCCTCTCCGTGATTAGTGCCCTCTTAGCCAAGTGATTAGTGCCTGCTCAGCTCTTTGATTATTGCCTCCTGAAGCACGTGATCAGTGCATGATAGCCACGTGATCAGCGCCTCTCAGTCACGTGATCAGCGCCCCTCAGTCACGTGATCAGCGCCTCTCAGTCACGTGATCAGTGCCTCTCAGTCACGTGATCAGTGCATGCTCAGTCACGTGATCAGTGCATGCTCAGCCACGTGATCAGGGCCTGCTCAGTCACGTGATCAGGGTCTGCTGAATCAAGGGATTAGCGCTTGCTCAGCTGCATGCTTAATCCCTGCTCAGCTGCCTGACTCGTGCCTGATCAGCTGTGTGATTAGTCCCTGCTCAGCTGCGTGATTAGTGCCTGCTCAAGACCGGGTTAGGAGCCGGCTGAGTGACGTGATTAGAGTCTGCTTAGCCACTTCATTACAGTCTGCTCAGCTCCATGATTATTGCCTGCTAAGCTGCGTGATTCCTGCCTGCTCAGCTTCTTGATTATTGCCTGCTGAGCTGCGTGATTCCTGCTTGCTCAGCTCCATATTTATTGCCTGCTGAGCTGCGTGATTCCTGCCTGCTCAGCTTCTTGATTATTGCATGCTGAGCTGCGTGATTCCTGTTTGCTCAGCTCCATGATTATTGCCTGCTGAGCTGCGCGATTCCTGACTGCTAGCTTCTTGCTTATTGGCTGCTGAGCTGCCTGATTCCTGCCTGCTCTGCTTCTTGATTATTGCCTGCTGAGCTGCGTGATTCCTGCTTGCTCAGCTCCAGGATTATTGCCTGCTGAGCTGCGTGATTCGTGCCTGCTCAGCTCCTTGATTACTGTCTGCTGAGCTGCGTGATTCCTGCCTGCTCAGCTCCAGGAGTATTGTCTGCTGGGCTGCAAGATTCGTGTGTGCTCAGTCACGGGTGTCAAGCCTGCTGAGTCACGTGTTTAGAGTCTGCTTAGCCACTTAATGGCAGTCTGCTCAGCTCCTTGATCTTTGCCTGCTGAGCTGAGTGATTCCTGCCTGCTCAGCTCCATGAGTATTGCCTGCTGAGCTGCATGATTGGTGTCTGCTGAGCTGCACCATTTGTGTCTGCTGAGCTGCACCATTGGTGTCTGCTGAGCTGCCCAAATTGTGTCTGCTCAGTCACGGGTGTGGAGCCTGCTGCGTCACGTGTTTAGAGTCTGCTTAACCACTTCATTACAGTTTGCTCAGCTCCTTGACGATTTCCTGCTCCTCTCCGTGATTAGTGCCCTCTTAGCCAAGTGATTAGTGCCTGCTCAGCTCTTTGATTATTGCCTCCTGAAGCACGTGATCAGTGCATGATAGCCACGTGATCAGCGCCTCTCAGTCACGTGATCAGCGCCCCTCCGTCACGTGATCAGCGCCTCTCAGTCACGTGATCAGTGCATGCTCAGTCACGTGATCAGTGCATGCTCAGTCACGTGATCAGTGCCTCTCAGTCACGTGATCAGTGCCTCTCAGTCACGTGATCAGTGCATGCTCAGTCACGTGATCAGTGCATGCTCAGCCACGTGATCAGGGCCTGCTCAGTCACGTGATCAGGGTCTGCTGAATCAGGGATTAGCGCTTGCTCAGCTGCATGCTTAATCCCTGCTCAGCTGCCTGACTCGTGCCTGATCAGCTGTGTGATTAGTCCCTGCTCAAGACCGGGTTAGGAGCCGGCTGAGTGACGTGATTAGAGTCTGCTTAGCCACTTCATTACAGTCTGCTCAGCTCCATGATTATTGCCTGCTGAGCTGCGTGATTCCTGCCTGCTCAGCTTCTTGATTATTGCCTGCTGAGCTGCGTGATTCCTGCTTGCTCAGCTCCATGATTATTGCCTGCTGAGCTGCATGTAAGTGCCTGCTCAGTCCCCAGAGAGGAGCCGGCTGAATCACGTGATTAGAGTCTGCTTATCCAGTTCATTACAGCCTTCAGCTCCAATTATTATTGCCTGCTAAGTTGCGTGATTCCTGCCTGCTCAGGTCCGTGATTATTGCCTGCTGAGCTGCGTGATTCCTGCTTGCTCAGCTCCAGGATTATTGCCTGCTGAGCTGCGTGATTCGTGCCTGCTCAGCTCCTTGATTACTGTCTGCTGAGCTGCGTGATTCCTGCCTGCTCAGCTCCAGGAGTATTGTCTGCTGGGCTGCACGATTCGTGTCTGCTCAGTCACGGGTGTCAAGCCTGCTGAGTCACGTGTTTAGAGTCTGCTTAGCCACTTAATGTCAGTCTGCTCAGCTCCTTGATCTTTGCCTGCTGAGCTGAGTGATTCCTGCCTGCTCAGCTCCATGAGTATTGCCTGCTGAGCTGCATGATTGGTGTCTGCTGAGCTGCACCATTTGTGTCTGCTGAGCTGCACCATTGGTGTCTGCTGAGCTGCCCAAATTGTGTCTGCTCAGTCACGGGTGTAGAGCCTGCTGCGTCACGTGTTTAGAGTCTGCTTAACCACTTCATTACAGTTTGCTCAGCTCCTTGACGATTTCCTGCTCCTCTCCGTGATTAGTGCCCTCTTAGCCAAGTGATTAGTGCCTGCTCAGCTCTTTGATTATTGCCTCCTGAAGCACGTGATCAGTGCATGATAGCCACGTGATCAGCGCCTCTCAGTCACGTGATCAGCGCCCCTCAGTCACGTGATCAGCGCCTCTCAGTCACGTGATCAGTGCCTCTCAGTCACGTGATCAGTGCATGCTCAGTCACGTGATCAGTGCCTCTCACTCACGTGATCAGTGCCTCTCAGTCACGTGATCAGTGCATGCTCAGTCACGTGATCAGTGCATGCTCAGCCACGTGATCAGGGCCTGCTCAGTCACGTGATCAGGGTCTGCTGAATCAAGGGATTAGCGCTTGCTCAGCTGCATGCTTAATCCCTGCTCAGCTGCCTGACTCGTGCCTGATCAGCTGTGTGATTAGTCCCTGCTCAGCTGCGTGATTAGTGCCTGCTCAAGACCGGGTTAGGAGCCGGCTGAGTGACGTGATTAGAGTCTGCTTAGCCACTTCATTACAGTCTGCTCAGCTCCATGATTATTGCCTGCTAAGCTGCGTGATTCCTGCCTGCTCAGCTTCTTGATTATTGCCTGCTGAGCTGCGTGATTCCTGCTTGCTCAGCTCCATATTTATTGCCTGCTGAGCTGCGTGATTCCTGCCTGCTCAGCTTCTTGATTATTGCATGCTGAGCTGCGTGATTCCTGTTTGCTCAGCTCCATGATTATTGCCTGCTGAGCTGCGTGATTCCTGCTTGCTCAGCTCCATGATTTTTGCTTGCTGAGCTGCATAATAAGTGCCTGCTCAGTCCCCAGAGAGGAGCCGGCTGAATCACGTGATTAGAGTCTGCTTATCCAGTTCATTACAGCCTTCAGCTCCAATTATTATTGCCTGCTAAGTTGCGTGATTCCTGCCTGCTCAGGTCCGTGAGTATTGCCTGCTGAGTTGCGTGATTCCTGCCAGCTCAGCTCCATGATTATTGCCTGCTGAGCTGCGCGATTCCTGACTGCTAGCTTCTTGCTTATTGGCTGCTGAGCTGCCTGATTCCTGCCTGCTCTGCTTCTTGATTATTGCCTGCTGAGCTGCGTGATTCCTGCTTGCTCAGCTCCAGGATTATTGCCTGCTGAGCTGCGTGATTCGTGCCTGCTCAGCTCCTTGATTACTGTCTGCTGAGCTGCGTGATTCCTGCCTGCTCAGCTCCAGGAGTATTGTCTGCTGGGCTGCAAGATTCGTGTGTGCTCAGTCACGGGTGTCAAGCCTGCTGAGTCACGTGTTTAGAGTCTGCTTAGCCACTTAATGGCAGTCTGCTCAGCTCCTTGATCTTTGCCTGCTGAGCTGAGTGATTCCTGCCTGCTCAGCTCCATGAGTATTGCCTGCTGAGCTGCATGATTGGTGTCTGCTGAGCTGCACCATTTGTGTCTGCTGAGCTGCACCATTGGTGTCTGCTGAGCTGCCCAAATTGTGTCTGCTCAGTCACGGGTGTAGAGCCTGCTGCGTCACGTGTTTAGAGTCTGCTTAACCACTTCATTACAGTTTGCTCAGCTCCTTGACGATTTCCTGCTCCTCTCCGTGATTAGTGCCCTCTTAGCCAAGTGATTAGTGCCTGCTCAGCTCTTTGATTATTGCCTCCTGAAGCACGTGATCAGTGCATGATAGCCACGTGATCAGCGCCTCTCAGTCACGTGATCAGCGCCCTCAGTCACGTGATCAGCGCCTCTCAGTCACGTGATCAGTGCCTCTCAGTCACGTGATCAGTGCATGCTCAGTCACGTGATCAGTGCCTCTCAGTCACGTGATCAGTGCCTCTCAGTCACGTGATCAGTGCATGCTCAGTCACGTGATCAGTGCATGCTCAGCCACGTGATCAGGGCCTGCTCAGTCACGTGATCAGGGTCTGCTGAATCAAGGGATTAGCGCTTGCTCAGCTGCATGCTTAATCCCTGCTCAGCTGCCTGACTCGTGCCTGATCAGCTGTGTGATTAGTCCCTGCTCAGCTGCGTGATTAGTGCCTGCTCAAGACCGGGTTAGGAGCCGGCTGAGTGACGTGATTAGAGTCTGCTTAGCCACTTCATTACAGTCTGCTCAGCTCCATGATTATTGCCTGCTAAGCTGCGTGATTCCTGCCTGCTCAGCTTCTTGATTATTGCCTGCTGAGCTGCGTGATTCCTGCTTGCTCAGCTCCATATTTATTGCCTGCTGAGCTGCGTGATTCCTGCCTGCTCAGCTTCTTGATTATTGCATGCTGAGCTGCGTGATTCCTGTTTGCTCAGCTCCATGATTATTGCCTGCTGAGCTGCGTGATTCCTGCTTGCTCAGCTCCATGATTTTTGCTTGCTGAGCTGCATAATAAGTGCCTGCTCAGTCCCCAGAGAGGAGCCGGCTGAATCACGTGATTAGAGTCTGCTTATCCAGTTCATTACAGCCTTCAGCTCCAATTATTATTGCCTGCTAAGTTGCGTGATTCCTGCCTGCTCAGGTCCGTGAGTATTGCCTGCTGAGTTGTGTGATTCCTGCCAGCTCAGCTCCATGATTATTGCCTGCTGAGCTGCGCGATTCCTGACTGCTAGCTTCTTGCTTATTGGCTGCTGAGCTGCCTGATTCCTGCCTGCTCTGCTTCTTGATTATTGCCTGCTGAGCTGCGTGATTCCTGCTTGCTCAGCTCCAGGATTATTGCCTGCTGAGCTGCGTGATTCGTGCCTGCTCAGCTCCTTGATTACTGTCTGCTGAGCTGCGTGATTCCTGCCTGCTCAGCTCCAGGAGTATTGTCTGCTGGGCTGCAAGATTCGTGTGTGCTCAGTCACGGGTGTCAAGCCTGCTGAGTCACGTGTTTAGAGTCTGCTTAGCCACTTAATGGCAGTCTGCTCAGCTCCTTGATTTTTGCCAGCTGAGCTGCGAGATTCGTGCCTGCTCAGCTCCTTGATCTTTGCCTGCTGAGCTGAGTGATTCCTGCCTGCTCAGCTCCATGAGTATTGCCTGCTGAGCTGCATGATTGGTGTCTGCTGAGCTGCACCATTTGTGTCTGCTGAGCTGCACCATTGGTGTCTGCTGAGCTGCCCAAATTGTGTCTGCTCAGTCACGGGTGTAGAGCCTGCTGCGTCACGTGTTTAGAGTCTGCTTAACCACTTCATTACAGTTTGCTCAGCTCCTTGACGATTTCCTGCTCCTCTCCGTGATTAGTGCCCTCTTAGCCAAGTGATTAGTGCCTGCTCAGCTCTTTGATTATTGCCTCCTGAAGCACGTGATCAGTGCATGATAGCCACGTGATCAGCGCCTCTCAGTCACGTGATCAGCGCCCCTCAGTCACGTGATCAGCGCCTCTCAGTCACGTGATCAGTGCATGCTCAGTCACGTGATCAGTGCATGCTCAGTCACGTGATCAGTGCCTCTCAGTCACGTGATCAGTGCCTCTCAGTCACGTGATCAGTGCATGCTCAGTCACGTGATCAGTGCATGCTCAGCCACGTGATCAGGGCCTGCTCAGTCACGTGATCAGGGTCTGCTGAATCAAGGGATTAGCGCTTGCTCAGCTGCATGCTTAATCCCTGCTCAGCTGCCTGACTCGTGCCTGATCAGCTGTGTGATTAGTCCCTGCTCAGCTAGCCGGCTGAGTGACGTGATTAGAGTCTGCTTAGCCACTTCATTACAGTCTGCTCAGCTCCATGATTATTGCCTGCTGAGCTGCGTGATTCCTGCCTGCTCAGCTTCTTGATTATTGCCTGCTGAGCTGCGTGATTCCTGTTTGCTCAGCTCCATGATTATTGCCTGCTGAGCTGCAGTGCCTGCTCAGTGACCGGCTGAATCACGTGATTAGAGTCTGCTTATCCAGTTCATTACAGCCTTCAGCTCCAATTATTGCCTGCTAAGCTGCGTGATTCCTGCCTGCTCAGTATTGCCTGCTGAGCTGCCATATTTATTGCCTGCTGAGCTGCGTGATTCCTGCCTGCTCAGCTTCTTGATTATTGCCTGCTGAGCTGCGTGATTCCTGCTTGCTCAGCTCCAGGATTATTGCCTGCTGAGCTGCGTGATTCCTGCTTGCTCAGCTCCATGATTTCTGCTGAGCTGCGTGATTCCTGCCTGCTCAGCTCCAGGAGTATTGTCTGCTGGGCTGCAGTGTCTGCTCAGTCAGGAGCCGGCTGAGTCACGTGATTAGAGTCTGCTTAGCCACTTCATGGCAGTCTGCTCAGCTCCTTGATTTTTGCCAGCTGAGCTGCGTGATTCCTGCCTGCTCAGCTCCTTGAGTTTGCCTGCTGAGCTGTGTGATTCCTGCCTGCTCAGCTCCATGATTATTGCCTGCTGAGCTGCGCGATTCCTGACTGCTAGCTTCTTGCTTATTGGCTGCTGAGCTGCCTGATTCCTGCCTGCTCTGCTTCTTGATTATTGCCTGCTGAGCTGCGTGATTCCTGCTTGCTCAGCTCCAGGATTATTGCCTGCTGAGCTGCGTGATTCGTGCCTGCTCAGCTCCTTGATTACTGTCTGCTGAGCTGCGTGATTCCTGCCTGCTCAGCTCCAGGAGTATTGTCTGCTGGGCTGCAAGATTCGTGTCTGCTCAGTCACGGGTGTCAAGCCTGCTGAGTCACGTGTTTAGAGTCTGCTTAGCCACTTAATGGCAGTCTGCTCAGCTCCTTGATCTTTGCCTGCTGAGCTGAGTGATTCCTGCCTGCTCAGCTCCATGAGTATTGCCTGCTGAGCTGCATGATTGGTGTCTGCTGAGCTGCACCATTTGTGTCTGCTGAGCTGCACCATTGGTGTCTGCTGAGCTGCCCAAATTGTGTCTGCTCAGTCACGGGTGTAGAGCCTGCTGCGTCACGTGTTTAGAGTCTGCTTAACCACTTCATTACAGTTTGCTCAGCTCCTTGACGATTTCCTGCTCCTCTCCGTGATTAGTGCCCTCTTAGCCAAGTGATTAGTGCCTGCTCAGCTCTTTGATTATTGCCTCCTGAAGCACGTGATCAGTGCATGATAGCCACGTGATCAGCGCCTCTCAGTCACGTGATCAGCGCCTCAGTCACGTGATCAGCGCCTCTCAGTCACGTGATCAGTGCCTCTCAGTCACGTGATCAGTGCATGCTCAGTCACGTGATCAGTGCCTCTCAGTCACGTGATCAGTGCCTCTCAGTCACGTGATCAGTGCATGCTCAGTCACGTGATCAGTGCATGCTCAGCCACGTGATCAGGGCCTGCTCAGTCACGTGATCAGGGTCTGCTGAATCAAGGGATTAGCGCTTGCTCAGCTGCATGCTTAATCCCTGCTCAGCTGCCTGACTCGTGCCTGATCAGCTGTGTGATTAGTCCCTGCTCAGCTGCGTGATTAGTGCCTGCTCAAGACCGGGTTAGGAGCCGGCTGAGTGACGTGATTAGAGTCTGCTTAGCCACTTCATTACAGTCTGCTCAGCTCCATGATTATTGCCTGCTAAGCTGCGTGATTCCTGCCTGCTCAGCTTCTTGATTATTGCCTGCTGAGCTGCGTGATTCCTGCTTGCTCAGCTCCATATTTATTGCCTGCTGAGCTGCGTGATTCCTGCCTGCTCAGCTTCTTGATTATTGCATGCTGAGCTGCGTGATTCCTGTTTGCTCAGCTCCATGATTATTGCCTGCTGAGCTGCGTGATTCCTGCTTGCTCAGCTCCATGATTTTTGCTTGCTGAGCTGCATAATAAGTGCCTGCTCAGTCCCCAGAGAGGAGCCGGCTGAATCACGTGATTAGAGTCTGCTTATCCAGTTCATTACAGCCTTCAGCTCCAATTATTATTGCCTGCTAAGTTGCGTGATTCCTGCCTGCTCAGGTCCGTGAGTATTGCCTGCTGAGTTGCGTGATTCCTGCCAGCTCAGCTCCATGATTATTGCCTGCTGAGCTGCGCGATTCCTGACTGCTAGCTTCTTGCTTATTGGCTGCTGAGCTGCCTGATTCCTGCCTGCTCTGCTTCTTGATTATTGCCTGCTGAGCTGCGTGATTCCTGCTTGCTCAGCTCCAGGATTATTGCCTGCTGAGCTGCGTGATTCGTGCCTGCTCAGCTCCTTGATTACTGTCTGCTGAGCTGCGTGATTCCTGCCTGCTCAGCTCCAGGAGTATTGTCTGCTGGGCTGCAAGATTCGTGTGCTCAGTCACGGGTGTCAAGCCTGCTGAGTCACGTGTTTAGAGTCTGCTTAGCCACTTAATGGCAGTCTGCTCAGCTCCTTGATCTTTGCCTGCTGAGCTGAGTGATTCCTGCCTGCTCAGCTCCATGAGTATTGCCTGCTGAGCTGCATGATTGGTGTCTGCTGAGCTGCACCATTTGTGTCTGCTGAGCTGCACCATTGGTGTCTGCTGAGCTGCCCAAATTGTGTCTGCTCAGTCACGGGTGTAGAGCCTGCTGCGTCACGTGTTTAGAGTCTGCTTAACCACTTCATTACAGTTTGCTCAGCTCCTTGACGATTTCCTGCTCCTCTCCGTGATTAGTGCCCTCTTAGCCAAGTGATTAGTGCCTGCTCAGCTCTTTGATTATTGCCTCCTGAAGCACGTGATCAGTGCATGATAGCCACGTGATCAGCGCCTCTCAGTCACGTGATCAGCGCCCCTCAGTCACGTGATCAGCGCCTCTCAGTCACGTGATCAGTGCCTCTCAGTCACGTGATCAGTGCATGCTCAGTCACGTGATCAGTGCCTCTCAGTCACGTGATCAGTGCCTCTCAGTCACGTGATCAGTGCATGCTCAGTCACGTGATCAGTGCATGCTCAGCCACGTGATCAGGGCCTGCTCAGTCACGTGATCAGGGTCTGCTGAATCAAGGGATTAGCGCTTGCTCAGCTGCATGCTTAATCCCTGCTCAGCTGCCTGACTCGTGCCTGATCAGCTGTGTGATTAGTCCCTGCTCAGCTGCGTGATTAGTGCCTGCTCAAGACCGGGTTAGGAGCCGGCTGAGTGACGTGATTAGAGTCTGCTTAGCCACTTCATTACAGTCTGCTCAGCTCCATGATTATTGCCTGCTAAGCTGCGTGATTCCTGCCTGCTCAGCTTCTTGATTATTGCCTGCTGAGCTGCGTGATTCCTGCTTGCTCAGCTCCATATTTATTGCCTGCTGAGCTGCGTGATTCCTGCCTGCTCAGCTTCTTGATTATTGCATGCTGAGCTGCGTGATTCCTGTTTGCTCAGCTTCCTTGATTATTGCCTGCTGAGCTGCGTGATTCCTGCTTGCTCAGCTCCATGATTTTTGCTTGCTGAGCTGCATAATAAGTGCCTGCTCCGTCCCCAGAGAGGAGCCGGCTGAATCACGTGATTAGAGTCTGCTTATCCAGTTCATTACAGCCTTCAGCTCCAATTATTATTGCCTGCTAAGTTGCGTGATTCCTGCCTGCTCAGGTCCGTGAGTATTGCCTGCTGAGTTGCGTGATTCCTGCCAGCTCAGCTCCATGATTATTGCCTGCTGAGCTGCGCGATTCCTGACTGCTAGCTTCTTGCTTATTGGCTGCTGAGCTGCCTGATTCCTGCCTGCTCTGCTTCTTGATTATTGCCTGCTGAGCTGCGTGATTCCTGCTTGCTCAGCTCCAGGATTATTGCCTGCTGAGCTGCGTGATTCGTGCCTGCTCAGCTCCTTGATTACTGTCTGCTGAGCTGCGTGATTCCTGCCTGCTCAGCTCCAGGAGTATTGTCTGCTGGGCTGCAAGATTCGTGTGTGCTCAGTCACGGGTGTCAAGCCTGCTGAGTCACGTGTTTAGAGTCTGCTTAGCCACTTAATGGCAGTCTGCTCAGCTCCTTGATTTTTGCCAGCTGAGCTGCGAGATTCGTGCCTGCTCAGCTCCTTGGTCTTTGCCTGCTGAGCTGAGTGATTCCTGCCTGCTCAGCTCCATGAGTATTGCCTGCTGAGCTGCATGATTGGTGTCTGCTGAGCTGCACCATTTGTGTCTGCTGAGCTGCACCATTGGTGTCTGCTGAGCTGCCCAAATTGTGTCTGCTCAGTCACGGGTGTAGAGCCTGCTGCGTCACGTGTTTAGAGTCTGCTTAACCACTTCATTACAGTTTGCTCAGTTCCTTGACGATTTCCTGCTCCTCTCCGTGATTAGTGCCCTCTTAGCCAAGTGATTAGTGCCTGCTCAGCTCTTTGATTATTGCCTCCTGAAGCACGTGATCAGTGCATGATAGCCACGTGATCAGCGCCTCTCAGTCACGTGATCAGCGCCCCTCAGTCACGTGATCAGCGCCTCTCAGTCACGTGATCAGTGCATGCTCAGTCACGTGATCAGTGCATGCTCAGTTACGTGATCAGTGCCTCTCAGTCACGTGATCAGTGCCTCTCAGTCACGTGATCAGTGCATGCTCAGTCACGTGATCAGTGCATGCTCAGCCACGTGATCAGGGCCTGCTCAGTCACGTGATCAGGGTCTGCTGAATCAAGGGATTAGCGCTTGCTCAGCTGCATGCTTAATCCCTGCTCAGCTGCCTGCCTCGTGCCTGATCAGCTGTGTGATTAGTCCCTGCTCAAGACCGGGTTAGGAGCCGGCTGAGTGACGTGATTAGAGTCTGCTTAGCCACTTCATTACAGTCTGCTCAGCTCCATGATTATTGCCTGCTGAGCTGCGTGATTCCTGCCTGCTCAGCTTCTTGATTATTGCCTGCTGAGCTGCGTGATTCCTGTTTGCTCAGCTCCATGATTATTGCCTGCTGAGCTGCATAATAAGTGCCTGCTCAGCCACTGAATCACGTGATTAGAGTCTGCTTATCCAGTTCATTACAGCCTTCAGCTCCAATTATTATTGCCTGCTAAGTTGCGTGATTCCTGCCTGCTCAGGTCCGTGAGTATTGCCTGCTGAGCTGCGCGATTCCTGACTGCTAGCTTCTTGCTTATTGGCTGCTGAGCTGCCTGATTCCTGCCTGCTCTGCTTCTTGATTATTGCCTGCTGAGCTGCGTGATTCCTGCTTGCTCAGCTCCAGGATTATTGCCTGCTGAGCTGCGTGATTCGTGCCTGCTCAGCTCCTTGATTACTGTCTGCTGAGGTGCGTGATTCCTGCCTGCTCAGCTCCAGGAGTGTCTGCTGCAGTCCTGCTCAGTCACGGGTGTCAAGCCTGCTGAGTCACGTGTTTAGAGTCTGCTTAGCCACTTAATGGCAGTCTTCAGCTCCTTGATTTTGCCAGCTGAGCTGCGAGATTCGTGCCTGCTCAGCTCCGTGATCTTTGCCTGCTGAGCTGTGTGATTGCTGCCTGCTCAGCTCCATGATTATTGCCTGCTGAGCTGCGCGATTCCTGACTGCTAGTTTCTTGCTTATTGGCTGCTGAGCTGCCTGATTCCTGCCTGCTCTGCTTCTTGATTATTGCCTGCTGAGCTGCGTGATTCCTGCTTGCTCAGCTCCAGGATTATTGCCTGCTGAGCTGCGTGATTCGTGCCTGCTCAGCTCCTTGATTACTGTCTGCTGAACTGCGTGATTCCTGCCTGCTCAGCTCCAGGAGTATTGTCTGCTGGGCTGCAAGATTCGTGTCTGCTCATTCACGGGTGTCAAGCCTGCTGAGTCACGTGTTTAGAGTCTGCTTAGCCACTTAATGGCAGTCTGCTCAGCTCCTTGATCTTTGCCTGCTGAGCTGAGTGATTCCTGCCTGCTCAGCTCCATGAGTATTGCCTGCTGAGCTGTATGATTGGTGTCTGCTGAGCTGCACCATTTGTGTCTGCTGAGCTGCACCATTGGTGTCTGCTGAGCTGCCCAAATTGTGTCTGCTCAGTCACGGGTGTAGAGCCTGCTGCGTCACGTGTTTAGAGTCTGCTTAACCACTTCATTACAGTTTGCTCAGCTCCTTGACGATTTCCTGCTCCTCTCCGTGATTAGTGCCCTCTTAGCCAAGTGATTAGTGCTTGCTCAGCTCTTTGATTATTGCCTCCTGAAGCACGTGATCAGTGCATGATAGCCACGTGATCAGCGCCTCTCAGTCACGTGATCAGCGCCCCTCAGTCACGTGATCAGCGCCTCTCAGTCACGTGATCAGTGCCTCTCAGTCACGTGATCAGTGCATGCTCAGTCACGTGATCAGTGCCTCTCAGTCACGTGATCAGTGCCTCTCAGTCACGTGATCAGTGCATGCTCAGTCACGTGATCAGTGCATGCTCAGCCACGTGATCAGGGCCTGCTCAGTCACGTGATCAGGGTCTGCTGAATCAAGGGATTAGCGCTTGCTCAGCTGCATGCTTAATCCCTGCTCAGCTGCCTGACTCGTGCCTGATCAGCTGTGTGATTAGTCCCTGCTCAGCTGCGTGATTAGTGCCTGCTCAAGACCGGGTTAGGAGCCGGCTGAGTGACGTGATTAGAGTCTGCTTAGCCACTTCATTACAGTCTGCTCAGCTCCATGATTATTGCCTGCTAAGCTGCGTGATTCCTGCCTGCTCAGCTTCTTGATTATTGCCTGCTGAGCTGCGTGATTCCTGCTTGCTCAGCTCCATATTTATTGCCTGCTGAGCTGCGTGATTCCTGCCTGCTCAGCTTCTTGATTATTGCATGCTGAGCTGCGTGATTCCTGTTTGCTCAGCTCCTTGATTATTGCCTGCTGAGCTGCGTGATTCCTGCTTGCTCAGCTCCATGATTTTTGCTTGCTGAGCTGCATAACAAGTGCCTGCTCAGTCCCCAGAGAGGAGCCGGCTGAATCACGTGATTAGAGTCTGCTTATCCAGTTCATTACAGCCTTCAGCTCCAATTATTATTGCCTGCTAAGTTGCGTGATTCCTGCCTGCTCAGGTCCGTGAGTATTGCCTGCTGAGTTGCGTGATTCCTGCCAGCTCAGCTCCATGATTATTGCCTGCTGAGCTGCGCGATTCCTGACTGCTAGCTTCTTGCTTATTGGCTGCTGAGCTGCCTGATTCCTGCCTGCTCTGCTTCTTGATTATTGCCTGCTGAGCTGCGTGATTCCTGCTTGCTCAGCTCCAGGATTATTGCCTGCTGAGCTGCGTGATTCGTGCCTGCTCAGCTCCTTGATTACTGTCTGCTGAGCTGCGTGATTCCTGCCTGCTCAGCTCAGAGTATTGTCTGCTGGGCTGCAGATTCGTGTGCTCAGTCTGTCGCCTGCTGAGCTGCTTAGCCACTTAATGGCAGTCTGCTCAGCTCCTTGATCTTTGCCTGCTGAGCTGAGTGATTCCTGCCTGCTCAGCTCCAGGAGTATTGTCTGCTGGGCTGCAAGATTCGTGTGTGCTCAGTCACGGGTGTCAAGCCTGCTGAGTCACGTGTTTAGAGTCTGCTTAGCCACTTAATGGCAGTCTGCTCAGCTCCTTGATTTTTGCCAGCTGAGCTTCGAGATTCGTGCCTGCTCAGCTCCTTGATCTTTGCCTGCTGAGCTGTGTGATTCCTGCCTTCTCAGCTTCATGATTATTGCCTGCTGAGCTGCATGATTGGTGTCTGCTGAGCTGCACCATTTGTGTCTGCTGAGCTGCACCATTGGTGTCTGCTGAGCTGCCCAAATTGTGTCTGCTCAGTCACGGGTGTAGAGCCTGCTGCGTCACGTGTTTAGAGTCTGCTTAACCACTTCATTACAGTTTGCTCAGCTCCTTGACGATTTCCTGCTCCTCTCCGTGATTAGTGCCCTCTTAGCCAAGTGATTAGTGCCTGCTCAGCTCTTTGATTATTGCCTCCTGAAGCACGTGATCAGTGCATGATAGCCACGTGATCAGCGCCTCTCAGTCACGTGATCAGCGCCTCTCAGTCACGTGATCAGCGCCTCTCAGTCACGTGATCAGTGCCTCTCAGTCACGTGATCAGTGCATGCTCAGTCACGTGATCAGTGCCTCTCAGTCACGTGATCAGTGCCTCTCAGTCACGTGATCAGTGCATGCTCAGTCACATGATCGGTGCATGCTCAGCCACGTGATCAGGGCCTGCTCAGTCACGTGATCAGGGTCTGCTGAATCAAGGGATTAGCGCTTGCTCAGCTGCATGCTTAATCCCTGCTCAGCTGCGTGACTCGTGCCTGATCAGCTGCGTGATTAGTGCCTGCTCAAGACCGGGTTAGGAGCCTGCTGAGTGTCGTGATTAGAGTCTGCTTAGCCACTTCATTACAGTCTGCTCAGCTCAATGATTATTGCCTGCTAAGCTGCGTGATTCCTGCCTGCTCAGCTTCTTGATTATGCCTGCTGAGCTGCGTGATTCCTGCTTGCTCAGCTCCATATTTATTGCCTGCTGAGCTGCGTGATTCCTGCCTGCTCAGCTTCTTGATTATTGCATGCTGAGCTGCGTGATTCCTGTTTGCTCAGCTCCATGATTATTGCTTGCTGAGCTGCGTGATTCCTGCTTGCTCAGCTCCATGATTTTTGCTTGCTGAGCTGCATAATAAATGCCTGCTCAGTCCCCAGAGAGGAGCCGGCTGAATCACGTGATTAGAGTCTGCTTATCCAGTTCATTACAGCCTTCAGCTCCAATTATTATTGCCTGCTAAGTTGCGTGATTCCTGCCTGCTCAGGTCCGTGAGTATTGCCTGCTGAGTTGCGTGATTCCTGCCAGCTCAGCTCCATGATTATTGCCTGCTGAGCTGCGCGATTCCTGACTGCTAGCTTCTTGCTTATTGGCTGCTGAGCTGCCTGATTCCTGCCTGCTCTGCTTCTTGATTATTGCCTGCTGAGCTGCGTGATTCCTGCTTGCTCAGCTCCAGGATTATTGCCTGCTGAGGTGCGTGATTCGTGCCTGCTCAGCTCCTTGATTACTGTCTGCTGAGCTGCGTGATTCCTGCCTGCTCAGCTCCAGGAGTATTGTCTGCTGGGCTGCAAGATTCGTGTGTGCTCAGTCACGGGTGTCAAGCCTGCTGAGTCACGTGTTTAGAGTCTGCTTAGCCACTTAATGGCAGTCTGCTCAGCTCCTTGATCTTTGCCTGCTGAGCTGAGTGATTCCTGCCTGCTCAGCTCCATGAGTATTGCCTGCTGAGCTGCATGATTGGTGTCTGCTGAGCTGCACCATTTGTGTCTGCTGAGCTGCACCATTGGTGTCTGCTGAGCTGCCCAAATTGTGTCTGCTCAGTCACGGGTGTAGAGCCTGCTGCGTCACGTGTTTAGAGTCTGCTTAACCACTTCATTACAGTTTGCTCAGCTCCTTGACGATTTCCTGCTCCTCTCCGTGATTAGTGCCCTCTTAGCCAAGTGATTAGTGCCTGCTCAGCTCTTTGATTATTGCCTCCTGAAGCACGTGATCAGTGCATGATAGCCACGTGATCAGCGCCTCTCAGTCACGTGATCAGCGCCTCTCAGTCACGTGATCAGTGCCTCTCAGTCACGTGATCAGTGCATGCTCAGTCACCGGATCATTTCCTCTCAGTCACGTGATCAGTGCCTCTCAGTCACGTGATCAGTGCCTCTCAGTCACGTGATCAGTGCATGCTCAGCCACGTGATCAGGGCCTGCTCAGTCACGTGATCAGGGTCTGCTGAATCAAGGGATTAGCGCTTGCTCAGCTGCATGCTTAATCCCTGCTCAGCTGCGTGACTCGTGCCTGATCAGCTGTGTGATTAGTCCCTGCTCAGCTGCGTGATTAGTGCCTGCTCAAGACCGGGTTAGGAGCCGGCTGAGTGACGTGATTAGAGTCTGCTTAGCCACTTCATTACAGTCTGCTCAGCTCCATGATTATTGCCTGCTAAGCTGCGTGATTCCTGCCTGCTCAGCTTCTTGATTATTGCCTGCTGAGCTGCGTGATTCCTGCTTGCTCAGCTCCATATTTATTGCCTGCTGAGCTGCGTGATTCCTGCCTGCTCAGCTTCTTGATTATTGCATGCTGAGCTGCGTGATTCCTGTTTGCTCAGCTCCATGATTACTGCCTGCTGAGCTGCGTGATTCCTGCTTGCTCAGCTCCATGATTTTTGCTTGCTGAGCTGCATAATAAGTGCCTGCTCAGTCCCCAGAGAGGAGCCGGCTGAATCACGTGATTAGAGTCTGCTTATCCAGTTCATTACAGCCTTCAGCTCCAATTATTATTGCCTGCTAAGTTGCGTGATTCCTGCCTGCTCAGGTCCGTGAGTATTGCCTGCTGAGTTGTGTGATTCCTGCCAGCTCAGCTCCATGATTATTGCCTGCTGAGCTGCGCGATTCCTGACTGCTAGCTTCTTGCTTATTGGCTGCTGAGCTGCCTGATTCCTGCCTGCTCTGCTTCTTGATTATTGCCTGCTGAGCTGCGTGATTCCTGCTTGCTCAGCTCCAGGATTATTGCCTGCTGAGCTGCGTGATTCGTGCCTGCTCAGCTCCTTGATTACTGTCTGCTGAGCTGCGTGATTCCTGCCTGCTCAGCTCCAGGATATTGTCTGCTGGGCTGCAAGATTCGTGTGTGCTCAGTCACGGGTGTCAAGCCTGCTGAGTCACGTGTTTAGAGTCTGCTTAGCCACTTAATGGCAGTCTGCTCAGCTCCTTGATCTTTGCCTGCTGAGCTGAGTGATTCCTGCCTGCTCAGCTCCAGGAGTATTGTCTGCTGGGCTGCAAGATTCGTGTGTGCTCAGTCACGGGTGTCAAGCCTGCTGAGTCACGTGTTTAGAGTCTGCTTAGCCACTTAATGGCAGTCTGCTCAGCTCCTTGATTTTGCCAGCTGAGCTTCGAGATTCGTGCCTGCTCAGCTCCTTGATCTTTGCCTGCTGAGCTGTGTGATTCCTGCCTTCTCAGCTCCATGATTATTGCCTGCTGAGCTGCATGATTGGTGTCTGCTGAGCTGCACCATTTGTGTCTGCTGAGCTGCACCTTTGGTGTCTGCTGAGCTGCCCAAATTGTGTCTGCTCAGTCACGGGTGTAGAGCCTGCTGCGTCACGTGTTTAGAGTCTGCTTAACCACTTCATTACAGTTTGCTCAGCTCCTTGATGATTTCCTGCTCCTCTCCGTGATTAGTGCCCTCTTAGCCAAGTGATTAGTGCCTGCTCAGCTCTTTGATTATTGCCTCCTGAAGCACGTGATCAGTGCATGATAGCCACGTGATCAGCGCCTCTCAGTCACGTGATCAGCGCCTCTCAGTCACGTGATCAGCGCCTCTCAGTCACGTGATCAGTGCCTCTCAGTCACGTGATCAGTGCATGCTCAGTCACGTGATCAGTGCCTCTCAGTCACGTGATCAGTGCCTCTCAGTCACGTGATCAGTGCATGCTCAGTCACATGATCAGTGCATGCTCAGCCCCGTGATCAGGGCCTGCTCAGTCACGTGATCAGGGTCTGCTGAATCAAGGGATTAGCGCTTGTTCAGCTGCATGCTTAATCCCTGCTCAGCTGCCTGACTCGTGCCTGATCAGCTGCGTGATTAGTGCCTGCTCAAGACCGGGTTAGGAGCCTGCTGAGTGTCGTGATTAGAGTCTGCTTAGCCACTTCATTACAGTCTGCTCAGCTCCATGATTATTGCCTGCTAAGCTGCGTGATTCCTGCCTGCTCAGCTTCTTGATTATTGCCTGCTGAGCTGCGTGATTCCTGCTTGCTCAGCTCCATATTTATTGCATGCTGAGCTGCGTGATTCCTGCCTGCTCAGCTTCTTGATTATTGCATGCTGAGCTGCGTGATTCCTGTTTGCTCAGCTTCATGATTATTGCCTGCTGAGCTGCGTGATTCCTGCTTGCTCAGCTCCATGATTTTTGCTTGCTGAGCTGCATAATAAATGCCTGCTCAGTCCCCAGAGAGGAGCCGGCTGAATCACGTGATTAGAGTCTGCTTATCCAGTTCATTACAGCCTTCAGCTCCAATTATTATTGCCTGCTAAGTTGCGTGATTCCTGCCTGCTCAGGTCCGTGAGTATTGCCTGCTGAGTTGCGTGATTCCTGCCAGCTCAGCTCCATGATTATTGCCTGCTGAGCTGCGCGATTCCTGACTGCTAGCTTCTTGCTTATTGGCTGCTGAGCTGCCTGATTCCTGCCTGCTCTGCTTCTTGATTATTGCCTGCTGAGCTGCGTGATTCCTGCTTGCTCAGCTCCAGGATTATTGCCTGCTGAGGTGCGTGATTCGTGCCTGCTCAGCTCCTTGATTACTGTCTGCTGAGCTGCGTGATTCCTGCCTGCTCAGCTCCAGGAGTATTGTCTGCTGGGCTGCAAGATTCGTGTGTGCTCAGTCACGGGTGTCAAGCCTGCTGAGTCACGTGTTTAGAGTCTGCTTAGCCACTTAATGGCAGTCTGCTCAGCTCCTTGATCTTTGCCTGCTGAGCTGAGTGATTCCTGCCTGCTCAGCTCCATGAGTATTGCCTGCTGAGCTGCATGATTGGTGTCTGCTGAGCTGCACCATTTGTGTCTGCTGAGCTGCACCATTGGTGTCTGCTGAGCTGCCCAAATTGTGTCTGCTCAGTCACGGGTGTAGAGCCTGCTGCGTCACGTGTTTAGAGTCTGCTTAACCACTTCATTACAGTTTGCTCAGCTCCTTGACGATTTCCTGCTCCTCTCCGTGATTAGTGCCCTCTTAGCCAAGTGATTAGTGCCTGCTCAGCTCTTTGATTATTGCCTCCTGAAGCACGTGATCAGTGCATGATAGCCACGTGATCAGCGCCTCTCAGTCACGTGATCAGCGCCCCTCAGTCACGTGATCAGCGCCTCTCAGTCACGTGATCAGTGCCTCTCAGTCACGTGATCAGTGCCTCTCAGTCACGTGATCAGTGCATGCTCAGCCACGTGATCAGGGCCTGCTCAGTCACGTGATCAGGGTCTGCTGAATCAAGGGATTAGCGCTTGCTCAGCTGCATGCTTAATCCCTGCTCAGCTGCGTGACTCGTGCCTGATCAGCTGTGTGATTAGTCCCTGCTCAGCTGCGTGATTAGTGCCTGCTCAAGACCGGGTTAGGAGCCGGCTGAGTGACGTGATTAGAGTCTGCTTAGCCACTTCATTACAGTCTGCTCAGCTCCATGATTATTGCCTGCTAAGCTGCGTGATTCCTGCCTGCTCAGCTTCTTGATTATTGCCTGCTGAGCTGCGTGATTCCTGCTTGCTCAGCTCCATATTTATTGCCTGCTGAGCTGCGTGATTCCTGCCTGCTCAGCTTCTTGATTATTGCATGCTGAGCTGCGTGATTCCTGTTTGCTCAGCTCCATGATTATTGCCTGCTGAGCTGCGCGATTCCTGACTGCTAGCTTCTTGCTTATTGGCTGCTGAGCTGCCTGATTCCTGCCTGCTCTGCTTCTTGATTATTGCCTGCTGAGCTGCGTGATTCCTGCTTGCTCAGCTCCAGGATTATTGCCTGCTGAGCTGCGTGATTCGTGCCTGCTCAGCTCCTTGATTACTGTCTGCTGAGCTGCGTGATTCCTGCCTGCTCAGCTCCAGGAGTATTGTCTGCTGAGCTGCAAGATTCGTGTGTGCTCAGTCACGGGTGTCAAGCCTGCTGAGTCACGTGTTTAGAGTCTGCTTAGCCTCTTTATGGCAGTCTGCTCAGCTCCTTGATCATTGCCTGCTGAGCTGAGTGATTCCTGCCTGCTCAGCTCCATGAGTATTGCCTGCTGAGCTGCATGATTGGTGTCTGCTGAGCTGCACCATTTGTGTCTGCTGAGCTGCACCATTGGTGTCTGCTGAGCTGCCCAAATTGTGTCTGCTCAGTCACGGGTGTAGAGCCTGCTGCGTCACGTGTTTAGAGTCTGCTTAACCACTTCATTACAGTTTGCTCAGCTCCTTGACGATTTCCTGCTCCTCTCCGTGATTAGTGCCCTCTTAGCCAAGTGATTAGTGCCTGCTCAGCTCTTTGATTATTGCCTCCTGAAGCACGTGATCAGTGCATGATAGCCACGTGATCAGCGCCTCTCAGTCACGTGATCAGCGCCCCTCAGTCACGTGATCAGCGCCTCTCAGTCACGTGATCAGTGCCTGCTCAGTCACGTGATCAGTGCATGCTCAGTTACGTGATCAGTGCCTCTCAGTCACGTGATCAGTGCCTCTCAGTTACGTGATCAGTGCATGCTCAGTCACGTGATCAGTGCATGCTCAGCCACGTGATCAGGGCCTGCTCAGTCACGTGATCAGGGTCTGCTGAATCAAGGGATTAGCGCTTGCTCAGCTGCATGCTTAATCCCTGCTCAGCTGCCTGACTCGTGCCTGATCAGCTGTGTGATTAGTCCCTGCTCAAGACCGGGTTAGGAGCCGGCTGAGTGACGTGATTAGAGTCTGCTTAGCCACTTCATTACAGTCTGCTCAGCTCCATGATTATTGCCTGCTGAGCTGCGTGATTCCTGCCTGCTCAGCTTCTTGATTATTGCCTGCTGAGCTGCGTGATTCCTGTTTGCTCAGCTCCATGATTATTGCCTGCTGAGCTGCATAATAAGTGCCTGCTCAGTCCCCAGAGAGGAGCCGGCTGAATCACGTGATTAGAGTCTGCTTATCCAGTTCATTACAGCCTTCAGCTCCATTATTATTGCCTGCTAAGCTGCGTGATTCCTGCCTGCTCAGGTCCGTGAGTATTGCCTGCTGAGCTGCGCGATTCCTGACTGCTCAGCTTCTTGCTTATTGGCTGCTGAGCTGCCTGATTCCTGCCTGCTCTGCTTCTTGATTATTGCCTGCTGAGCTGCGTGATTCCTGCTTGCTCAGCTCCAGGATTATTGCCTGCTGAGCTCCGTGATTCGTGCCTGCTCAGCTCCTTGATTACTGTCTGCTGAGGTGTGTGATTCCTGCCTGCTCAGCTCCAGGAGTATTGTCTGTTGGGCTGCAAGAAATGTGCTGCTCAGTCACGGGTGTCAAGCCTGCTGAGTCACGTGTTTAGAGTCTGCTTATCCACTTAATGGCAGTCTGCTCAGCTCCTTGATTTTTGCCAGCTGAGCTGCGAGATTCGTGCCTGCTCAGCTCCTTGATCTTTGCCTGCTGAGCTGTGTGATTGCTGCCTGCTCAGCTCCATGATTATTGCCTGCTGAGCTGCGCGATTCCTGACTGCTAGCTTCTTGCTTATTGGCTGCTGAGCTGCCTGATTCCTGCCTGCTCTGCTTCTTGATTATTGCCTGCTGAGCTGCGTGATTCCTGCTTGCTCAGCTCCAGGATTATTGCCTGCTGAGCTGCGTGATTCGTGCCTGCTCAGCTCCTTGATTACTGTCTGCTGAACTGCGTGATTCCTGCCTGCTCAGCTCCAGGAGTATTGTCTGCTGGGCTGCAAGATTCGTGTCTGCTCATTCACGGGTGTCAAGCCTGCTGAGTCACGTGTTTAGAGTCTGCTTAGCCACTTAATGGCAGTCTGCTCAGCTCCTTGATCTTTGCCTGCTGAGCTGAGTGATTCCTGCCTGCTCAGCTCCATGAGTATTGCCTGCTGAGCTGTATGATTGGTGTCTGCTGAGCTGCACCATTTGTGTCTGCTGAGCTGCACCATTGGTGTCTGCTGAGCTGCCCAAATTGTGTCTGCTCAGTCACGGGTGTAGAGCCTGCTGCGTCACGTGTTTAGAGTCTGCTTAACCACTTCATTACAGTTTGCTCAGCTCCTTGACGATTTCCTGCTCCTCTCCGTGATTAGTGCCCTCTTAGCCAAGTGATTAGTGCCTGCTCAGCTCTTTGATTATTGCCTCCTGAAGCACGTGATCAGTGCATGATAGCCACGTGATCAGCGCCTCTCAGTCACGTGATCAGCGCCCCTCAGTCACGTGATCAGCGCCTCTCAGTCACGTGATCAGTGCCTCTCAGTCACGTGATCAGTGCATGCTCAGTCACGTGATCAGTGCCTCTCACTCACGTGATCAGTGCCTCTCAGTCACGTGATCAGTGCATGCTCAGTCACGTGATCAGTGCATGCTCAGCCACGTGATCAGGGCCTGCTCAGTCACGTGATCAGGGTCTGCTGAATCAAGGGATTAGCGCTTGCTCAGCTGCATGCTTAATCCCTGCTCAGCTGCGTGACTCGTGCCTGATCAGCTGTGTGATTAGTCCCTGCTCAGCTGCGTGATTAGTGCCTGCTCAGGACCGGGTTAGGAGCCGGCTGAGTGACGTGATTAGAGTCTGCTTAGCCACTTCATTACAGTCTGCTCAGCTCCATGATTATTGCCTGCTAAGCTGCGTGATTCCTGCCTGCTCAGCTTCTTGATTATTGCCTGCTGAGCTGCGTGATTCCTGCTTGCTCAGCTCCATATTTATTGCCTGCTGAGCTGCGTGATTCCTGCCTGCTCAGCTTCTTGATTATTGCATGCTGAGCTGCGTGATTCCTGTTTGCTCAGCTTCCTTGATTATTGCCTGCTGAGCTGCGTGATTCCTGCTTGCTCAGCTCCATGATTTTTGCTTGCTGAGCTGCATTATAAGTGCCTGCTCAGTCCCCAGAGAGGAGCCGGCTGAATCACGTGATTAGAGTCTGCTTATCCAGTTCATTACAGCCTTCAGCTCCAATTATTATTGCCTGCTAAGTTGCGTGATTCCTGCCTGCTCAGGTCCGTGAGTATTGCCTGCTGAGTTGCGTGATTCCTGCCAGCTCAGCTCTATGATTATTGCCTGCTGAGCTGCGCGATTCCTGACTGCTAGCTTCTTGCTTATTGGCTGCTGAGCTGCCTGATTCCTGCCTGCTCTGCTTCTTGATTGTTGCCTGCTGAGCTGCGTGATTCCTGCTTGCTCAGCTCCAGGATTATTGCCTGCTGAGCTGCGTGATTCGTGCCTGCTCAGCTCCTTGATTACTGTCTGCTGAGCTGCGTGATTCCTGCCTGCTCAGCTCCAGGAGTATTGTCTGCTGGGCTGCAAGATTCGTGTGTGCTCAGTCACGGGTGTCAAGCCTGCTGAGTCACGTGTTTAGAGTCTGCTTAGCCACTTAATGGCAGTCTGCTCAGCTCCTTGATCTTTGCCTGCTGAGCTGAGTGATTCCTGCCTGCTCAGCTCCATGAGTATTGCCTGCTGAGCTGCATGATTGGTGTCTGCTGAGCTGCACCATTTGTGTCTGCTGAGCTGCACCATTGGTGTCTGCTGAGCTGCCCAAATTGTGTCTGCTCAGTCACGGGTGTAGAGCCTGCTGCATCACGTGTTTAGAGTCTGCTTAACCACTTCATTACAGTTTGCTCAGCTCCTTGACGATTTCCTGCTCCTCTCCGTGATTAGTGCCCTCTTAGCCAAGTGATTAGTGCCTGCTCAGCTCTTTGATTATTGCCTCCTGAAGCACGTGATCAGTGCATGATAGCCACGTGATCAGCGCCTCTCAGTCACGTGATCAGCGCCCCTCAGTCACGTGATCAGCGCCTCTCAGTCACGTGATCAGTGCCTCTCAGTCACGTGATCAGTGCATGCTCAGTCACGTGATCAGTGCCTCTCAGTCACGTGATCAGTGCCTCTCAGTCACGTGATCAGTGCATGCTCAGTCACGTGATCAGTGCATGCTCAGCCACGTGATCAGGGCCTGCTCAGTCACGTGATCAGGGTCTGCTGAATCAAGGGATTAGCGCTTGCTCAGCTGCATGCTTAATCCCTGCTCAGCTGCGTGACTCGTGCCTGATCAGCTGTGTGATTAGTCCCTGCTCAGCTGCGTGATTAGTGCCTGCTCAAGACCGGGTTAGGAGCCGGCTGAGTGACGTGATTAGAGTCTGCTTAGCCACTTCATTACAGTCTGCTCAGCTCCATGATTATTGCCTGCTAAGCTGCGTGATTCCTGCCTGCTCAGCTTCTTGATTATTGCCTGCTGAGCTGCGTGATTCCTGCTTGCTCAGCTCCATATTTATTGCCTGCTGAGCTGCGTGATTCCTGCCTGCTCAGCTTCTTGATTATTGCATGCTGAGCTGCGTGATTCCTGTTTGCTCAGCTTCCTTGATTATTGCCTGCTGAGCTGCGTGATTCCTGCTTGCTCAGCTCCATGATTTTTGCTTGCTGAGCTGCATAATAAGTGCCTGCTCCGTCCCAGAGAGGAGCCGGCTGAATCACGTGATTAGAGTCTGCTTATCCAGTTCATTACAGCCTTCAGCTCCAATTATTATTGCCTGCTAAGTTGCGTGATTCCTGCCTGCTCAGGTCCGTGAGTATTGCCTGCTGAGTTGCGTGATTCCTGCCAGCTCAGCTCCATGATTATTGCCTGCTGAGCTGCCTGATTCCTGCCTGCTCTGCTTCTTGATTATTGCCTGCTGAGCTGCGTGATTCCTGCTTGCTCAGCTCCAGGATTAATGCCTGCTGAGCTGCGTGATTCGTGCCTGCTCAGCTCCTTGATTACTGTCTGCTGAGCTGCGTGATTCCTGCCTGCTCAGCTCCAGGAGTATTGTCTGCTGGGCTGCAAGATTCGTGTGTGCTCAGTCACGGGTGTCAAGCCTGCTGAGTCACGTGTTTAGAGTCTGCTTAGCCACTTAATGGCAGTCTGCTCAGCTCCTTGATTTTTGCCAGCTGAGCTGCGAGATTCGTGCCTGCTCAGCTCCTTGGTCTTTGCCTGCTGAGCTGAGTGATTCCTGCCTGCTCAGCTCCATGAGTATTGCCTGCTGAGCTGCATGATTGGTGTCTGCTGAGCTGCACCATTTGTGTCTGCTGAGCTGCACCATTGGTGTCTGCTGAGCTGCCCAAATTGTGTCTGCTCAGTCACGGGTGTAGAGCCTGCTGCGTCACGTGTTTAGAGTCTGCTTAACCACTTCATTACAGTTTGCTCAGCTCCTTGACGATTTCCTGCTCCTCTCCGTGATTAGTGCCCTCTTAGCCAAGTGATTAGTTCCTGCTCAGCTCTTTGATTATTGCCTCCTGAAGCACGTGATCAGTGCATGATAGCCACGTGATCAGCGCCTCTCAGTCACGTGATCAGCGCCCCTCAGTCACGTGATCAGTGCCTCTCAGTCACGTGATCAGTGCATGCTCAGTCACGTGATCAGTGCATGCTCAGCCACGTGATCAGGGCCTGCTCAGTCACGTGATCAGGGTCTGCTGAATCAAGGGATTAGCGCTTGCTCAGCTGCATGCTTAATCCCTGCTCAGCTGCCTGACTCGTGCCTGATCAGCTGTGTGATTAGTCCCTGCTCAAGACCGGGTTAGGAGCCGGCTGAGTGACGTGATTAGAGTCTGCTTAGCCACTTCATTACAGTCTGCTCAGCTCCATGATTATTGCCTGCTGAGCTGCGTGATTCCTGCCTGCTCAGCTTCTTGATTATTGCCTGCTGAGCTGCGTGATTCCTGTTTGCTCAGCTCCATGATTATTGCCTGCTGAGCTGCATAATAAGTGCCTGCTCAGTCCCCAGAGAGGAGCCGGCTGAATCACGTGATTAGAGTCTGCTTATCCAGTTCATTACAGCCTTCAGCTCCATTATTATTGCCTGCTAAGTTGCGTGATTCCTGCCTGCTCAGGTCCGTGAGTATTGCCTGCTGAGCTGCGCGATTCCTGACTGCTAGCTTCTTGCTTATTGGCTGCTGAGCTGCCTGATTCCTGCCTGCTCTGCTTCTTGATTATTGCCTGCTGAGCTGCGTGATTCCTGCTTGCTCAGCTCCAGGATTATTGCCTGCTGAGCTGCGTGATTCGTGCCTGCTCAGCTCCTTGATTACTGTCTGCTGAGCTGCGTGATTCCTGCTGCTCAGCTCAGGAGTATTGTCTGTTGGGCTACAAGAAATGTGTCTGCTCAGTCACGGGTGTCAAGCCTGCTGAGTCACGTGTTTAGAGTCTGCTTAGCCACTTAATGGCAGTCTGCTCAGCTCCTATTATTTGCCAGCTGAGCTGCGAGATTCGTGCCTGCTCAGCTCCTTGATCTTTGCCTGCTGAGCTGTGTGATTGCTGCCTGCTCAGCTCCATGATTATTGCCTGCTGAGCTGCGCGATTCCTGACTGCTAGCTTCTTGCTTATTGGCTGCTGAGCTGCCTGATTCCTGCCTGCTCTGCTTCTTGATTATTGCCTGCTGAGCTGCGTGATTCCTGCTTGCTCAGCTCCAGGATTATTGCCTGCTGAGCTGCGTGATTCGTGCCTGCTCAGCTCCTTGATTACTGTCTGCTGAACTGCGTGATTCCTGCCTGCTCAGCTCCAGGAGTATTGTCTGCTGGGCTGCAAGATTCGTGTCTGCTCATTCACGGGTGTCAAGCCTGCTGAGTCACGTGTTTAGAGTCTGCTTAGCCACTTAATGGCAGTCTGCTCAGCTCCTTGATCTTTGCCTGCTGAGCTGAGTGATTCCTGCCTGCTCAGCTCCATGAGTATTGCCTGCTGAGCTGTATGATTGGTGTCTGCTGAGCTGCACCATTTGTGTCTGCTGAGCTGCACCATTGGTGTCTGCTGAGCTGCCCAAATTGTGTCTGCTCAGTCACGGGTGTAGAGCCTGCTGCGTCACGTGTTTAGAGTCTGCTTAACCACTTCATTACAGTTTGCTCAGCTCCTTGACGATTTCCTGCTCCTCTCCGTGATTAGTGCCCTCTTAGCCAAGTGATTAGTGCCTGCTCAGCTCTTTGATTATTGCCTCCTGAAGCACGTGATCAGTGCATGATAGCCACGTGATCAGCGCCTCTCAGTCACGTGATCAGCGCCCCTCAGTCACGTGATCAGCGCCTCTCAGTCACGTGATCAGTGCCTCTCAGTCACGTGATCAGTGCATGCTCAGTCACGTGATCAGTGCCTCACACTCACGTGATCAGTGCCTCTCAGTCACGTGATCAGTGCATGCTCAGTCACGTGATCAGTGCATGCTCAGCCACGTGATCAGGGCCTGCTCAGTCACGTGATCAGGGTCTGCTGAATCAAGGGATTAGCGCTTGCTCAGCTGCATGCTTAATCCCTGCTCAGCTGCGTGACTCGTGCCTGATCAGCTGTGTGATTAGTCCCTGCTCAGCTGCGTGATTAGTGCCTGCTCAAGACCGGGTTAGGAGCCGGCTGAGTGACGTGATTAGAGTCTGCTTAGCCACTTCATTACAGTCTGCTCAGCTCCATGATTATTGCCTGCTAAGCTGCGTGATTCCTGCCTGCTCAGCTTCTTGATTATTGCCTGCTGAGCTGCGTGATTCCTGCTTGCTCAGCTCCATATTTATTGCCTGCTGAGCTGCGTGATTCCTGCCTGCTCAGCTTCTTGATTATTGCATGCTGAGCTGCGTGATTCCTGTTTGCTCAGCTTCCTTGATTATTGCCTGCTGAGCTGCGTGATTCCTGCTTGCTCAGCTCCATGATTTTTGCTTGCTGAGCTGCATAATAAGTGCCTGCTCAGTCCCAGAGAGGAGCCGGCTGAATCACGTGATTAGAGTCTGCTTATCCAGTTCATTACAGCCTTCAGCTCCAATTATTATTGCCTGCTAAGTTGCGTGATTCCTGCCTGCTCAGGTCCGTGAGTATTGCCTGCTGAGTTGCGTGATTCCTGCCAGCTCAGCTCTATGATTATTGCCTGCTGAGCTGCGCGATTCCTGACTGCTAGCTTCTTGCTTATTGGCTGCTGAGCTGCCTGATTCCTGCCTGCTCTGCTTCTTGATTATTGCCTGCTGAGCTGCGTGATTCCTGCTTGCTCAGCTCCAGGATTATTGCCTGCTGAGCTGCGTGATTCGTGCCTGCTCAGCTCCTTGATTACTGTCTGCTGAGCTGCGTGATTCCTGCCTGCTCAGCTCCAGGAGTATTGTCTGCTGGGCTGCAAGATTCGTGTGTGCTCAGTCACGGGTGTCAAGCCTGCTGAGTCACGTGTTTAGAGTCTGCTTAGCCACTTAATGGCAGTCTGCTCAGCTCCTTGATCTTTGCCTGCTGAGCTGAGTGATTCCTGCCTGCTCAGCTCCATGAGTATTGCCTGCTGAGCTGCATGATTGGTGTCTGCTGAGCTGCACCATTTGTGTCTGCTGAGCTGCACCATTGGTGTCTGCTGAGCTGCCCAAATTGTGTCTGCTCAGTCACGGGTGTAGAGCCTGCTGCATCACGTGTTTAGAGTCTGCTTAACCACTTCATTACAGTTTGCTCAGCTCCTTGACGATTTCCTGCTCCTCTCCGTGATTAGTGCCCTCTTAGCCAAGTGATTAGTGCCTGCTCAGCTCTTTGATTATTGCCTCCTGAAGCACGTGATCAGTGCATGATAGCCACGTGATCAGCGCCTCTCAGTCACGTGATCAGCGCCCCTCAGTCACGTGATCAGCGCCTCTCAGTCACGTGATCAGTGCCTCTCAGTCACGTGATCAGTGCATGCTCAGTCACGTGATCAGTGCCTCTCAGTCACGTGATCAGTGCCTCTCAGTCACGTGATCAGTGCATGCTCAGTCACGTGATCAGTGCATGCTCAGCCACGTGATCAGGGCCTGCTCAGTCACGTGATCAGGGTCTGCTGAATCAAGGGATTAGCGCTTGCTCAGCTGCATGCTTAATCCCTGCTCAGCTGCGTGACTCGTGCCTGATCAGCTGTGTGATTAGTCCCTGCTCAGCTGCGTGATTAGTGCCTGCTCAAGACCGGGTTAGGAGCCGGCTGAGTGACGTGATTAGAGTCTGCTTAGCCACTTCATTACAGTCTGCTCAGCTCCATGATTATTGCCTGCTAAGCTGCGTGATTCCTGCCTGCTCAGCTTCTTGATTATTGCCTGCTGAGCTGCGTGATTCCTGCTTGCTCAGCTCCATATTTATTGCCTGCTGAGCTGCGTGATTCCTGCCTGCTCAGCTTCTTGATTATTGCATGCTGAGCTGCGTGATTCCTGTTTGCTCAGCTTCCTTGATTATTGCCTGCTGAGCTGCGTGATTCCTGCTTGCTCAGCTCCATGATTTTTGCTTGCTGAGCTGCATAATAAGTGCCTGCTCCGTCCCCAGAGAGGAGCCGGCTGAATCACGTGATTAGAGTCTGCTTATCCAGTTCATTACAGCCTTCAGCTCCAATTATTATTGCCTGCTAAGTTGCGTGATTCCTGCCTGCTCAGGTCCGTGAGTATTGCCTGCTGAGTTGCGTGATTCCTGCCAGCTCAGCTCCATGATTATTGCCTGCTGAGCTGCCTGATTCCTGCCTGCTCTGCTTCTTGATTATTGCCTGCTGAGCTGCGTGATTCCTGCTTGCTCAGCTCCAGGATTATTGCCTGCTGAGCTGCGTGATTCGTGCCTGCTCAGCTCCTTGATTACTGTCTGCTGAGCTGCGTGATTCCTGCCTGCTCAGCTCCAGGAGTATTGTCTGCTGGGCTGCAAGATTCGTGTGTGCTCAGTCACGGGTGTCAAGCCTGCTGAGTCACGTGTTTAGAGTCTGCTTAGCCACTTAATGGCAGTCTGCTCAGCTCCTTGATTTTTGCCAGCTGAGCTGCGAGATTCGTGCCTGCTCAGCTCCTTGGTCTTTGCCTGCTGAGCTGAGTGATTCCTGCCTGCTCAGCTCCATGAGTATTGCCTGCTGAGCTGCATGATTGGTGTCTGCTGAGCTGCACCATTTGTGTCTGCTGAGCTGCACCATTGGTGTCTGCTGAGCTGCCCAAATTGTGTCTGCTCAGTCACGGGTGTAGAGCCTGCTGCGTCACGTGTTTAGAGTCTGCTTAACCACTTCATTACAGTTTGCTCAGCTCCTTGACGATTTCCTGCTCCTCTCCGTGATTAGTGCCCTCTTAGCCAAGTGATTAGTTCCTGCTCAGCTCTTTGATTATTGCCTCCTGAAGCACGTGATCAGTGCATGATAGCCACGTGATCAGCGCCTCTCAGTCACGTGATCAGCGCCCCTCAGTCACGTGATCAGTGCCTCTCAGTCACGTGATCAGTGCATGCTCAGTCACGTGATCAGTGCATGCTCAGCCACGTGATCAGGGCCTGCTCAGTCACGTGATCAGGGTCTGCTGAATCAAGGGATTAGCGCTTGCTCAGCTGCATGCTTAATCCCTGCTCAGCTGCCTGACTCGTGCCTGATCAGCTGTGTGATTAGTCCCTGCTCAAGACCGGGTTAGGAGCCGGCTGAGTGACGTGATTAGAGTCTGCTTAGCCACTTCATTACAGTCTGCTCAGCTCCATGATTATTGCCTGCTGAGCTGCGTGATTCCTGCCTGCTCAGCTTCTTGATTATTGCCTGCTGAGCTGCGTGATTCCTGTTTGCTCAGCTCCATGATTATTGCCTGCTGAGCTGCATAATAAGTGCCTGCTCAGTCCCAGAGAGGAGCCGGCTGAATCACGTGATTAGAGTCTGCTTATCCAGTTCATTACAGCCTTCAGCTCCAATTATTATTGCCTGCTAAGTTGCGTGATTCCTGCCTGCTCAGGTCCGTGAGTATTGCCTGCTGAGCTGCGCGATTCCTGACTGCTAGCTTCTTGCTTATTGGCTGCTGAGCTGCCTGATTCCTGCCTGCTCTGCTTCTTGATTATTGCCTGCTGAGCTGCGTGATTCCTGCTTGCTCAGCTCCAGGATTATTGCCTGCTGAGCTGCGTGATTCGTGCCTGCTCAGCTCCTTGATTACTGTCTGCTGAGCTGCGTGATTCCTGCCTGCTCAGCTCCAGGAGTATTGTCTGTTGGGCTACAAGAAATGTGTCTGCTCAGTCACGGGTGTCAAGCCTGCTGAGTCACGTGTTTAGAGTCTGCTTAGCCACTTAATGGCAGTCTGCTCAGCTCCTTGATTTTTGCCAGCTGAGCTGCGAGATTCGTGCCTGCTCAGCTCCTTGATCTTTGCCTGCTGAGCTGTGTGATTGCTGCCTGCTCAGCTCCATGATTATTGCCTGCTGAGCTGCGCGATTCCTGACTGCTAGCTTCTTGCTTATTGGCTGCTGAGCTGCCTGATTCCTGCCTGCTCTGCTTCTTGATTATTGCCTGCTGAGCTGCGTGATTCCTGCTTGCTCAGCTCCAGGATTATTGCCTGCTGAGCTGCGTGATTCGTGCCTGCTCAGCTCCTTGATTACTGTCTGCTGAACTGCGTGATTCCTGCCTGCTCAGCTCCAGGAGTATTGTCTGCTGGGCTGCAAGATTCGTGTCTGCTCATTCACGGGTGTCAAGCCTGCTGAGTCACGTGTTTAGAGTCTGCTTAGCCACTTAATGGCAGTCTGCTCAGCTCCTTGATCTTTGCCTGCTGAGCTGAGTGATTCCTGCCTGCTCAGCTCCATGAGTATTGCCTGCTGAGCTGTATGATTGGTGTCTGCTGAGCTGCACCATTTGTGTCTGCTGAGCTGCACCATTGGGGTCTGCTGAGCTGCCCAAATTGTGTCTGCTCAGTCACGGGTGTAGAGCCTGCTGCGTCACGTGTTTAGAGTCTGCTTAACCACTTCATTACAGTTTGCTCAGCTCCTTGACGATTTCCTGCTCCTCTCCGTGATTAGTGCCCTCTTAGCCAAGTGATTAGTGCCTGCTCAGCTCTTTGATTATTGCCTCCTGAAGCACGTGATCAGTGCATGATAGCCACGTGATCAGCGCCTCTCAGTCACGTGATCAGCGCCCCTCAGTCACGTGATCAGCGCCTCTCAGTCACGTGATCAGTGCCTCTCAGTCACGTGATCAGTGCATGCTCAGTCACGTGATCAGTGCCTCTCACTCACGTGATCAGTGCCTCTCAGTCACGTGATCAGTGCATGCTCAGTCACGTGATCAGTGCATGCTCAGCCACGTGATCAGGGCCTGCTCAGTCACGTGATCAGGGTCTGCTGAATCAAGGGATTAGCGCTTGCTCAGCTGCATGCTTAATCCCTGCTCAGCTGCGTGACTCGTGCCTGATCAGCTGTGTGATTAGTCCCTGCTCAGCTGCGTGATTAGTGCCTGCTCAAGACCGGGTTAGGAGCCGGCTGACTGACGTGATTAGAGTCTGCTTAGCCACTTCATTACAGTCTGCTCAGCTCCATGATTATTGCCTGCTAAGCTGCGTGATTCCTGCCTGCTCAGCTTCTTGATTATTGCCTGCTGAGCTGCGTGATTCCTGCTTGCTCAGCTCCATATTTATTGCCTGCTGAGCTGCGTGATTCCTGCCTGCTCAGCTTCTTGATTATTGCATGCTGAGCTGCGTGATTCCTGTTTGCTCAGCTTCCTTGATTATGCCTGCTGAGCTGCGTGATTCCTGCTTGCTCAGCTCCATGATTTTTGCTTGCTGAGCTGCATAATAAGTGCCTGCTCAGTCCCCAGAGAGGAGCCGGCTGAATCACGTGATTAGAGTCTGCTTATCCAGTTCATTACAGCCTTCAGCTCCAATTATTATTGCCTGCTAAGTTGCGTGATTCCTGCCTGCTCAGGTCCGTGAGTATTGCCTGCTGAGTTGCGTGATTCCTGCCAGCTCAGCTCCATGATTATTGCCTGCTGAGCTGCGCGATTCCTGACTGCTAGCTTCTTGCTTATTGGCTGCTGAGCTGCCTGATTCCTGCCTGCTCTGCTTCTTGATTATTGCCTGCTGAGCTGCGTGATTCCTGCTTGCTCAGCTCCAGGATTATTGCCTGCTGAGGTGCGTGATTCGTGCCTGCTCAGCTCCTTGATTACTGTCTGCTGAGCTGCGTGATTCCTGCCTGCTCAGCTCCAGGAGTATTGTCCGCTGGGCTGCAAGATTCGTGTGTGCTCAGTCACGGGTGTCAAGCCTGCTGAGTCACGTGTTTAGAGTCTGCTTAGCCACTTAATGGCAGTCTGCTCAGCTCCTTGATCTTTGCCTGCTGAGCTGAGTGATTCCTGCCTGCTCAGCTCCATGAGTATTGCCTGCTGAGCTGCATGATTGGTGTCTGCTGAGCTGCACCATTTGTGTCTGCTGAGCTGCACCATTGGTGTCTGCTGAGCTGCCCAAATTGTGTCTGCTCAGTCACGGGTGTAGAGCCTGCTGCATCACGTGTTTAGAGTCTGCTTAACCACTTCATTACAGTTTGCTCAGCTCCTTGACGATTTCCTGCTCCTCTCCGTGATTAGTGCCCTCTTAGCCAAGTGATTAGTGCCTGCTCAGCTCTTTGATTATTGCCTCCTGAAGCACGTGATCAGTGCATGATAGCCACGTGATCAGCGCCTCTCAGTCACGTGATCAGCGCCCCTCAGTCACGTGATCAGCGCCTCTCAGTCAAGTGATCAGTGCCTCTCAGTCACGTGATCAGTGCATGCTCAGTCACGTGATCAGTGCCTCTCAGTCACGTGATCAGTGCCTCTCAGTCACGTGATCAGTGCATGCTCAGTCACGTGATCAGTGCATGCTCAGCCACGTGATCAGGGCCTGCTCAGTCACGTGATCAGGGTCTGCTGAATCAAGGGATTAGCGCTTGCTCAGCTGCATGCTTAATCCCTACTCAGCTGCCTGACTCGTGCCTGATCAGCTGTGTGATTAGTCCCTGCTCAGCTGCGTGATTAGTGCCTGCTCAAGACCGGGTTAGGAGCCGGCTGAGTGACGTGATTAGAGTCTGCTTAGCCAGTTCATTACAGTCTGCTCAGCTCCATGATTATTGCCTGCTAAGCTGCGTGATTCCTGCCTGCTCAGCTTCTTGATTATTGCCTGCTGAGCTGCGTGATTCCTGCTTGCTCAGCTCCATATTTATTGCCTGCTGAGCTGCGTGATTCCTGCCTGCTCAGCTTCTTGATTATTGCATGCTGAGCTGCGTGATTCCTGTTTGCTCAGCTTCCTTGATTATTGCCTGCTGAGCTGCGTGATTCCTGCTTGCTCAGCTCCATGATTTTTGCTTGCTGAGCTGCATAATAAGTGCCTGCTCCGTCCCCAGAGAGGAGCCGGCTGAATCACGTGATTAGAGTCTGCTTATCCAGTTCATTACAGTCTTCAGCTCCAATTATTATTGCCTGCTAAGTTGCGTGATTCCTGCCTGCTCAGGTCCGTGAGTATTGCCTGCTGAGTTGCGTGATTCCTGCCAGCTCAGCTCCATGATTATTGCCTGCTGAGCTGCGCGATTCCTGACTGCTAGCTTCTTGCTTATTGGCTGCTGAGCTGCCTGATTCCTGCCTGCTCTGCTTCTTGATTATTGCCTGCTGAGCTGCGTGATTCCTGCTTGCTCAGCTCCAGGATTATTGCCTGCTGAGCTGCGTGATTCGTGCCTGCTCAGCTCCTTGATTACTGTCTGCTGAGCTGCGTGATTCCTGCCTGCTCAGCTCCAGGAGTATTGTCTGCTGGGCTGCAAGATTCGTGTGTGCTCAGTCACGGGTGTCAAGCCTGCTGAGTCACGTGTTTAGAGTCTGCTTAGCCACTTAATGGCAGTCTGCTCAGCTCCTTGATTTTTGCCAGCTGAGCTGCGAGATTCGTGCCTGCTCAGCTCCATGGTCTTTGCCTGCTGAGCTGAGTGATTCCTGCCTGCTCAGCTCCATGAGTATTGCCTGCTGAGCTGCATGATTGGTGTCTGCTGAGCTGCACCATTTGTGTCTGCTGAGCTGCACCATTGGTGTCTGCTGAGCTGCCCAAATTGTGTCTGCTCAGTCACGGGTGTAGAGCCTGCTGCGTCACGTGTTTAGAGTCTGCTTAACCACTTCATTACAGTTTGCTCAGTTCCTTGACGATTTCCTGCTCCTCTCCGTGATTAGTGCCCTCTTAGCCAAGTGATTAGTGCCTGCTCAGCTCTTTGATTATTGCCTCCTGAAGCACGTGATCAGTGCATGATAGCCACGTGATCAGCGCCTCTCAGTCACGTGATCAGCGCCCCTCAGTCACGTGATCAGCGCCTCTCAGTCACGTGATCAGTGCATGCTCAGTCACGTGATCAGTGCATGCTCAGTTACGTGATCAGTGCCTCTCAGTCACGTGATCAGTGCCTCTCAGTCACGTGATCAGTGCATGCTCAGTCACGTGATCAGTGCATGCTCAGCCACGTGATCAGGGCCTGCTCAGTCACGTGATCAGGGTCTGCTGAATCAAGGGATTAGCGCTTGCTCAGCTGCATGCTTAATCCCTGCTCAGCTGCCTGACTCGTGCCTGATCAGCTGTGTGATTAGTCCCTGCTCAAGACCGGGTTAGGAGCCGGCTGAGTGACGTGATTAGAGTCTGCTTAGCCACTTCATTACAGTCTGCTCAGCTCCATGATTATTGCCTGCTGAGCTGCGTGATTCCTGCCTGCTCAGCTTCTTGATTATTGCCTGCTGAGCTGCGTGATTCCTGTTTGCTCAGCTCCATGATTATTGCCTGCTGAGCTGCATAATAAGTGCCTGCTCAGTCCCCAGAGAGTAGCCGGCTGAATCACGTGATTAGAGTCTGCTTATCCAGTTCATTACAGCCTTCAGCTCCAATTATTATTGCCTGCTAAGTTGCGTGATTCCTGCCTGCTCAGGTCCGTGAGTATTGCCTGCTGAGCTGCGCGATTCCTGACTGCTAGCTTCTTGCTTATTGGCTGCTGAGCTGCCTGATTCCTGCCTGCTCTGCTTCTTGATTATTGCCTGCTGAGCTGCGTGATTCCTGCTTGCTCAGCTCCAGGATTATTGCCTGCTGAGCTGCGTGATTCGTGCCTGCTCAGCTTCTTGATTATTGCATGCTGAGCTGCGTGATTCCTGTTTGCTCAGCTTCCTTGATTATTGCCTGCTGAGCTGCGTGATTCCTGCTTGCTCAGCTCCATGATTTTTGCTTGCTGAGCTGCATAATAAGTGCCTGCTCAGTCCCCAGAGAGGAGCCGGCTGAATCACGTGATTAGAGTCTGCTTATCCAGTTCATTACAGCCTTCAGCTCCAATTATTATTGCCTGCTAAGTTGCGTGATTCCTGCCTGCTCAGGTCCGTGAGTATTGCCTGCTGAGTTGCGTGATTCCTGCCAGCTCAGCTCCATGATTATTGCCTGCTGAGCTGCGCGATTCCTGACTGCTAGCTTCTTGCTTATTGGCTGCTGAGCTGCCTGATTCCTGCCTGCTCTGCTTCTTGATTATTGCCTGCTGAGCTGCGTGATTCCTGCTTGCTCAGCTCCAGGATTATTGCCTGCTGAGGTGCGTGATTCGTGCCTGCTCAGCTCCTTGATTACTGTCTGCTGAGCTGCGTGATTCCTGCCTGCTCAGCTCCAGGAGTATTGTCTGCTGGGCTGCAAGATTCGTGTGTGCTCAGTCACGGGTGTCAAGCCTGCTGAGTCACGTGTTTAGAGTCTGCTTAGCCACTTAATGGCAGTCTGCTCAGCTCCTTGATCTTTGCCTGCTGAGCTGAGTGATTCCTGCCTGCTCAGCTCCATGAGTATTGCCTGCTGAGCTGCATGATTGGTGTCTGCTGAGCTGCACCATTTGTGTCTGCTGAGCTGCACCATTGGTGTCTGCTGAGCTGCCCAAATTGTGTCTGCTCAGTCACGGGTGTAGAGCCTGCTGCATCACGTGTTTAGAGTCTGCTTAACCACTTCATTACAGTTTGCTCAGCTCCTTGACGATTTCCTGCTCCTCTCCGTGATTAGTGCCCTCTTAGCCAAGTGATTAGTGCCTGCTCAGCTCTTTGATTATTGCCTCCTGAAGCACGTGATCAGTGCATGATAGCCACGTGATCAGCGCCTCTCAGTCACGTGATCAGCGCCCCTCAGTCACGTGATCAGCGCCTCTCAGTCACGTGATCAGTGCCTCTCAGTCACGTGATCAGTGCATGCTCAGTCACGTGATCAGTGCCTCTCAGTCACGTGATCAGTGCCTCTCAGTCACGTGATCAGTGCATGCTCAGTCACGTGATCAGTGCATGCTCAGCCACGTGATCAGGGCCTGCTCAGTCACGTGATCAGGGTCTGCTGAATCAAGGGATTAGCGCTTGCTCAGCTGCATGCTTAATCCCTGCTCAGCTGCCTGACTCGTGCCTGATCAGCTGTGTGATTAGTCCCTGCTCAGCTGCGTGATTAGTGCCTGCTCAAGACCGGGTTAGGAGCCGGCTGAGTGACGTGATTAGAGTCTGCTTAGCCACTTCATTACAGTCTGCTCAGCTCCATGATTATTGCCTGCTAAGCTGCGTGATTCCTGCCTGCTCAGCTTCTTGATTATTGCCTGCTGAGCTGCGTGATTCCTGCTTGCTCAGCTCCATATTTATTGCCTGCTGAGCTGCGTGATTCCTGCCTGCTCAGCTTCTTGATTATTGCATGCTGAGCTGCGTGATTCCTGTTTGCTCAGCTTCCTTGATTATTGCCTGCTGAGCTGCGTGATTCCTGCTTGCTCAGCTCCATGATTTTTGCATGCTGAGCTGCATAATAAGTGCCTGCTCCGTCCCCAGAGAGGAGCCGGCTGAATCACGTGATTAGAGTCTGCTTATCCAGTTCATTACAGCCTTCAGCTCCAATTATTATTGCCTGCTAAGTTGCGTGATTCCTGCCTGCTCAGGTCCGTGAGTATTGCCTGCTGAGTTGCGTGATTCCTGCCAGCTCAGCTCCATGATTATTGCCTGCTGAGCTGCGCGATTCCTGACTGCTAGCTTCTTGCTTATTGGCTGCTGAGCTGCCTGATTCCTGCCTGCTCTGCTTCTTGATTATTGCCTGCTGAGCTGCGTGATTCCTGCTTGCTCAGCTCCAGGATTATTGCCTGCTGAGGTGCGTGATTCGTGCCTGCTCAGCTCCTTGATTACTGTCTGCTGAGCTGCGTGATTCCTGCCTGCTCAGCTCCAGGAGTATTGTCTGCTGGGCTGCAAGATTCGTGTGTGCTCAGTCACGGGTGTCAAGCCTGCTGAGTCACGTGTTTAGAGTCTGCTTAGCCACTTAATGGCAGTCTGCTCAGCTCCTTGATCTTTGCCTGCTGAGCTGAGTGATTCCTGCCTGCTCAGCTCCATGAGTATTGCCTGCTGAGCTGCATGATTGGTGTCTGCTGAGCTGCACCATTTGTGTCTGCTGAGCTGCACCATTGGTGTCTGCTGAGCTGCCCAAATTGTGTCTGCTCAGTCACGGGTGTAGAGCCTGCTGCGTCACGTGTTTAGAGTCTGCTTAACCACTTCATTACAGTTTGCTCAGCTCCTTGACGATTTCCTGCTCCTCTCCGTGATTAGTGCCCTCTTAGCCAAGTGATTAGTGCCTGCTCAGCTCTTTGATTATTGCCTCCTGAAGCACGTGATCAGTGCATGATAGCCACGTGATCAGCGCCTCTCAGTCACGTGATCAGCGCCCCTCAGTCACGTGATCAGCGCCTCTCAGTCACGTGATCAGTGCCTCTCAGTCACGTGATCAGTGCATGCTCAGTTACGTGATCAGTGCCTCTCAGTCACGTGATCAGTGCCTCTCAGTCACGTGATCAGTGCATGCTCAGTCACGTGATCAGTGCATGCTCAGCCACGTGATCAGGGCCTGCTCAGTCACGTGATCAGGGTCTGCTGAATCAAGGGATTAGCGCTTGCTCAGCTGCATGCTTAATCCCTGCTCAGCTGCCTGACTCGTGCCTGATCAGCTGTGTGATTAGTCCCTGCTCAAGACCGGGTTAGGAGCCGGCTGAGTGACGTGATTAGAGTCTGCTTAGCCACTTCATTACAGTCTGCTCAGCTCCATGATTATTGCCTGCTGAGCTGCGTGATTCCTGCCTGCTCAGCTTCTTGATTATTGCCTGCTGAGCTGCGTGATTCCTGTTTGCTCAGCTCCATGATTATTGCCTGCTGAGCTGCATAATAAGTGCCTGCTCAGTCCCCAGAGAGGAGCCGGCTGAATCACGTGATTAGAGTCTGCTTATCCAGTTCATTACAGCCTTCAGCTCCAATTATTATTGCCTGCTGAGCTGCGCGATTCCTGACTGCTAGCTTCTTGCTTATTGGCTGCTGAGCTGCCTGATTCCTGCCTGCTCTGCTTCTTGATTATTGCCTGCTGAGCTGCGTGATTCCTGCTTGCTCAGCTCCAGGATTATTGCCTGCTGAGCTGCGTGATTCGTGCCTGCTCAGCTCCTTGATTACTGTCTGCTGGACTGCGTGATTCCTGCCTGCTCAGCTCCAGGAGTATTGTCTGCTGGGCTGCAAGATTCGTGTCTGCTCAGTCACGGGTGTCAAGCCTGCTGAGTCACGTGTTTAGAGTCTGCTTAGCCACTTAATGGCAGTCTGCTCAGCTCCTTGATCTTTGCCTGCTGAGCTGAGTGATTCCTGCCTGCTCAGCTCCATGAGTATTGCCTGCTGAGCTGTATGATTGGTGTCTGCTGAGCTGCACCATTTGTGTCTGCTGAGCTGCACCATTGGTGTCTGCTGAGCTGCCCAAATTGTGTCTGCTCAGTCACGGGTGTAGAGCCTGCTGCGTCACGTGTTTAGAGTCTGCTTAACCACTTCATTACAGTTTGCTCAGCTCCTTGACGATTTCCTGCTCCTCTCCGTGATTAGTGCCCTCTTAGCCAAGTGATTAGTGCCTGCTCAGCTCTTTGATTATTGCCTCCTGAAGCACGTGATCAGTGCATGATAGCCACGTGATCAGCGCCTCTCAGTCACGTGATCAGCGCCCCTCAGTCACGTGATCAGCGCCTCTCAGTCACGTGATCAGTGCCTCTCAGTCACGTGATCAGTGCATGCTCAGTCACGTGATCAGTGCCTCTCACTCACGTGATCAGTGCCTCTCAGTCACGTGATCAGTGCATGCTCAGTCACGTGATCAGTGCATGCTCAGCCACGTGATCAGGGCCTGCTCAGTCACGTGATCAGGGTCTGCTGAATCAAGGGATTAGCGCTTGCTCAGCTGCATGCTTAATCCCTGCTCAGCTGCCTGACTCGTGCCTGATCAGCTGTGTGATTAGTCCCTGCTCAGCTGCGTGATTAGTGCCTGCTCAAGACCGGGTTAGGAGCCGGCTGAGTGACGTGATTAGAGTCTGCTTAGCCACTTCATTACAGTCTGCTCAGCTCCATGATTATTGCCTGCTAAGCTGCGTGATTCCTGCCTGCTCAGCTTCTTGATTATTGCCTGCTGAGCTGCGTGATTCCTGCTTGCTCAGCTCCATATTTATTGCCTGCTGAGCTGCGTGATTCCTGCCTGCTCAGCTTCTTGATTATTGCATGCTGAGCTGCGTGATTCCTGTTTGCTCAGCTTCCTTGATTATTGCCTGCTGAGCTGCGTGATTCCTGCTTGCTCAGCTCCATGATTTTTGCTTGCTGAGCTGCATAATAAGTGCCTGCTCAGTCCCCAGAGAGGAGCCGGCTGAATCACGTGATTAGAGTCTGCTTATCCAGTTCATTACAGCCTTCAGCTCCAATTATTATTGCCTGCTAAGTTGCGTGATTCCTGCCTGCTCAGGTCCGTGAGTATTGCCTGCTGAGTTGCGTGATTCCTGCCAGCTCAGCTCCATGATTATTGCCTGCTGAGCTGCGCGATTCCTGACTGCTAGCTTCTTGCTTATTGGCTGCTGAGCTGCCTGATTCCTGCCTGCTCTGCTTCTTGATTATTGCCTGCTGAGCTGCGTGATTCCTGCTTGCTCAGCTCCAGGATTATTGCCTGCTGAGCTGCGTGATTCGTGCCTGCTCAGCTCCTTGATTACTGTCTGCTGAGCTGCGTGATTCCTGCCTGCTCAGCTCCAGGAGTATTGTCTGCTGGGCTGCAAGATTCGTGTGTGCTCAGTCACGGGTGTCAAGCCTGCTGAGTCACGTGTTTAGAGTCTGCTTAGCCACTTAATGGCAGTCTGCTCAGCTCCTTGATCTTTGCCTGCTGAGCTGAGTGATTCCTGCCTGCTCAGCTCCATGAGTATTGCCTGCTGAGCTGCATGATTGGTGTCTGCTGAGCTGCACCATTTGTGTCTGCTGAGCTGCACCATTGGTGTCTGCTGAGCTGCCCAAATTGTGTCTGCTCAGTCACGGGTGTAGAGCCTGCTGCATCACGTGTTTAGAGTCTGCTTAACCACTTCATTACAGTTTGCTCAGCTCCTTGACGATTTCCTGCTCCTCTCCGTGATTAGTGCCCTCTTAGCCAAGTGATTAGTGCCTGCTCAGCTCTTTGATTATTGCCTCCTGAAGCACGTGATCAGTGCATGATAGCCACGTGATCAGCGCCTCTCAGTCACGTGATCAGCGCCCCTCAGTCACGTGATCAGCGCCTCTCAGTCACGTGATCAGTGCCTCTCAGTCACGTGATCAGTGCATGCTCAGTCACGTGATCAGTGCCTCTCAGTCACGTGATCAGTGCCTCTCAGTCACGTGATCAGTGCATGCTCAGTCACGTGATCAGTGCATGCTCAGCCACGTGATCAGGGCCTGCTCAGTCACGTGATCAGGGTCTGCTGAATCAAGGGATTAGCGCTTGCTCAGCTGCATGCTTAATCCCTGCTCAGCTGCCTGACTCGTGCCTGATCAGCTGTGTGATTAGTCCCTGCTCAGCTGCGTGATTAGTGCCTGCTCAAGACCGGGTTAGGAGCCGGCTGAGTGACGTGATTAGAGTCTGCTTAGCCACTTCATTACAGTCTGCTCAGCTCCATGATTATTGCCTGCTAAGCTGCGTGATTCCTGCTTGCTCAGCTCCATATTTATTGCCTGCTGAGCTGCGTGATTCCTGCCTGCTCAGCTTCTTGATTATTGCATGCTGAGCTGCGTGATTCCTGCCTGCTCAGCTTCTTGATTATTGCCTGCTGAGCTGCGTGATTCCTGCTTGCTCAGCTCCATATTTATTGCCTGCTGAGCTGCGTGATTCCTGCCTGCTCAGCTTCTTGATTATTGCATGCTGAGCTGCGTGATTCCTGTTTGCTCAGCTTCCTTGATTATTGCCTGCTGAGCTGCGTGATTCCTGCTTGCTCAGCTCCATGATTTTTGCTTGCTGAGCTGCATAATAAGTGCCTGCTCCGTCCCCAGAGAGGAGCCGGCTGAATCACGTGATTAGAGTCTGCTTATCCAGTTCATTACAGCCTTCAGCTCCAATTATTATTGCCTGCTAAGTTGCGTGATTCCTGCCTGCTCAGGTCCGTGAGTATTGCCTGCTGAGTTGCGTGATTCCTGCCAGCTCAGCTCCATGATTATTGCCTGCTGAGCTGCGCGATTCCTGACTGCTAGCTTCTTGCTTATTGGCTGCTGAGCTGCCTGATTCCTGCCTGCTCTGCTTCTTGATTATTGCCTGCTGAGCTGCGTGATTCCTGCTTGCTCAGCTCCAGGATTATTGCCTGCTGAGGTGCGTGATTCGTGCCTGCTCAGCTCCTTGATTACTGTCTGCTGAGCTGCGTGATTCCTGCCTGCTCAGCTCCAGGAGTATTGTCTGCTGGGCTGCAAGATTCGTGTGTGCTCAGTCACGGGTGTCAAGCCTGCTGAGTCACGTGTTTAAGTCTGCTTAGCCACTTAATGGCAGTCTGCTCAGCTCCTTGATCTTTGCCTGCTGAGCTGAGTGATTCCTGCCTGCTCAGCTCCATGAGTATTGCCTGCTGAGCTGCATGATTGGTGTCTGCTGAGCTGCACCATTTGTGTCTGCTGAGCTGCACCATTGGGGTTTGCTGAGCTGCCCAAATTGTGTCTGCTCAGTCACGGGTGTAGAGCCTGCTGCGTCACGTGTTTAGAGTCTGCTTAACCACTTCATTACAGTTTGCTCAGCTCCTTGACGATTTCCTGCTCCTCTCCGTGATTAGTGCCCTCTTAGCCAAGTGATTAGTGCCTGCTCAGCTCTTTGATTATTGCCTCCTGAAGCACGTGATCAGTGCATGATAGCCACGTGATCAGCGCCTCTCAGTCACGTGATCAGCGCCCCTCAGTCACGTGATCAGCGCCTCTCAGTCACGTGATCAGTGCCTCTCAGTCACGTGATCAGTGCATGCTCAGTTACGTGATCAGTGCCTCTCAGTCACGTGATCAGTGCCTCTCAGTCACGTGATCAGTGCATGCTCAGTCACGTGATCAGTGCATGCTCAGCCACGTGATCAGGGCCTGCTCAGTCACGTGATCAGGGTCTGCTGAATCAAGGGATTAGCGCTTGCTCAGCTGCATGCTTAATCCCTGCTCAGCTGCCTGACTCGTGCCTGATCAGCTGTGTGATTAGTCCCTTCTCAAGACCGGGTTAGGAGCCGGCTGAGTGACGTGATTAGAGTCTGCTTAGCCACTTCATTACAGTCTGCTCAGCTCCATGATTATTGCCTGCTGAGCTGCGTGATTCCTGCCTGCTCAGCTTCTTGATTATTGCCTGCTGAGCTGCGTGATTCCTGTTTGCTCAGCTCCATGATTATTGCCTGCTGAGCTGCATAATAAGTGCCTGCTCAGTCCCCAGAGAGGAGCCGGCTGAATCACGTGATTAGAGTCTGCTTATCCAGTTCATTACAGCCTTCAGCTCCAGTTATTATTGCCTGCTAAGTTGCGTGATTCCTGCCTGCTCAGGTCCGTGAGTATTGCCTGCTGAGTTGCGTGATTCCTGCCAGCTCAGCTCCATGATTATTGCCTGCTGAGCTGCGCGATTCCTGACTGCTAGCTTCTTGCTTATTGGCTGCTGAGCTGCCTGATTCCTGCCTGCTCTGCTTCTTGATTATTGCCTGCTGAGCTGCGTGATTCCTGCTTGCTCAGCTCCAGGATTATTGCCTGCTGAGCTGCGTGATTCGTGCCTGCTCAGCTCCTTGATTACTGTCTGCTGAGCTGCGTGATTCCTGCCTGCTCAGCTCCAGGAGTATTGTCTGCTGGGCTGCAAGATTCGTGTCTGCTCAGTCACGGGTGTCAAGCCTGCTGAGTCACGTGTTTAGAGTCTGCTTAGCCACTTAATGGCAGTCTGCTCAGCTCCTTGATTTTTGCCAGCTGAGCTGCGAGATTCGTGCCTGCTCAGCTCCTTGATCTTTGCCTGCTGAGCTGTGTGATTGCTGCCTGCTCAGCTCCATGATTATTGCCTGCTCAGCTGCGCGATTCCTGACTGCTAGCTTCTTGCTTATTGGCTGCTGAGCTGCCTGATTCCTGCCTGCTCTGCTTCTTGATTATTGCCTGCTGAGCTGCGTGATTCCTGCTTGCTCAGCTCCAGGATTATTGCCTGCTGAGCTGCGTGATTCGTGCCTGCTCAGCTCCTTGATTACTGTCTGCTGGACTGCGTGATTCCTGCCTGCTCAGCTCCAGGAGTATTGTCTGCTGGGCTGCAAGATTCGTGTCTGCTCAGTCACGGGTGTCAAGCCTGCTGAGTCACGTGTTTAGAGTCTGCTTAGCCACTTAATGGCAGTCTGCTCAGCTCCTTGATCTTTGCCTGCTGAGCTGAGTGATTCCTGCCTGCTCAGCTCCATGAGTATTGCCTGCTGAGCTGTATGATTGGTGTCTGCTGAGCTGCACCATTTGTGTCTGCTGAGCTGCACCATTGGTGTCTGCTGAGCTGCCCAAATTGTGTCTGCTCAGTCACGGGTGTAGAGCCTGCTGCGTCACGTGTTTAGAGTCTGCTTAACCACTTCATTACAGTTTGCTCAGCTCCTTGACGATTTCCTGCTCCTCTCCGTGATTAGTGCCCTCTTAGCCAAGTGATTAGTGCCTGCTCAGCTCTTTGATTATTGCCTCCTGAAGCACGTGATCAGTGCATGATAGCCACGTGATCAGCGCCTCTCAGTCACGTGATCAGCGCCCCTCAGTCACGTGATCAGCGCCTCTCAGTCACGTGATCAGTGCCTCTCAGTCACGTGATCAGTGCATGCTCAGTCACGTGATCAGTGCCTCTCACTCACGTGATCAGTGCCTCTCAGACACGTGATCAGTGCATGCTCAGTCACGTGATCAGTGCATGCTCAGCCACGTGATCAGGGCCTGCTCAGTCACGTGATCAGGGTCTGCTGAATCAAGGGATTAGCGCTTGCTCAGCTGCATGCTTAATCCCTGCTCAGCTGCGTGACTCGTGCCTGATCAGCTGTGTGATTAGTCCCTGCTCAGCTGCGTGATTAGTGCCTGCTCAAGACCGGGTTAGGAGCCGGCTGAGTGACGTGATTAGAGTCTGCTTAGCCACTTCATTACAGTCTGCTCAGCTCCATGATTATTGCCTGCTAAGCTGCGTGATTCCTGCCTGCTCAGCTTCTTGATTATTGCCTGCTGAGCTGCGTGATTCCTGCTTGCTCAGCTCCATATTTATTGCCTGCTGAGCTGCGTGATTCCTGCCTGCTCAGCTTCTTGATTATTGCATGCTGAGCTGCGTGATTCCTGTTTGCTCAGCTTCCTTGATTATTGCCTGCTGAGCTGCGTGATTCCTGCTTGCTCAGCTCCATGATTTTTGCTTGCTGAGCTGCATAATAAGTGCCTGCTCAGTCCCCAGAGAGGAGCCGGCTGAATCACGTGATTAGAGTCTGCTTATCCAGTTCATTACAGCCTTCAGCTCCAATTATTATTGCCTGCTAAGTTGCGTGATTCCTGCCTGCTCAGGTCCGTGAGTATTGCCTGCTGAGTTGCGTGATTCCTGCCAGCTCAGCTCCATGATTATTGCCTGCTGAGCTGCGCGATTCCTGACTGCTAGCTTCTTGCTTATTGGCTGCTGAGCTGCCTGATTCCTGCCTGCTCTGCTTCTTGATTATTGCCTGCTGAGCTGCGTGATTCCTGCTTGCTCAGCTCCAGGATTATTGCCTGCTGAGCTGCGTGATTCGTGCCTGCTCAGCTCCTTGATTACTGTCTGCTGAGCTGCGTGATTCCTGCCTGCTCAGCTCCAGGAGTATTGTCTGCTGGGCTGCAAGATTCGTGTGTGCTCAGTCACGGGTGTCAAGCCTGCTGAGTCACGTGTTTAGAGTCTGCTTAGCCACTTAATGGCAGTCTGCTCAGCTCCTTGATCTTTGCCTGCTGAGCTGAGTGATTCCTGCCTGCTCAGCTCCATGAGTATTGCCTGCTGAGCTGCATGATTGGTGTCTGCTGAGCTGCACCATTTGTGTCTGCTGAGCTGCACCATTGGTGTCTGCTGAGCTGCCCAAATTGTGTCTGCTCAGTCACGGGTGTAGAGCCTGCTGCATCACGTGTTTAGAGTCTGCTTAACCACTTCATTACAGTTTGCTCAGCTCCTTGACGATTTCCTGCTCCTCTCCGTGATTAGTGCCCTCTTAGCCAAGTGATTAGTGCCTGCTCAGCTCTTTGATTATTGCCTCCTGAAGCACGTGATCAGTGCATGATAGCCACGTGATCAGCGCCTCTCAGTCACGTGATCAGCGCCCCTCAGTCACGTGATCAGCGCCTCTCAGTCACGTGATCAGTGCCTCTCAGTCACGTGATCAGTGCATGCTCAGTCACGTGATCAGTGCCTCTCAGTCACGTGATCAGTGCCTCTCAGTCACGTGATCAGTGCATGCTCAGTCACGTGATCAGTGCATGCTCAGCCACGTGATCAGGGCCTGCTCAGTCACGTGATCAGGGTCTGCTGAATCAAGGGATTAGCGCTTGCTCAGCTGCATGCTTAATCCCTGCTCAGCTGCCTGACTCGTGCCTGATCAGCTGTGTGATTAGTCCCTGCTCAGCTGCGTGATTAGTGCCTGCTCAAGACCGGGTTAGGAGCCGGCTGAGTGACGTGATTAGAGTCTGCTTAGCCACTTCATTACAGTCTGCTCAGCTCCATGATTATTGCCTGCTAAGCTGCGTGATTCCTGCCTGCTCAGCTTCTTGATTATTGCCTGCTGAGCTGCGTGATTCCTGCTTGCTCAGCTCCATATTTATTGCCTGCTGAGCTGCGTGATTCCTGCCTGCTCAGCTTCTTGATTATTGCATGCTGAGCTGCGTGATTCCTGTTTGCTCAGCTTCCTTGATTATTGCCTGCTGAGCTGCGTGATTCCTGCTTGCTCAGCTCCATGATTTTTGCTTGCTGAGCTGCATAATAAGTGCCTGCTCAGTCCCCAGAGAGGAGCCGGCTGAATCACGTGATTAGAGTCTGCTTATCCAGTTCATTACAGCCTTCAGCTCCAATTATTATTGCCTGCTAAGTTGCGTGATTCCTGCCTGCTCAGGTCCGTGAGTATTGCCTGCTGAGTTGCGTGATTCCTGCCAGCTCAGCTCCATGATTATTGCCTGCTGAGCTGCGCGATTCCTGACTGCTAGCTTCTTGCTTATTGGCTGCTGAGCTGCCTGATTCCTGCCTGCTCTGCTTCTTGATTATTGCCTGCTGAGCTGCGTGATTCCTGCTTGCTCAGCTCCAGGATTATTGCCTGCTGAGGTGCGTGATTCGTGCCTGCTCAGCTCCTTGATTACTGTCTGCTGAGCTGCGTGATTCCTGCCTGCTCAGCTCCAGGAGTATTGTCTGCTGGGCTGCAAGATTCGTGTGTGCTCAGTCACGGGTGTCAAGCCTGCTGAGTCACGTGTTTAGAGTCTGCTTAGCCACTTAATGGCAGTCTGCTCAGCTCCTTGATCTTTGCCTGCTGAGCTGAGTGATTCCTGCCTGCTCAGCTCCATGAGTATTGCCTGCTGAGCTGCATGATTGGTGTCTGCTGAGCTGCACCATTTGTGTCTGCTGAGCTGCACCATTGGTGTCTGCTGAGCTGCCCAAATTGTGTCTGCTCAGTCACGGGTGTAGAGCCTGCTGCATCACGTGTTTAGAGTCTGCTTAACCACTTCATTACAGTTTGCTCAGCTCCTTGACGATTTCCTGCTCCTCTCCGTGATTAGTGCCCTCTTAGCCAAGTGATTAGTGCCTGCTCAGCTCTTTGATTATTGCCTCCTGAAGCACGTGATCAGTGCATGATAGCCACGTGATCAGCGCCTCTCAGTCACGTGATCAGCGCCCCTCAGTCACGTGATCAGCACCTCTCAGTCACGTGATCAGTGCCTCTCAGTCACGTGATCAGTGCATGCTCAGTCACGTGATCAGTGCCTCTCAGTCACGTGATCAGTGCCTCTCAGTCACGTGATCAGTGCATGCTCAGTCACGTGATCAGTGCATGCTCAGCCACGTGATCAGGGCCTGCTCAGTCACGTGATCAGGGTCTGCTGAATCAAGGGATTAGCGCTTGCTCAGCTGCATGCTTAATCCCTGCTCAGCTGCCTGACTCGTGCCTGATCAGCTGTGTGATTAGTCCCTGCTCAAGACCGGGTTAGGAGCCGGCTGAGTGACGTGATTAGAGTCTGCTTAGCCACTTCATTACAGTCTGCTCAGCTCCATGATTATTGCCTGCTGAGCTGCGTGATTCCTGCCTGCTCAGCTTCTTGATTATTGCCTGCTGAGCTGCGTGATTCCTGTTTGCTCAGCTCCATGATTATTGCCTGCTGAGCTGCATAATAAGTGCCTGCTCAGTCCCCAGAGAGGAGCCGGCTGAATCACGTGATTAGAGTCTGCTTATCCAGTTCATTACAGCCTTCAGCTCCAATTATTATTGCCTGCTAAGTTGCGTGATTCCTGCCTGCTCAGGTCCGTGAGTATTGCCTGCTGAGCTGCGCGATTCCTGACTGCTAGCTTCTTGCTTATTGGCTGCTGAGCTGCCTGATTCCTGCCTGCTCTGCTTCTTGATTATTGCCTGCTGAGCTGCGTGATTCCTGCTTGCTCAGCTCCAGGATTATTGCCTGCTGAGCTGCGTGATTCGTGCCTGCTCAGCTCCTTGATTACTGTCTGCTGAGCTGCGTGATTCCTGCCTGCTCAGCTCCAGGAGTATCGTCTGTTGGGCTGGAAGATTCGTGTCTGCTCAGTCACGGGTGTCAAGCCTGCTGAGTCACGTGTTTAGAGTCTGCTTAGCCACTTAATGGCAGTCTGCTCAGCTCCTTGATTTTTGCCAGCTGAGCTGCGAGATTCGTGCCTGCTCAGCTCCTTGATCTTTGCCTGCTGAGCTGTGTGATTCCTGCCTGCTCAGGTCCGTGAGTATTGCCTGCTGAGCTGCGCGATTCCTGACTGCTAGCTTCTTGCTTATTGGCTGCTGAGCTGCCTGATTCCTGCCTGCTCTGCTTCTTGATTATTGCCTGCTGAGCTGCGTGATTCCTGCTTGCTCAGCTCCAGGATTATTGCCTGCTGAGCTGCGTGATTCGTGCCTGCTCAGCTCCTTGATTACTGTCTGCTGAACTGCGTGATTCCTGCCTGCTCAGCTCCAGGAGTATTGTCTGCTGGGCTGCAAGATTCGTGTCTGCTCATTCACGGGTGTCAAGCCTGCTGAGTCACGTGTTTAGAGTCTGCTTAGCCACTTAATGGCAGTCTGCTCAGCTCCTTGATCTTTGCCTGCTGAGCTGAGTGATTCCTGCCTGCTCAGCTCCATGAGTATTGCCTGCTGAGCTGCATGATTGGTGTCTGCTGAGCTGCACCATTTGTGTCTGCTGAGCTGCACCATTGGTGTCTGCTGAGCTGCCCAAATTGTGTCTGCTCAGTCACGGGTGTAGAGCCTGCTGCGTCACGTGTTTAGAGTCTGCTTAACCACTTCATTACAGTTTGCTCAGCTCCTTGACGATTTCCTGCTCCTCTCCGTGATTAGTGCCCTCTTAGCCAAGTGATTAGTGCCTGCTCAGCTCTTTGATTATTGCCTCCTGAAGCACGTGATCAGTGCATGATAGCCACGTGATCAGCGCCTCTCAGTCACGTGATCAGCGCCCCTCAGTCACGTGATCAGCGCCTCTCAGTCACGTGATCAGTGCCTCTCAGTCACGTGATCAGTGCATGCTCAGTCACGTGATCAGTGCCTCTCACTCACGTGATCAGTGCCTCTCAGTCACGTGATCAGTGCATGCTCAGTCACGTGATCAGTGCATGCTCAGCCACGTGATCAGGGCCTGCTCAGTCACGTGATCAGGGTCTGCTGAATCAAGGGATTAGCGCTTGCTCAGCTGCATGCTTAATCCCTGCTCAGCTGCGTGACTCGTGCCTGATCAGCTGTGTGATTAGTCCCTGCTCAGCTGCGTGATTAGTGCCTGCTCAAGACCGGGTTAGGAGCCGGCTGAGTGACGTGATTAGAGTCTGCTTAGCCACTTCATTACAGTCTGCTCAGCTCCATGATTATTGCCTGCTAAGCTGCGTGATTCCTGCCTGCTCAGCTTCTTGATTATTGCCTGCTGAGCTGCGTGATTCCTGCTTGCTCAGCTCCATATTTATTGCCTGCTGAGCTGCGTGATTCCTGCCTGCTCAGCTTCTTGATTATTGCATGCTGAGCTGCGTGATTCCTGTTTGCTCAGCTCGATGATTATTGCCTGCTGAGCTGCGCGATTCCTGACTGCTAGCTTCTTGCTTATTGGCTGCTGAGCTGCCTGATTCCTGCCTGCTCTGCTTCTTGATTATTGCCTGCTGAGCTGCGTGATTCCTGCTTGCTCAGCTCCAGGATTATTGCCTGCTGAGCTGCGCGATTCGTGCCTGCTCAGCTCCTTGATTACTGTCTGCTGAGCTGCGTGATTCCTGCCTGCTCAGCTCCAGGAGTATTGTCTACTGGGCTGCAAGATTCGTGTGTGCTCAGTCACGGGTGTCAAGCCTGCTGAGTCACGTGTTTAGAGTCTGCTTAGCCACTTAATGGCAGTCTGCTCAGCTCCTTGATCTTTGCCTGCTGAGCTGAGTGATTCCTGCCTGCTCAGCTCCATGAGTATTGCCTGCTGAGCTGCAAGATTGGTGTCTGCTCAGTCACGGGTGTCAAGCCTGCTGAGTCACGTGTTTAGAGTCTGCTTAGCCACTTAATGGCAGTCTGCTCAGCTCCTTGATCTTTGCCTGCTGAGCTGAGTGATTCCTGCCTGCTCAGCTCCATGAGTATTGCCTGCTGAGCTGTATGATTGGTGTCTGCTGAGCTGCACCATTTGTGTCTGCTGAGCTGCACCATTGGTGTCTGCTGAGCTGCCCAAATTGTGTCTGCTCAGTCACGGGTGTAGAGCCTGCTGCGTCACGTGTTTAGAGTCTGCTTAACCACTTCATTACAGTTTGCTCAGCTCCTTGATGATTTCCTGCTCCTCTCCGTGATTAGTGCCCTCTTAGCCAAGTGATTAGTGCCTGCTCAGCTCTTTGATTATTGCCTCCTGAAGCACGTGATCAGTGCATGATAGCCACGTGATCAGCGCCTCTCAGTCACGTGATCAGCGCCCCTCAGTCACGTGATCAGCGCCTCTCAGTCACGTGATCAGTGCCTCTCAGTCACGTGATCAGTGCATGCTCAGTCACGTGATCAGTGCCTCTCAGTCACGTGATCAGTGCCTCTCAGTCACGTGATCAGTGCATGCTCAGTCACGTGATCAGTGCATGCTCAGCCACGTGATCAGGGCCTGCTCAGTCACGTGATCAGGGTCTGCTGAATCAAGGGATTAGCGCTTGCTCAGCTGCATGCTTAATCCCTGCTCAGCTGCCTGACTCGTGCCTGATCAGCTGTGTGATTAGTCCCTGCTCAGCTGCGTGATTAGTGCCTGCTCAAGACCGGGTTAGGAGCCGGCTGACTGACGTGATTAGAGTCTGCTTAGCCACTTCATTACAGTCTGCTCAGCTCCATGATTATTGCCTGCTAAGCTGCGTGATTCCTGCCTGCTCATCTTCTTGATTATTGCCTGCTGAGCTGCGTGATTCCTGCTTGCTCAGCTCCATATTTATTGCCTGCTGAGCTGCGTGATTCCTGCCTGCTCAGCTTCTTGATTATTGCATGCTGAGCTGCGTGATTCCTGTTTGCTCAGCTCCATGATTATTGCCTGCTGAGCTGCGCGATTCCTGACTGCTAGCTTCTTGCTTATTGGCTGCTGAGCTGCCTGATTCCTGCCTGCTCTGCTTCTTGATTATTGCCTGCTGAGCTGCGTGATTCCTGCTTGCTCAGCTCCAGGATTATTGCCTGCTGAGCTGCGTGATTCGTGCCTGCTCAGCTCCTTGATTACTGTCTGCTGAGCTACGTGATTCCTGCCTGCTCAGCTCCAGGAGTATTGACTGCTGGGCTGCAAGATTCGTGTGTGCTCAGTCACGGGTGTCAAGCCTGCTGAGTCACGTGTTTAGAGTCTGCTTAGCCACTTAATGGCAGTCTGCTCAGCTCCTTGATCTTTGCCTGCTGAGCTGAGTGATTCCTGCCTGCTCAGTTCCATGAGTATTGCCTGCTGAGCTGCATGATTGGTGTCTGCTGAGCTGCACCATTTGTGTCTGCTGAGCTGCACCATTGGTGTCTGCTGAGCTGCCCAAATTGTGTCTGCTCAGTCACGGGTGTAGAGCCTGCTGCGTCACGTGTTTAGAGTCTGCTTAACCACTTCATTACAGTTTGCTCAGCTCCTTGACCATTTCCTGCTCCTCTCCGTGATTAGTGCCCTCTTAACCAAGTGATTAGTGCCTGCTCAGCTCTTTGATTATTGCCTCCTGAAGCACGTGATCAGTGCATGATAGCCACGTGATCAGCGCCCCTCAGTCACGTGATCAGCGCCTCTCAGTCACGTGATCAGTGCCTCTCAGTCACGTGATCAGTGCCTCTCAGTCACGTGATCAGTGCATGCTCAGCCACGTGATCAGGGCCTGCTCAGTCACGTGATCAGGGTCTGCTGAATCAAGGGATTAGCGCTTGCTCAGCTGCATGCTTAATCCCTGCTCAGCTGCGTGACTCGTGCCTGATCAGCTGTGTGATTAGTCCCTGCTCAGCTGCGTGATTAGTGCCTGCTCAAGACCGGGTTAGGAGCCGGCTGAGTGACGTGATTAGAGTCTGCTTAGCCACTTCATTACAGTCTGCTCAGCTCCATGATTATTGCCTGCTAAGCTGCGTGATTCCTGCCTGCTCAGCTTCTTGATTATTGCCTGCTGAGCTGCGTGATTCCTGCTTGCTCAGCTCCATATTTATTGCCTGCTGAGCTGCGTGATTCCTGCCTGCTCAGCTTCTTGATTATTGCATGCTGAGCTGCGTGATTCCTGTTTGCTCAGCTCCATGATTATTGCCTGCTGGGCTGCGTGATTCCTGCTTGCTCAGCTCCATGATTTTTGCTTGCTGAGCTGCATAATAAGTGCCTGCTCAGTCCCCAGAGAGGAGCCGGCTGAATCACGTGATTAGAGTCTGCTTATCCAGTTCATTACAGCCTTCAGCTCCAATTATTGTTGCCTGCTAAGTTGCGTGATTCCTGCCTGCTCAGGTCCGTGAGTATTGCCTGATGAGTTGCGTGATTCCTGCCAGCTCAGCTCCATGATTATTGCCTGCTGAGCTGCGCGATTCCTGACTGCTAGCTTCTTGATTATTGGCTGCTGAGCTGCCTGATTCCTGCCTGCTCAGCTCCAGGAGTATTGTCTACTGGGCTGCAAGATTCGTGTCTGCTCAGTCACGGGTGTCAAGCCTGCTGAGTCACGTGTTTAGAGTCTGCTTAGCCACTTAATGGCAGTCTGCTCAGCTCCTTGATTTTTGCCAGCTGAGCTGCGAGATTCGTGCCTGCTCAGCTCCTTGATCTTTGCCTGCTGAGCTGTGTGATTCCTGCCTGCTCAGCTCCATGAGTATTGCCTGCTGAGCTGCATGATTGGTGTCTGCTGAGCTGCATGATTGGTGTCTGCTGAGCTGCACCATTGGTGTCTGCTGAGCTGCCCAAATTGTGTCTGCTCAGTCACGGGTGTAGAGCCTGCTGCGTCACGTGTTTAGAGTCTGCTTAACCACTTCATTACAGTTTGCTCAGCTCCTTGACGATTTCCTGCTCCTCTCCGTGATTTGTGCCCTCTTAGCCAAGTGATTAGTGCCTGCTCAGCTCTTTGATTATTGCCTCCTGAAGCACGTGATCAGTGCATGATAGCCACGTGATCAGCGCCTCTCAGTCACGTAATCAGCGCCTCTCAGTCACGTGATCAGTGCATGCTCAGTCAGGTGATCAGTGCCTCTCAGTCACGTGATCAGTGCCTCTCAGTCTCGTGATCAGTGCATGCTCAGTCACATGATCAGTGCATGCTCAGCCACGTGATCAGGGCCTGCTCAGTCACGTGATCAGGGTCTGCTGAATCAAGGGATTAGCGCTTGCTCAGCTGCATGCTTAATCCCTGCTCAGCTGCCTGACTCGTGCCTGATCAGCTGTGTGATTAGTCCCTGCTCAGCTGCGTGATTAGTGCCTGCTCAAGACCGGGTTAGGAGCCTGCTGAGTGACGTGATTAGAGTCTGCTTAGCCACTTCATTACAGTCTGCTCAGCTCCATGATTATTGCCTGCTAAGCTGCGTGATTCCTGCCTGCTCAGCTTCTTGATTATTGCCTGCTAAGCTGCGTGATTCCTGCCTGCTCAGCTTCTTGATTATTGCCTGCTGAGCTGCGTGATTCCTGCTTGCTCAGCTCCATATTTATTGCCTGCTGAGCTGCGTGATTCCTGCCTGCTCAGCTTCTTGATTATTGCATGCTGAGCTGCGTGATTCCTGTTTGCTCAGCTCCATGATTATTGCTTGCTGAGCTGCGTGATTCCTGCTTGCTCAGCTCCATGATTTTTGCTTGCTGAGCTGCATAATAAGTGCCTGCTCAGTCCCCAGAGAGGAGCCGCCTGAATCACGTGATTAGAGTCTGCTTATCCAGTTCATTACAGCCTTCAGCTCCAATTATTATTGCCTGCTATGTTGCGTGATTCCTGCCTGCTCAGGTCCGTGAGTATTGCCTGCTGAGTTGCGTGATTCCTGCCAGCTCAGCTCCATGATTATTGCCTGCTGAGCTGCGCGATTTCTGACTCCTAGCTTCTTGATTATTGGCTGCTGAGCTGCGTGATTCCGGCTTGATCAGCTCCATTATTATTGCCTGATGAGCTGCGTGATTGGTGTCTGCTGAGCTGCACCATTTGTGTCTGCTGAGCTGCACAATTGGTGTCTGCTGAGCTGCCCAAATTGTGTCTGCTCAGTCACGGGTGTAGAGCCTGCTGCGTCACGTGTTTAGTGTCTGATTAACCACTTCATTACAGTTTGCTCAGCTCCTTGACGATTTCCTGCTCCTCTCCGTGATAAGTGCCCTCTTAGCCAAGTGATTAGTGCCTGCTCAGATCTTTGATTATTGCCTCCTGAAGCACGTGATCAGTGCATGATAGCCACGTGATCAGCGCCTCTCGGTCACGTGATCAGCGCCTCTCAGTCACGTGGTCAGCGCCTCTCTGTCACGTGATCAGTGCATGCTCAGTCACCGGATCATTGCCTCTCAGTCACGTGATCAGTGCCTCTCAGTCACGTGATCAGTGCCTCTCAGTCACGTGATCAGTGCATGCTCAGCCACGTGATCAGGGCCTGCTCAGTCACGTGATCAGGGTCTGCTGAATCAAAGGATTAGCGCTTGCTCAGCTGCATGCTTAATCCCTGCTCAGCTGCGTGACTCGTGCCTGATCAGCTGTGTGATTAGTCCCTGCTCAGCTGCGTGATTAGTGCCTGCTCAAGACCGGGTTAGGAGCCGGCTGAGTGACGTGATTAGAGTCTGCTTAGCCACTTCATTACAGTCTGCTCAGCTCCATGATTATTGCCTGCTAAGCTGCGTGATTCCTGCCTGCTCAGCTTCTTGATTATTGCCTGCTGAGCTGCGTGATTCCTGCTTGCTCAGCTCCATATTTATTGCCTGCTGAGCTGCGTGATTCCTGCCTGCTCAGCTTCTTGATTATTGCATGCTGAGCTGCGTGATTCCTGCCTGCTCAGCTTCTTGATTATTGCATGCTGAGCTGCGTGATTCCTGCCTGCTCAGCTTCTTGATTATTGCCTGCTGAGCTGCGTGATTCCTGCTTGCTCAGCTCCATATTTATTGCCTGCTGAGCTGCGTGATTCCTGCCTGCTCAGCTTCTTGATTATTGCATGCTGAGCTGCGTGATTCCTGTTTGCTCAGCTTCCTTGATTATTGCCTGCTGAGCTGCGTGATTCCTGCTTGCTCAGCTCCATGATTTTTGCTTGCTGAGCTGCATAATAAGTGCCTGCTCCGTCCCCAGAGAGGAGCCGGCTGAATCACGTGATTAGAGTCTGCTTATCCAGTTCATTACAGCCTTCAGCTCCAATTATTATTGCCTGCTAAGTTGCGTGATTCCTGCCTGCTCAGGTCCGTGAGTATTGCCTGCTGAGTTGCGTGATTCCTGCCAGCTCAGCTCCATGATTATTGCCTGCTGAGCTGCGCGATTCCTGACTGCTAGCTTCTTGCTTATTGGCTGCTGAGCTGCCTGATTCCTGCCTGCTCTGCTTCTTGATTATTGCCTGCTGAGCTGCGTGATTCCTGCTTGCTCAGCTCCAGGATTATTGCCTGCTGAGGTGCGTGATTCGTGCCTGCTCAGCTCCTTGATTACTGTCTGCTGAGCTGCGTGATTCCTGCCTGCTCAGCTCCAGGAGTATTGTCTGCTGGGCTGCAAGATTCGTGTGTGCTCAGTCACGGGTGTCAAGCCTGCTGAGTCACGTGTTTAGAGTCTGCTTAGCCACTTAATGGCAGTCTGCTCAGCTCCTTGATTTTTGCCAGCTGAGCTGCGAGATTCGTGCCTGCTCAGCTCCTTGATCTTTGCCTGCTGAGCTGTGTGATTCCTGCCTGCTCAGCTCCATGAGTATTGCCTGCTGAGCTGCATGATTGGTGTCTGCTGAGCTGCACCATTTGTGTCTGCTGAGCTGCACCATTGGTGTCTGCTGAGCTGCCCAAATTGTGTCTGCTCAGTCACGGGTGTAGAGCCTGCTGCGTCACGTGTTTAGAGTCTGCTTAACCACTTCATTACAGTTTGCTCAGCTCCTTGACGATTTCCTGCTCCTCTCCGTGATTAGTGCCCTCTTAGCCAAGTGATTAGTGCCTGCTCAGCTCTTTGATTATTGCCTCCTGAAGCACGTGATCAGTGCATGATAGCCACGTGATCAGCGCCTCTCAGTCACGTGATCAGCGCCCCTCAGTCACGTGATCAGCGCCTCTCAGTCACGTGATCAGTGCCTCTCAGTCACGTGATCAGTGCATGCTCAGTCACGTGATCAGTGCCTCTCAGTCACGTGATCAGTGCCTCTCAGTCACGTGATCAATGCATGCTCAGTCACGTGATCAGTGCATGCTCAGTCACGTGATCAGGGCCTGCTCAGTCACGTGATCAGGGTCTGCTGAATCAAGGGATTAGCGCTTGCTCAGCTGCATGCTTAATCCCTGCTCAGCTGCGTGACTCGTGCCTGATCAGCTGTGTGATTAGTCCCTGCTCAGCTGCGTGATTAGTGCCTGCTCAAGACCGGGTTAGGAGCCGGCTGAGTGACGTGATTAGAGTCTGCTTAGCCACTTCATTACAGTCTGCTCAGCTCCATATTTATTGCCTGCTGAGCTGCGTGATTCCTGCCTGCTCAGCTTCTTGATTATTGCATGCTGAGCTGCGTGATTCCTGTTTGCTCAGCTCCATATTTATTGCCTGCTGGGCTGCGTGATTCCTGCTTGCTCAGCTCCATGATTTTTGCTTGCTGAGCTGCATAATAAGTGCCTGCTCAGTCCCCAGAGAGGAGCCGGCTGAATCACGTGATTAGAGTCTGCTTATCCAGTTCATTACAGCCTTCAGCTCCAATTATTATTGCCTGCTAAGTTGCGTGATTCCTGCCTGCTCAGGTCCGTGAGTATTGCCTGATGAGTTGCGTGATTCCTGCCAGCTCAGCTCCATGATTATTGCCTGCTGAGCTGCGCGATTCCTGACTGCTAGCTTCTTGATTATTGGCTGCTGAGCTGCCTGATTCCTGCCTGCTCAGCTCCAGGAGTATTGTCTACTGGGCTGCAAGATTCGTGTCTGCTCAGTCACGGGTGTCAAGCCTGCTGAGTCACGTGTTTAGAGTCTGCTTAGCCACTTAATGGCAGTCTGCTCAGCTCCTTGATTTTTGCCAGCTGAGCTGCGAGATTCGTGCCTGCTCAGCTCCTTGATCTTTGCCTGCTGAGCTGTGTGATTCCTGCCTGCTCAGCTCCATGAGTATTGCCTGCTGAGCTGCATGATTGGTGTCTGCTGAGCTGCATGATTGGTGTCTGCTGAGCTGCACCATTGGTGTCTGCTGAGCTGCCCAAATTGTGTCTGCTCAGTCACGGGTGTAGAGCCTGCTGCGTCACGTGTTTAGAGTCTACTTAACCACTTCATTACAGTTTGCTCAGCTCCTTGACGATTTCCTGCTCCTCTCCGTGATTTGTGCCCTCTTAGCCAAGTGATTAGTGCCTGCTCAGCTCTTTGATTATTGCCTCCTGAAGCACGTGATCAGTGCATGATAGCCACATGATCAGCGCCTCTCAGTCACGTAATCAGCGCCTCTCAGTCACGTGATCAGTGCATGCTCAGTCACGTGATCAGTGCCTCTCAGTCACGGGATCAGTGCCTCTCAGTCTCGTGATCAGTGCATGCTCAGTCACATGATCAGTGCATGCTCAGCCACGTGATCAGGGCCTGCTCAGTCACGTGATCAGGGTCTGCTGAATCAAGGGATTAGCGCTTGCTCAGCTGCATGCTTAATCCCTGCTCAGCTGCCTGACTCGTGCCTGATCAGCTGTGTGATTAGTCCCTGCTCAGCTGCGTGATTCCTGCTTGCTCAGCTCCAGGAGTATTGTCCGCTTGGCTGCAAGATTCGTGTCTGTTCAGTCACGGGTGTCAAGCCTGCTGAGTCACGTGTTTAGAGTCTGCTTAGCCACTTAATGGCAGTCTGCTCAGCTCCTTGATTTTTGCCAGCTGAGCTTCGAGATTCGTGCCTGCTCAGCTCCTTGATCTTTGCCTGCTGAGCTGTGTGATTCCTGCCTTCTCAGCTTCATGATTATTGCCTGCTGAGCTGCATGATTGGTGTCTGCTGAGCTGCACCATTTGTGTCTGCTGAGCTGCACAATTGGTGTCTGCTGAGCTGCCTAAATTGTGTCTGCTCAGTCACGGGTGTAGAGCCTGCTGCGTCACGTGTTTAGAGTCTGCTTAACCACTTCATTACAGTTTGCTCAGCTCCTTGACGATTTCATGCTCCTCTCCGTGATTAGTGCCCTCTTAGCCAAGTGATTAGTGCCTGCTCAGCTCTTTGATTATTGCCTCCTGAAGCACGTGATCAGTGCATGATAGCCACGTGATCAGCGCCTCTCAGTCACGTGATCAGCGCCTTTTAGTCACGTGATCAGCGCCTCTCAGTCACGTGATCAGTGCCTCTCAGTCACGTGATCAGTGCATGCTCAGTCACGTGATCAGTGCCTCTCAGTCACGTGATCAGTGCCTCTCAGTCACGTGATCAGTGCATGCTCAGTCACATGATCGGTGCATGCTCAGCCACGTGATCAGGGCCTGCTCAGTCACGTGATCAGGGTCTGCTGAATCAAGGGATTCGCGCTTGCTCAGCTGCATGCTTAATCCCTGCTCAGCTGCGTGACTCGTACCTGATCAGCTGCGTGATTAGTGCCTGCTCAAGACCGGGTTAGGAGCCTGCTGAGTGTCGTGATTAGAGTCTGCTTAGCCACTTCATTACAGTCTGCTCAGCTCAATGATTATTGCCTGCTAAGCTGCGTGATTCCTGCCTGCTCAGCTCCATATTTATTGCCTGCTGAGCTGCGTGATTCCTGCCTGCTCAGCTTCTTGATTATTGCCTGCTGAGCTGCGTGATTCCTGCTTGCTCAGCTCCATATTTATTGCCTGCTGAGCTGCGTGATTCCTGCCTGCTCAGCTTCTTGATTATTGCATGCTGAGCTGCGTGATTCCTGTTTGCTCAGCTCCATGATTATTGCTTGCTGAGCTGCGTGATTCCTGCTTGCTCAGCTCCATGATTTTTGCTTGCTGAGCTGCATAATAAGTGCCTGCTCAGTCCCCAGAGAGGAGCCTGCTGAATCACGTGATTAGAGTCTGCTTATCCAGTTCATTACAGCCTTCAGCTCCAATTATTATTGCCTGCTATGTTGCGTGATTCCTGCCTGCTCAGGTCCGTGAGTATTGCCTGCTGAGTTGCGTGATTCCTGCCAGCTCAGCTCCATGATTATTGCCTGCTGAGCTGCGCGATTTCTGACTGCTAGCTTCTTGATTATTGGCTGCTGAGCTGCGTGATTCCGGCTTGCTCAGCTCCATTATTATTGCCTGATGAGCTGCGTGATTGGTGTCTGCTGAGCTGCACCATTGGTGTCTGCTGAGCTGCACAATTGGTGTCTGCTGAGCTGCCCAAATTGTGTCTGCTCAGTCACGGGTGTAGAGCCTGCTGCGTCACGTGTTTAGAGTCTGCTTAACCACTTCATTACAGTTTGCTCAGCTCCTTGACGATTTCCTGCTCCTCTCCGTGATTTGTGCCCTCTTAGCCAAGTGATTAGTGCCTGCTCAGCTCTTTGATTATTGCCTCCTGAAGCACGTGATCAGTGCATGATAGCCACGTGATCAGCGCCTCTCAGTCACGTAATCAGCGCCTCTCAGTCACGTGATCAGTGCATGCTCAGTCAGGTGATCAGTGCCTCTCAGTCACGTGATCAGTGCCTCTCAGTCTCGTGATCAGTGCATGCTCAGTCACATGATCAGTGCATGCTCAGCCACGTGATCAGGGCCTGCTCAGTCACGTGATCAGGGTCTGCTGAATCAAGGGATTAGCGCTTGCTCAGCTGCATGCTTAATCCCTGCTCAGCTGCCTGACTCGTGCCTGATCAGCTGTGTGATTAGTCCCTGCTCAGCTGCGTGATTAGTGCCTGCTCAAGACCGGGTTAGGAGCCTGCTGAGTGTCGTGATTAGAGTCTGCTTAGCCACTTCATTACAGTCTGCTCAGCTCCATGATTATTGCCTGCTAAGCTGCGTGATTCCTGCCTGCTCAGCTTCTTGATTATTGCCTGCTAAGCTGCGTGATTCCTGCCTGCTCAGCTTCTTGATTATTGCCTGCTGAGCTGCGTGATTCCTGCTTGCTCAGCTCCATATTTATTGCCTGCTGAGCTGCGTGATTCCTGCCTGCTCAGCTTCTTGATTATTGCATGCTGAGCTGCGTGATTCCTGCTTGCTCAGCTCCATGATTTTTGCTTGCTGAGCTGCATAATAAGTGCCTGCTCAGTCCCCAGAGAGGAGCCGCCTGAATCACGTGATTAGAGTCTGCTTATCCAGTTCATTACAGCCTTCAGCTCCAATTATTATTGCCTGCTATGTTGCGTGATTCCTGCCTGCTCAGGTCCGTGAGTATTGCCTGCTGAGTTGCGTGATTCCTGCCAGCTCAGCTCCATGATTATTGCCTGCTGAGCTGCGCGATTTCTGACTGCTAGCTTCTTGATTATTGGCTGCTGAGCTGCGTGATTCCGGCTTGATCAGCTCCATTATTATTGCCTGATGAGCTGCGTGATTGGTGTCTGCTGAGCTGCACCATTTGTGTCTGCTGAGCTGCACAATTGGTGTCTGCTGAGCTGCCCAAATTGTGTCTGCTCAGTCACGGGTGTAGAGCCTGCTGCGTCACGTGTTTAGTGTCTGATTAACCACTTCATTACAGTTTGCTCAGCTCCTTGACGATTTCCTGCTCCTCTCCGTGATAAGTGCCCTCTTAGCCAAGTGATTAGTGCCTGCTCAGATCTTTGATTATTGCCTCCTGAAGCACGTGATCAGTGCATGATAGCCACGTGATCAGCGCCTCTCGGTCACGTGATCAGCGCCTCTCAGTCACGTGGTCAGTGCCTCTCTGTCACGTGATCAGTGCATGCTCAGTCACCGGATCATTGCCTCTCAGTCACGTGATCAGTGCCTCTCAGTCACGTGATCAGTGCCTCTCAGTCACGTGATCAGTGCATGCTCAGCCACGTGATCAGGGCCTGCTCAGTCACGTGATCAGGGTCTGCTGAATCAAAGGATTAGCGCTTGCTCAGCTGCATGCTTAATCCCTGCTCAGCTGCGTGACTCGTGCCTGATCAGCTGTGTGATTAGTCCCTGCTCAGCTGCGTGATTAGTGCCTGCTCAAGACCGGGTTAGGAGCCGGCTGAGTGACGTGATTAGAGTCTGCTTAGCCACTTCATTACAGTCTGCTCAGCTCCATGATTATTGCCTGCTAAGCTGCGTGATTCCTGCCTGCTCAGCTTCTTGATTATTGCCTGCTGAGCTGCGTGATTCCTGCTTGCTCAGCTCCATATTTATTGCCTGCTGAGCTGCGTGATTCCTGCCTGCTCAGCTTCTTGATTATTGCATGCTGAGCTGCGTGATTCCTGTTTGCTCAGCTCCATGATTATTGCCTGCTGAGCTGCGTGATTCCTGCTTGCTCAGCTCCATGATTTTTGCTTGCTGAGCTGCATAATAAGTGCCTGCTCAGTCCCCAGAGAGGAGCCGGCTGAATCACGTGATTAGAGTCTGCTTACCCAGTTCATTACAGCCTTCAGCTCCAATTATTATTGCCTGCTAAGTTGCGTGATTCCTGCCTGCTCAGGTCCGTGAGTATTGCCTGCTGAGTTGCGTGATTCCTGCCAGCTCAGCTCCATGATTATTGCCTGCTGAGCTGCGCGATTCCTGACTGCTAGCTTCTTGCTTATTGGCTGCTGAGCTGCCTGATTCCTGCCTGCTCTGCTTCTTGATTATTGCCTGCTGAGCTGCGTGATTCCTGCTTGCTCAGCTCCAGGATTATTGCCTGCTGAGGTGCGTGATTCGTGCCTGCTCAGCTCCTTGATTACTGTCTGCTGAGCTGCGTGATTCCTGCCTGCTCAGCTCCAGGAGTATTGTCTGCTGGGCTGCAAGATTCGTGTGTGCTCAGTCACGGGTGTCAAGCCTGCTGAGTCACGTGTTTAGAGTCTGCTTAGCCACTTAATGGCAGTCTGCTCAGCTCCTTGATTTTTGCCAGCTGAGCTGCGAGATTCGTGCCTGCTCAGCTCCTTGATCTTTGCCTGCTGAGCTGTGTGATTCCTGCCTGCTCAGCTCCATGAGTATTGCCTGCTGAGCTGCATGATTGGTGTCTGCTGAGCTGCACCATTTGTGTCTGCTGAGCTGCACCATTGGTGTCTGCTGAGCTGCCCAAATTGTGTCTGCTCAGTCACGGGTGTAGAGCCTGCTGCGTCACGTGTTTAGAGTCTGCTTAACCACTTCATTACAGTTTGCTCAGCTCCTTGACGATTTCCTGCTCCTCTCCGTGATTAGTGCCCTCTTAGCCAAGTGATTAGTGCCTGCTCAGCTCTTTGATTATTGCCTCCTGAAGCACGTGATCAGTGCATGATAGCCACGTGATCAGCGCCTCTCAGTCACGTGATCAGCGCCCCTCAGTCACGTGATCAGCGCCTCTCAGTCACGTGATCAGTGCCTCTCAGTCACGTGATCAGTGCATGCTCAGTCACGTGATCAGTGCCTCTCAGTCACGTGATCAGGGCCTGCTCAGTCACGTGATCAGGGTCTGCTGAATCAAGGGATTAGCGCTTGCTCAGCTGCATGCTTAATCCCTGCTCAGCTGCGTGACTCGTGCCTGATCAGCTGTGTGATTAGTCCCTGCTCAGCTGCGTGATTAGTGCCTGCTCAAGACCGGGTTAGGAGCCGGCTGAGTGACGTGATTAGAGTCTGCTTAGCCACTTCATTACAGTCTGCTCAGCTCCACGATTATTGCCTGCTAAGCTGCGTGATTCCTGCCTGCTCAGCTTCTTGATTATTGCCTGCTGAGCTGCGTGATTCCTGCTTGCTCAGCTCCATATTTATTGCCTGCTGAGCTGCGTGATTCCTGCTTGCTCAGCTCCATGATTTTTGCTTGCTGAGCTGCATAATAAGTGCCTGCTCAGTCCCCAGAGAGGAGCCGGCTGAATCACGTGATTAGAGTCTGCTTATCCAGTTCATTACAGCCTTCAGCTCCAATTATTATTGCCTGCTAAGTTGCGTGATTCCTGCCTGCTCAGGTCCGTGAGTATTGCCTGATGAGTTGCGTGATTCCTGCCAGCTCAGCTCCATGATTATTGCCTGCTGAGCTGCGCGATTCCTGACTGCTAGCTTCTTGATTATTGGCTGCTGAGCTGCCTGATTCCTGCCTGCTCAGCTCCAGGAGTATTGTCTACTGGGCTGCAAGATTCGTGTCTGCTCAGTCACGGGTGTCAAGCCTGCTGAGTCACGTGTTTAGAGTCTGCTTAGCCACTTAATGGCAGTCTGCTCAGCTCCTTGATTTTTGCCAGCTGAGCTGCGAGATTCGTGCCTGCTCAGCTCCTTGATCTTTGCCTGCTGAGCTGTGTGATTCCTGCCTGCTCAGCTCCATGAGTATTGCCTGCTGAGCTGCATGATTGGTGTCTGCTGAGCTGCATGATTGGTGTCTGCTGAGCTGCACCATTGGTGTCTGCTGAGCTGCCCAAATTGTAAATGCTCAGTCACGGGTGTAGAGCCTGCTGCGTCACGTGTTTAGAGTCTACTTAACCACTTCATTACAGTTTGCTCAGCTCCTTGACGATTTCCTGCTCCTCTCCGTGATTTGTGCCCTCTTAGCCAAGTGATTAGTGCCTGCTCAGCTCTTTGATTATTGCCTCCTGAAGCACGTGATCAGTGCATGATAGCCACATGATCAGCGCCTCTCAGTCACGTAATCAGCGCCTCTCAGTCACGTGATCAGTGCATGCTCAGTCACGTGATCAGTGCCTCTCAGTCACGGGATCAGTGCCTCTCAGTCTCGTGATCAGTGCATGCTCAGTCACATGATCAGTGCATGCTCAGCCACGTGATCAGGGCCTGCTCAGTCACGTGATCAGGGTCTGCTGAATCAAGGGATTAGCGCTTGCTCAGCTGCATGCTTAATCCCTGCTCAGCTGCCTGACTCGTGCCTGATCAGCTGTGTGATTAGTCCCTGCTCAGCTGCGTGATTCCTGCTTGCTCAGCTCCAGGAGTATTGTCCCCTTGGCTGCAAGATTCGTGTCTGTTCAGTCACGGGTGTCAAGCCTGCTGAGTCACGTGTTTAGAGTCTGCTTAGCCACTTAATGGCAGTCTGCTCAGCTCCTTGATTTTTGCCAGCTGAGCTTCGAGATTCGTGCCTGCTCAGCTCCTTGATCTTTGCCTGCTGAGCTGTGTGATTCCTGCCTTCTCAGCTTCATGATTATTGCCTGCTGAGCTGCATGATTGGTGTCTGCTGAGCTGCACCATTTGTGTCTGCTGAGCTGCACAATTGGTGTCTGCTGAGCTGCCTAAATTGTGTCTGCTCAGTCACGGGTGTAGAGCCTGCTGCGTCACGTGTTTAGAGTCTGCTTAACCACTTCATTACAGTTTGCTCAGCTCCTTGACGATTTCCTGCTCCTCTCCGTGATTAGTGCCCTCTTAGCCAAGTGATTAGTGCCTGCTCAGCTCTTTGATTATTGCCTCCTGAAGCACGTGATCAGTGCATGATAGCCACGTGATCAGCGCCTCTCAGTCACGTGATCAGCGCCTCTCAGTCACGTGATCAGCGCCTCTCAGTCACGTGATCAGTGCCTCTCAGTCACGTGATCAGTGCATGCTCAGTCACGTGATCAGTGCCTCTCACTCACGTGATCAGTGCCTCTCAGTCACGAGATCAGTGCATGCTCAGTCACATGATCGGTGCATGCTCAGCCACGTGATCAGGGCCTGCTCAGTCACGTGATCAGGGTCTGCTGAATCAAGGGATTCGCGCTTGCTCAGCTGCATGCTTAATCCCTGCTCAGCTGCGTGACTCGTACCTGATCAGCTGCGTGATTAGTGCCTGCTCAAGACCGGGTTAGGAGCCTGCTGAGTGTCGTGATTAGAGTCTGCTTAGCCACTTCATTACAGTCTGCTCAGCTCAATGATTATTGCCTGCTAAGCTGCGTGATTCCTGCCTGCTCAGCTCCATATTTATTGCCTGCTGAGCTGCGTGATTCTGCCTGCTCAGCTTCTTGATTATTGCCTGCTGAGCTGCGTGATTCCTGCTTGCTCAGCTCCATATTTATTGCCTGCTGAGCTGCGTGATTCCTGCCTGCTCAGCTTCTTGATTATTGCATGCTGAGCTGCGTGATTCCTGTTTGCTCAGCTCCATGATTATTGCTTGCTGAGCTGCGTGATTCCTGCTTGCTCAGCTCCATGATTTTTGCTTGCTGAGCTGCATAATAAGTGCCTGCTCAGTCCCCAGAGAGGAGCCTGCTGAATCACGTGATTAGAGTCTGCTTATCCAGTTCATTACAGCCTTCAGCTCCAATTATTATTGCCTGCTATGTTGCGTGATTCCTGCCTGCTCAGGTCCGTGAGTATTGCCTGCTGAGTTGCGTGATTCCTGCCAGCTCAGCTCCATGATTATTGCCTGCTGAGCTGCGCGATTTCTGACTGCTAGCTTCTTGATTATTGGCTGCTGAGCTGCGTGATTCCGGCTTGCTCAGCTCCATTATTATTGCCTGATGAGCTGCGTGATTGGTGTCTGCTGAGCTGCACCATTGGTGTCTGCTGAGCTGCACAATTGGTGTCTGCTGAGCTGCCCAAATTGTGTCTGCTCAGTCACGGGTGTAGAGCCTGCTGCGTCACGTGTTTAGAGTCTGCTTAACCACTTCATTACAGTTTGCTCAGCTCCTTGACGATTTCCTGCTCCTCTCCGTGATTTGTGCCCTCTTAGCCAAGTGATTAGTGCCTGCTCAGCTCTTTGATTATTGCCTCCTGAAGCACGTGATCAGTGCATGATAGCCACGTGATCAGCGCCTCTCAGTCACGTAATCAGCGCCTCTCAGTCACGTGATCAGTGCATGCTCAGTCAGGTGATCAGTGCCTCTCAGTCACGTGATCAGTGCCTCTCAGTCTCGTGATCAGTGCATGCTCAGTCACATGATCAGTGCATGCTCAGCCACGTGATCAGGGCCTGCTCAGTCACGTGATCAGGGTCTGCTGAATCAAGGGATTAGCGCTTGCTCAGCTGCATGCTTAATCCCTGCTCAGCTGCCTGACTCGTGCCTGATCAGCTGTGTGATTAGTCCCTGCTCAGCTGCGTGATTAGTGCCTGCTCAAGACCGGGTTAGGAGCCTGCTGAGTGTCGTGATTAGAGTCTGCTTAGCCACTTCATTACAGTCTGCTCAGCTCCATGATTATTGCCTGCTAAGCTGCGTGATTCCTGCCTGCTCAGCTTCTTGATTATTGCCTGCTAAGCTGCGTGATTCCTGCCTGCTCAGCTTCTTGATTATTGCCTGCTGAGCTGCGTGATTCCTGCTTGCTCAGCTCCATATTTATTGCCTGCTGAGCTGCGTGATTCCTGCCTGCTCAGCTTCTTGATTATTGCATGCTGAGCTGCGTGATTCCTGCTTGCTCAGCTCCATGATTTTTGCTTGCTGAGCTGCATAATAAGTGCCTGCTCAGTCCCCAGAGAGGAGCCGCCTGAATCACGTGATTAGAGTCTGCTTATCCAGTTCATTACAGCCTTCAGCTCCAATTATTATTGCCTGCTATGTTGCGTGATTCCTGCCTGCTCAGGTCCGTGAGTATTGCCTGCTGAGTTGCGTGATTCCTGCCAGCTCAGCTCCATGATTATTGCCTGCTGAGCTGCGCGATTTCTGACTGCTAGCTTCTTGATTATTGGCTGCTGAGCTGCGTGATTCCGGCTTGATCAGCTCCATTATTATTGCCTGATGAGCTGCGTGATTGGTGTCTGCTGAGCTGCACCATTTGTGTCTGCTGAGCTGCACAATTGGTGTCTGCTGAGCTGCCCAAATTGTGTCTGCTCAGTCACGGGTGTAGAGCCTGCTGCGTCACGTGTTTAGTGTCTGATTAACCACTTCATTACAGTTTGCTCAGCTCCTTGACGATTTCCTGCTCCTCTCCGTGATAAGTGCCCTCTTAGCCAAGTGATTAGTGCCTGCTCAGATCTTTGATTATTGCCTCCTGAAGCACGTGATCAGTGCATGATAGCCACGTGATCAGCGCCTCTCGGTCACGTGATCAGCGCCTCTCAGTCACGTGGTCAGTGCCTCTCTGTCACGTGATCAGTGCATGCTCAGTCACCGGATCATTGCCTCTCAGTCACGTGATCAGTGCCTCTCAGTCACGTGATCAGTGCCTCTCAGTCACGTGATCAGTGCATGCTCAGCCACGTGATCAGGGCCTGCTCAGTCACGTGATCAGGGTCTGCTGAATCAAAGGATTAGCGCTTGCTCAGCTGCATGCTTAATCCCTGCTCAGCTGCGTGACTCGTGCCTGATCAGCTGTGTGATTAGTCCCTGCTCAGCTGCGTGATTAGTGCCTGCTCAAGACCGGGTTAGGAGCCGGCTGAGTGACGTGATTAGAGTCTGCTTAGCCACTTCATTACAGTCTGCTCAGCTCCATGATTATTGCCTGCTAAGCTGCGTGATTCCTGCCTGCTCAGCTTCTTGATTATTGCCTGCTGAGCTGCGTGATTCCTGCTTGCTCAGCTCCATATTTATTGCCTGCTGAGCTGCGTGATTCCTGCCTGCTCAGCTTCTTGATTATTGCATGCTGAGCTGCGTGATTCCTGTTTGCTCAGCTCCATGATTATTGCCTGCTGAGCTGCGTGATTCCTGCTTGCTCAGCTCCATGATTTTTGCTTGCTGAGCTGCATAATAAGTGCCTGCTCAGTCCCCAGAGAGGAGCCGGCTGAATCACGTGATTAGAGTCTGCTTACCCAGTTCATTACAGCCTTCAGCTCCAATTATTATTGCCTGCTAAGTTGCGTGATTCCTGCCTGCTCAGGTCCGTGAGTATTGCCTGCTGAGTTGCGTGATTCCTGCCAGCTCAGCTCCATGATTATTGCCTGCTGAGCTGCGCGATTCCTGACTGCTAGCTTCTTGCTTATTGGCTGCTGAGCTGCCTGATTCCTGCCTGCTCTGCTTCTTGATTATTGCCTGCTGAGCTGCGTGATTCCTGCTTGCTCAGCTCCAGGATTATTGCCTGCTGAGGTGCGTGATTCGTGCCTGCTCAGCTCCTTGATTACTGTCTGCTGAGCTGCGTGATTCCTGCCTGCTCAGCTCCAGGAGTATTGTCTGCTGGGCTGCAAGATTCGTGTGTGCTCAGTCACGGGTGTCAAGCCTGCTGAGTCACGTGTTTAGAGTCTGCTTAGCCACTTAATGGCAGTCTGCTCAGCTCCTTGATTTTTGCCAGCTGAGCTGCGAGATTCGTGCCTGCTCAGCTCCTTGATCTTTGCCTGCTGAGCTGTGTGATTCCTGCCTGCTCAGCTCCATGAGTATTGCCTGCTGAGCTGCATGATTGGTGTCTGCTGAGCTGCACCATTTGTGTCTGCTGAGCTGCACCATTGGTGTCTGCTGAGCTGCCCAAATTGTGTCTGCTCAGTCCCGGGTGTAGAGCCTGCTGCGTCACGTGTTTAGAGTCTGCTTAACCACTTCATTACAGTTGGCTCAGCTCCTTGACGATTTCCTGCTCCTCTCCGTGATTAGTGCCCTCTTAGCCAAGTGATTAGTGCCTGCTCAGCTCTTTGATTATTGCCTCCTGAAGCACGTGATCAGTGCATGATAGCCACGTGATCAGCGCCTCTCAGTCACGTGATCAGCGCCCCTCAGTCACGTGATCAGCGCCTCTCAGTCACGTGATCAGTGCCTCTCAGTCACGTGATCAGTGCATGCTCAGTCACGTGATCAGTGCCTCTCAGTCACGTGATCAGGGCCTGCTCAGTCACGTGATCAGGGTCTGCTGAATCAAGGGATTAGCGCTTGCTCAGCTGCATGCTTAATCCCTGCTCAGCTGCGTGACTCGTGCCTGATCAGCTGTGTGATTAGTCCCTGCTCAGCTGCGTGATTAGTGCCTGCTCAAGACCGGGTTAGGAGCCGGCTGAGTGACGTGATTAGAGTCTGCTTAGCCACTTCATTACAGTCTGCTCAGCTCCACGATTATTGCCTGCTAAGCTGCGTGATTCCTGCCTGCTCAGCTTCTTGATTATTGCCTGCTGAGCTGCGTGATTCCTGCTTGCTCAGCTCCATATTTATTGCCTGCTGAGCTGCGTGATTCCTGCTTGCTCAGCTCCATGATTTTTGCTTGCTGAGCTGCATAATAAGTGCCTGCTCAGTCCCCAGAGAGGAGCCGGCTGAATCACGTGATTAGAGTCTGCTTATCCAGTTCATTACAGCCTTCAGCTCCAATTATTATTGCCTGCTAAGTTGCGTGATTCCTGCCTGCTCAGGTCCGTGAGTATTGCCTGATGAGTTGCGTGATTCCTGCCAGCTCAGCTCCATGATTATTGCCTGCTGAGCTGCGCGATTCCTGACTGCTAGCTTCTTGATTATTGGCTGCTGAGCTGCCTGATTCCTGCCTGCTCAGCTCCAGGAGTATTGTCTACTGGGCTGCAAGATTCGTGTCTGCTCAGTCACGGGTGTCAAGCCTGCTGAGTCACGTGTTTAGAGTCTGCTTAGCCACTTAATGGCAGTCTGCTCAGCTCCTTGATTTTTGCCAGCTGAGCTGCGAGATTCGTGCCTGCTCAGCTCCTTGATCTTTGCCTGCTGAGCTGTGTGATTCCTGCCTGCTCAGCTCCATGAGTATTGCCTGCTGAGCTGCATGATTGGTGTCTGCTGAGCTGCATGATTGGTGTCTGCTGAGCTGCACCATTGGTGTCTGCTGAGCTGCCCAAATTGTAAATGCTCAGTCACGGGTGTAGAGCCTGCTGCGTCACGTGTTTAGAGTCTACTTAACCACTTCATTACAGTTTGCTCAGCTCCTTGACGATTTCCTGCTCCTCTCCGTGATTTGTGCCCTCTTAGCCAAGTGATTAGTGCCTGCTCAGCTCTTTGATTATTGCCTCCTGAAGCACGTGATCAGTGCATGATAGCCACATGATCAGCGCCTCTCAGTCACGTAATCAGCGCCTCTCAGTCACGTGATCAGTGCATGCTCAGTCACGTGATCAGTGCCTCTCAGTCACGGGATCAGTGCCTCTCAGTCTCGTGATCAGTGCATGCTCAGTCACATGATCAGTGCATGCTCAGCCACGTGATCAGGGCCTGCTCAGTCACGTGATCAGGGTCTGCTGAATCAAGGGATTAGCGCTTGCTCAGCTGCATGCTTAATCCCTGCTCAGCTGCCTGACTCGTGCCTGATCAGCTGTGTGATTAGTCCCTGCTCAGCTGCGTGATTCCTGCTTGCTCAGCTCCAGGAGTATTGTCCCCTTGGCTGCAAGATTCGTGTCTGTTCAGTCACGGGTGTCAAGCCTGCTGAGTCACGTGTTTAGAGTCTGCTTAGCCACTTAATGGCAGTCTGCTCAGCTCCTTGATTTTTGCCAGCTGAGCTTCGAGATTCGTGCCTGCTCAGCTCCTTGATCTTTGCCTGCTGAGCTGTGTGATTCCTGCCTTCTCAGCTTCATGATTATTGCCTGCTGAGCTGCATGATTGGTGTCTGCTGAGCTGCACCATTTGTGTCTGCTGAGCTGCACAATTGGTGTCTGCTGAGCTGCCTAAATTGTGTCTGCTCAGTCACGGGTGTAGAGCCTGCTGCGTCACGTGTTTAGAGTCTGCTTAACCACTTCATTACAGTTTGCTCAGCTCCTTGACGATTTCCTGCTCCTCTCCGTGATTAGTGCCCTCTTAGCCAAGTGATTAGTGCCTGCTCAGCTCTTTGATTATTGCCTCCTGAAGCACGTGATCAGTGCATGATAGCCACGTGATCAGCGCCTCTCAGTCACGTGATCAGCGCCTCTCAGTCACGTGATCAGCGCCTCTCAGTCACGTGATCAGTGCCTCTCAGTCACGTGATCAGTGCATGCTCAGTCACGTGATCAGTGCCTCTCAGTCACGTGATCAGTGCCTCTCAGTCACGAGATCAGTGCATGCTCAGTCACATGATCGGTGCATGCTCAGCCACGTGATCAGGGCCTGCTCAGTCACGTGATCAGGGTCTGCTGAATCAAGGGATTCGCGCTTGCTCAGCTGCATGCTTAATCCCTGCTCAGCTGCGTGACTCGTACCTGATCAGCTGCGTGATTAGTGCCTGCTCAAGACCGGGTTAGGAGCCTGCTGAGTGTCGTGATTAGAGTCTGCTTAGCCACTTCATTACAGTCTGCTCAGCTCAATGATTATTGCCTGCTAAGCTGCGTGATTCCTGCCTGCTCAGCTCCATATTTATTGCCTGCTGAGCTGCGTGATTCCTGCCTGCTCAGCTTCTTGATTATTGCCTGCTGAGCTGCGTGATTCCTGCTTGCTCAGCTCCATATTTATTGCCTGCTGAGCTGCGTGATTCCTGCCTGCTCAGCTTCTTGATTATTGCATGCTGAGCTGCGTGATTCCTGTTTGCTCAGCTCCATGATTATTGCTTGCTGAGCTGCGTGATTCCTGCTTGCTCAGCTCCATGATTTTTGCTTGCTGAGCTGCATAATAAGTGCCTGCTCAGTCCCCAGAGAGGAGCCTGCTGAATCACGTGATTAGAGTCTGCTTATCCAGTTCATTACAGCCTTCAGCTCCAATTATTATTGCCTGCTATGTTGCGTGATTCCTGCCTGCTCAGGTCCGTGAGTATTGCCTGCTGAGTTGCGTGATTCCTGCCAGCTCAGCTCCATGATTATTGCCTGCTGAGCTGCGCGATTTCTGACTGCTAGCTTCTTGATTATTGGCTGCTGAGCTGCGTGATTCCGGCTTGCTCAGCTCCATTATTATTGCCTGATGAGCTGCGTGATTGGTGTCTGCTGAGCTGCACCATTGGTGTCTGCTGAGCTGCACAATTGGTGTCTGCTGAGCTGCCCAAATTGTGTCTGCTCAGTCACGGGTGTAGAGCCTGCTGCGTCACGTGTTTAGAGTCTGCTTAACCACTTCATTACAGTTTGCTCAGCTCCTTGACGATTTCCTGCTCCTCTCCGTGATTAGTGCCCTCTTAGCCAAGTGATTAGTGCCTGCTCAGCTCTTTGATTATTGCCTCCTGAAGCACGTGATCAGTGCATGATAGCCACGTGATCAGCGCCTCTCAGTCACGTGATCAGCGCCCCTCAGTCACGTGATCAGCGCCTCTCAGTCACGTGATCAGTGCCTCTCAGTCACGTGATCAGTGCATGCTCAGTCACGTGATCAGTGCCTCTCAGTCACGTGATCAGTGCCTCTCAGTCACGTGATCAGTGCATGCTCAGTCACGTGATCAGTGCATGCTCAGTCACGTGATCAGGGCCTGCTCAGTCACGTGATCAGGGTCTGCTGAATCAAGGGATTAGCGCTTGCTCAGCTGCATGCTTAATCCCTGCTCAGCTGCGTGACTCGTGCCTGATCAGCTGTGTGATTAGTCCCTGCTCAGCTGCGTGATTAGTGCCTGCTCAAGACCGGGTTAGGAGCCGGCTGAGTGACGTGATTAGAGTCTGCTTAGCCACTTCATTACAGTCTGCTCAGCTCCACGATTATTGCCTGCTAAGCTGCGTGATTCCTGCCTGCTCAGCTTCTTGATTATTGCCTGCTGAGCTGCGTGATTCCTGCTTGCTCAGCTCCATATTTATTGCCTGCTGAGCTGCGTGATTCCTGCTTGCTCAGCTCCATGATTTTTGCTTGCTGAGCTGCATAATAAGTGCCTGCTCAGTCCCCAGAGAGGAGCCGGCTGAATCACGTGATTAGAGTCTGCTTATCCAGTTCATTACAGCCTTCAGCTCCAATTATTATTGCCTGCTAAGTTGCGTGATTCCTGCCTGCTCAGGTCCGTGAGTATTGCCTGATGAGTTGCGTGATTCCTGCCAGCTCAGCTCCATGATTATTGCCTGCTGAGCTGCGCGATTCCTGACTGCTAGCTTCTTGATTATTGGCTGCTGAGCTGCCTGATTCCTGCCTGCTCAGCTCCAGGAGTATTGTCTACTGGGCTGCAAGATTCGTGTCTGCTCAGTCACGGGTGTCAAGCCTGCTGAGTCACGTGTTTAGAGTCTGCTTAGCCACTTAATGGCAGTCTGCTCAGCTCCTTGATTTTTGCCAGCTGAGCTGCAGATTCGTGCCTGCTCAGCTCCTTGATCTTTGCCTGCTGAGCTGTGTGATTCCTGCCTGCTCAGCTCCATGAGTATTGCCTGCTGAGCTGCATGATTGGTGTCTGCTGAGCTGCATGATTGGTGTCTGCTGAGCTGCACCATTGGTGTCTGCTGAGCTGCCCAAATTGTAAATGCTCAGTCACGGGTGTAGAGCCTGCTGCGTCACGTGTTTAGAGTCTACTTAACCACTTCATTACAGTTTGCTCAGCTCCTTGACGATTTCCTGCTCCTCTCCGTGATTTGTGCCCTCTTAGCCAAGTGATTAGTGCCTGCTCAGCTCTTTGATTATTGCCTCCTGAAGCACGTGATCAGTGCATGATAGCCACATGATCAGCGCCTCTCAGTCACGTAATCAGCGCCTCTCAGTCACGTGATCAGTGCATGCTCAGTCACGTGATCAGTGCCTCTCAGTCACGGGATCAGTGCCTCTCAGTCTCGTGATCAGTGCATGCTCAGTCACATGATCAGTGCATGCTCAGCCACGTGATCAGGGCCTGCTCAGTCACGTGATCAGGGTCTGCTGAATCAAGGGATTAGCGCTTGCTCAGCTGCATGCTTAATCCCTGCTCAGCTGCCTGACTCGTGCCTGATCAGCTGTGTGATTAGTCCCTGCTCAGCTGCGTGATTCCTGCTTGCTCAGCTCCAGGAGTATTGTCCGCTTGGCTGCAAGATTCGTGTCTGTTCAGTCACGGGTGTCAAGCCTGCTGAGTCACGTGTTTAGAGTCTGCTTAGCCACTTAATGGCAGTCTGCTCAGCTCCTTGATTTTTGCCAGCTGAGCTTCGAGATTCGTGCCTGCTCAGCTCCTTGATCTTTGCCTGCTGAGCTGTGTGATTCCTGCCTTCTCAGCTTCATGATTATTGCCTGCTGAGCTGCATGATTGGTGTCTGCTGAGCTGCACCATTTGTGTCTGCTGAGCTGCACAATTGGTGTCTGCTGAGCTGCCTAAATTGTGTCTGCTCAGTCACGGGTGTAGAGCCTGCTGCGTCACGTGTTTAGAGTCTGCTTAACCACTTCATTACAGTTTGCTCAGCTCCTTGACGATTTCCTGCTCCTCTCCGTGATTAGTGCCCTCTTAGCCAAGTGATTAGTGCCTGCTCAGCTCTTTGATTATTGCCTCCTGAAGCACGTGATCAGTGCATGATAGCCACGTGATCAGCGCCTCTCAGTCACGTGATCAGCGCCTCTCAGTCACGTGATCAGCGCCTCTCAGTCACGTGATCAGTGCCTCTCAGTCACGTGATCAGTGCATGCTCAGTCACGTGATCAGTGCCTCTCAGTCACGTGATCAGTGCCTCTCAGTCACGTGATCAGTGCATGCTCAGTCACATGATCGGTGCATGCTCAGCCACGTGATCAGGGCCTGCTCAGTCACGTGATCAGGGTCTGCTGAATCAAGGGATTCGCGCTTGCTCAGCTGCATGCTTAATCCCTGCTCAGCTGCGTGACTCGTACCTGATCAGCTGCGTGATTAGTGCCTGCTCAAGACCGGGTTAGGAGCCTGCTGAGTGTCGTGATTAGAGTCTGCTTAGCCACTTCATTACAGTCTGCTCAGCTCAATGATTATTGCCTGCTAAGCTGCGTGATTCCTGCCTGCTCAGCTCCATATTTATTGCCTGCTGAGCTGCGTGATTCCTGCCTGCTCAGCTTCTTGATTATTGCCTGCTGAGCTGCGTGATTCCTGCTTGCTCAGCTCCATATTTATTGCCTGCTGAGCTGCGTGATTCCTGCCTGCTCAGCTTCTTGATTATTGCATGCTGAGCTGCGTGATTCCTGTTTGCTCAGCTCCATGATTATTGCTTGCTGAGCTGCGTGATTCCTGCTTGCTCAGCTCCATGATTTTTGCTTGCTGAGCTGCATAATAAGTGCCTGCTCAGTCCCCAGAGAGGAGCCTGCTGAATCACGTGATTAGAGTCTGCTTATCCAGTTCATTACAGCCTTCAGCTCCAATTATTATTGCCTGCTATGTTGCGTGATTCCTGCCTGCTCAGGTCCGTGAGTATTGCCTGCTGAGTTGCGTGATTCCTGCCAGCTCAGCTCCATGATTATTGCCTGCTGAGCTGCGCGATTTCTGACAGCTAGCTTCTTGATTATTGGCTGCTGAGCTGCGTGATTCCGGCTTGCTCAGCTCCATTATTATTGCCTGATGAGCTGCGTGATTGGTGTCTGCTGAGCTGCACCATTGGTGTCTGCTGAGCTGCACAATTGGTGTCTGCTGAGCTGCCCAAATTGTGTCTGCTCAGTCACGGGTGTAGAGCCTGCTGCGTCACGTGTTTAGTGTCTGATTAACCACTTCATTACAGTTTGCTCAGCTCCTTGACGATTTCCTGCTCCTCTCCGTGATTAGTGCCCTCTTAGCCAAGTGATTAGTGCCTGCTCAGCTCTTTGATTATTGCCTCCTGAAGCACGTGATCAGTGCATGATAGCCACGTGATCAGCGCCTCTCGGTCACGTGATCAGCGCCTCTCAGTCACGTGGTCAGTGCCTCTCTGTCACGTGATCAGTGCATGCTCAGTCACCGGATCATTTCCTCTCAGTCACGTGATCAGTGCCTCTCAGTCACGTGATCAGTGCCTCTCAGTCACGTGATCAGTGCATGCTCAGCCACGTGATCAGGGCCTGCTCAGTCACGTGATCAGGGTCTGCTGAATCAAAGGATTAGCGCTTGCTCAGCTGCATGCTTAATCCCTGCTCAGCTGCGTGACTCGTGCCTGATCAGCTGTGTGATTAGTCCCTGCTCAGCTGCGTATTAGTGCCTGCTCAAGACCGGGTTAGGAGCCGGCTGAGTGACGTGATTAGAGTCTGCTTAGCCACTTCATTACAGTCTGCTCAGCTCCATGATTATTGCCTGCTAAGCTGCGTGATTCCTGCCTGCTCAGCTTCTTGATTATTGCCTGCTGAGCTGCGTGATTCCTGCTTGCTCAGCTCCATATTTATTGCCTGCTGAGCTGCGTGATTCCTGCTTGCTCAGCTCCATATTTATTGCCTGCTGAGCTGTGTGATTCCTGCCTGCTCAGCTCCATGAGTATTGCCTGCTGAGCTGCATGATTGGTGTCTGCTGAGCTGCACCATTTGTGTCTGCTGAGCTGCCCAAATTGTGTCTGCTCAGTCACGGGTGTAGAGCCTGCTGCGTCACATGTTTAGAGTCTGCTTAACCACTTCATTACAGTTCGCTCAGCTCCTTGACGATTTCCTGCTCCTCTCCGTGATTAGTGCCCTCTTAGCCAAGTGATTAGTGCCTACTCAGCTCTTTGATTATTGCCTCCTGAAGCACGTGATCAGTGCATGATAGCCACATGATCAGCGCCTCTCGGTCACGTGAACAGGGCCTCTCAATCACGTGATCAGTGCCTCTCAGTCACGTGATCAGTGCATGCTCATTTACGTGATTATTGCCCCTCAGTCACGGGATCAGCGCCTCTCAGTCACGTGATCAGTGCCTCTCAGTCACGTGCTCAGTGCATGCTCAGTCACGTGATCAGTGCCTCTCAATCACGTGTTCAGTGCCTCTCAGTCACGTGATCAGTGCATGCTCAGTCACGTGATCAGTGCATGCTCAGCCACGTGATCAGGGCCTGCTCAGTCACGTGATCAGGGTCTGCAGAATCAAGGGATTAGCGCTTGCTCAGCTGCATGCTTAATCCCTGCTCAGCTGCGTGACTCGTGCCTGATCAGCTGTGTGATTAGTCCCTGCTCAGCTGCGTGATTAGTGCCTGCTCAAGACCGGGTTAAGAGCCGGCTGAGTGTCGTGATTAGAGTCTGCTTAGCCACTTCATTGCAGTCTGCTCAGCTCCATGATTATTGCCTGCTGAGCTGCGTGATTCCTGCTTGCTCAGCTCCATGATTTTTGCTTGCTGAGCTGCATAATAAGTGCCTGCTCAGTCCCCAGAGAGGAGCCGGCTGAATCACGTGATTAGAGACTGCTTATCCAGTTCATTACAGCCTTCAGCTCCAATTATTATTGCCTGCTATGTTGCGTGATTCCTGCCTGCTCAGGTCCGTGAGTATTGCCTGCTGAGTTGCGTGATTCCTGCCAGCTCAGCTCCATGATTATTGCCTGCTGAGCTGCGCGATTCCTGACTGCTAGCTTCTTGATTATTGGCTGCTGAGCTGCCTGATTCCTGCCTGCTCTACTTCTTGATTATTTGCTGCTGAGCTGCGTGATTCCTGCTTGCTCAGCTCCATTATTATTGCCTGCTGAGCTGCGTGATTCGTGCCTGCTCAGCTCCTTGATTACTATCTGCTGAGCTGCGTGATTCCTGCCTGCTCAGCTCCAGGAGTATTGTCTGCTTGGCTGCAAGATTCGTGTCTGTTCAGTCACGGGTGTCAAGCCTGCTGAGTCACGTGTTTAGAGTCTGCTTAGCCACTTAATGGCAGTCTGCTCAGCTCCTTGATTTTTGCCAGCTGAGCTTCGATATTCGTGCCTGCTCAGCTCCTTGATCTTTGCCTGCTGAGCTGTGTGATTCCTGCCTTCTCAGCTTCATGATTATTGCCTGCTGAGCTGCATGATTGGTGTCTGCTGAGCTGCACCATTTGTGTCTGCTGAGCTGCACAATTGGTGTCTGCTGAGCTGCCCAAATTGTGTCTGCTCAGTCACGGGTGTAGAGCCTGCAGCGTCACGTGTTTAGAGTCTGCTTAACCACTTCATTACAGTTTGCTCAGCTCCTTGACGATTTCCTGCTCCTCTCCGTGATTAGTGCCCTCTTAGCCAAGTGATTAGTGCCTGCTCAGCTCTTTGATTATTGCCTCCTGAAGCACGTGATCAGTGCATGATAGCCACGTGATCAGCGCCTCTCAGTCACGTGATCAGCGCCTCTCAGTCACGTGATCAGCGCCTCTCAGTCACGTGATCAGTGCATGCTCAGTCACGTGATCAGTGCCTCTCAGTCACGTGATCAGTGCCTCTCAGTCACGTGATCAGTGCATGCTCAGTCACATGATCGGTGCATGCTCAGCCACGTGATCAGGGCCTGCTCAGTCACGTGATCAGGGTCTGCTGAATCAAGGGATTCGCGCTTGCTCAGCTGCATGCTTAATCCCTGCTCAGCTGCGTGACTCGTACCTGATCAGCTGCGTGATTAGTGCCTGCTCAAGACCGGGTTAGGAGCCTGCTGAGTGTCGTGATTAGAGTCTGCTTAGCCACTTCATTACAGTCTGCTCAGCTCAATGATTATTGCCTGCTAAGCTGCGTGATTCCTGCCTGCTCAGCTCCATATGTATTGCCTGCTGAGCTGCGTGATTCCTGCCTGCTCAGCTTCTTGATTATTGCCTGCTGAGCTGCGTGATTCCTGCTTGCTCAGCTCCATATTTATTGCCTGCTGAGCTGCGTGATTCCTGCCTGCTCAGCTTCTTGATTATTGCATGCTGAGCTCCGTGATTCCTGTTTGCTCAGCTCCATGATTATTGCTTGCTGAGCTGCGTGATTCCTGCTTGCTCAGCTCCATGATTTTTGCTTGCTGAGCTGCATAATAAGTGCCTGCTCAGTCCCCAGAGAGGAGCCTGCTGAATCACGTGATTAGAGTCTGCTTATCCAGTTCATTACAGCCTTCAGCTCCAATTATTATTGCCTGCTATGTTGCGTGATTCCTGCCTGCTCAGGTCCGTGAGTGTTGCCTGCTGAGTTGCGTGATTCCTGCCAGCTCAGCTCCATGATTATTGCCTGCTGAGCTGCGCGATTTCTGACTGCTAGCTTCTTGATTATTGGCTGCTGAGCTGCGTGATTCCGGCTTGCTCAGCTCCATTATTATTGCCTGCTGAGCTGCGTGATTGGTGTCTGCTGAGCTGCACCATTGGTGTCTGCTGAGCTGCACAATTGGTGTCTCCTGAGCTGCCCAAATTGTGTCTGCTCAGTCACGGGTGTAGAGCCTGCTGCGTCACGTGTTTAGTGTCTGCTTAACCACTTCATTACAGTTTGCTCAGCTCCTTGACGATTTCCTGCTCCTCTCCGTGATTAGTGCCCTCTTAGCCAAGTGATTAGTGCCTGCTCAGCTCTTTGATTATTGCCTCCTGAAGCACGTGATCAGTGCATGATAGCCACGTGATCAGTGCCTCTCGGTCACGTGATCAGCGCCTCTCAGTCACGTGGTCAGTGCCTCTCTGTCACGTGATCAGTGCATGCTCAGTCACCGGATCATTTCCTCTCAGTCACGTGATCAGTGCCTCTCAGTCACGTGATCAGTGCCTGCTCAGTCACGTGATCAGTGCATGCTCAGCCACGTGATCAGGGCCTGCTCAGTCACGTGATCAGGGTCTGCTGAATCAAAGGATTAGCGCTTGCTCAGCTGCATGCTTAATCCCTGCTCAGCTGCGTGACTCGTGCCTGATCAGCTGTGTGATTAGTCCCTGCTCAGCTGCGTGATTAGTGCCTGCTCAAGACCGGGTTAGGAGCCGGCTGAGTGACGTGATTAGAGTCTGCTTAGCCACTTCATTACAGTCTGCTCAGCTCCATGATTATTGCCTGCTAAGCTGCGTGATTCCTGCCTGCTCAGCTTCTTGATTATTGCCTGCTGAGCTGCGTGATTCCTGCTTGCTCAGCTCCATGATTTTTGCTTGCTGAGCTGCATAATAAGTGCCTGCTCAGTCCCCAGAGAGGAGCCGGCTGAATCACGTGATTAGAGACTGCTTATCCAGTTCATTACAGCCTTCAGCTCCAATTATTATTGCCTGCTAAGTTGCGTGATTCCTGCCTGCTCAGGTCCGTGAGTATTGCCTGCTGAGCTGCGCGATTCCTGACTGCTAGCTTCTTGATTATTGGCTGCTGAGCTGCCTGATTCCTGCCTGCTCTACTTCTTGATTATTGGCTGCTGAGCTGCGTGATTCCTGCTTGCTCAGCTCCAGTATTATTGCCTGCTGAGCTGCGTGATTCGTGCCTGCTCAGCTCCTTGATTACTATCTGCTGAGCTGCGTGATTCCTGCCTGCTCAGCTCCAGGAGTATTGTCTGCTTGGCTGCAAGATTCGTGTCTGCTCAGTCACGGGTGTCAAGCCTGCTGAGTCACGTGTTTAGAGTCTGCTTAGCCACTTAATGGCAGTCTGCTCAGCTCCTTGATTTTTGCCAGCTGAGCTTCGAGATTCGTGCCTGCTCAGCTCCTTGATCTTTGCCTGCTGAGCTGTGTGATTCCTGCCTTCTCAGCTTCATGATTATTGCCTGCTGAGCTGCATGATTGGTGTCTGCTTAGCTGCACCATTTGTGTCTGCTGAGCTGCACAATTGGTGTCTGCTGAGCTGCCCAAATTGTGTCTGCTCAGTCACGGGTGTAGAGCCTGCAGCGTCACGTGTTTAGAGTCTGCTTAACCACTTCATTACAGTTCGCTCAGCTCCTTGACGATTTCCTGCTCCTCTCCGTGATTAGTGCCCTCTTAGCCAAGTGATTAGTGCCTGCTCAGCTCTTTGATTATTGCCTCCTGAAGCACGTGATCAGTGCATGATAGCCACGTGATCAGCGCCTCTCAGTCACGTGATCAGCGCCTCTCAGTCACGTGATCAGCGCCTCTCAGTCACGTGATCAGTGCATGCTCAGTCACGTGATCAGTGCCTCTCAGTCACGTGATCAGTGCCTCTCAGTCACGTGATCAGTGCATGCTCAGTCACATGATCGGTGCATGCTCAGCCACGTGATCAGGGCCTGCTCAGTCACGTGATCAGGGTCTGCTGAATCAAGGGATTCGCGCTTGCTCAGCTGCATGCTTAATCCCTGCTCAGCTGCGTGACTCGTACCTGATCAGCTGCGTGATTAGTGCCTGCTCAAGACCGGGTTAGGAGCCTGCTGAGTGTCGTGATTAGAGTCTGCTTAGCCACTTCATTACAGTCTGCTCAGCTCAATGATTATTGCCTGCTAAGCTGCGTGATTCCTGCCTGCTCAGCTCCATATGTATTGCCTGCTGAGCTGCGTGATTCCTGCCTGCTCAGCTTCTGATTATTGCCTGCTGAGCTGCGTGATTCCTGCTTGCTCAGCTCCATATTTATTGCCTGCTGAGCTGCGTGATTCCTGCCTGCTCAGCTTCTTGATTATTGCATGCTGAGCTCCGTGATTCCTGTTTGCTCAGCTCCATGATTATTGCTTGCTGAGCTGCGTGATTCCTGCTTGCTCAGCTCCATGATTTTTGCTTGCTGAGCTGCATAATAAGTGCCTGCTCAGTCCCCAGAGAGGAGCCTGCTGAATCACGTGATTAGAGTCTGCTTATCCAGTTCATTACAGCCTTCAGCTCCAATTATTATTGCCTGCTATGTTGCGTGATTCCTGCCTGCTCAGGTCCGTGAGTGTTGCCTGCTGAGTTGCGTGATTCCTGCCAGCTCAGCTCCATGATTATTGCCTGCTGAGCTGCGCGATTTCTGACTGCTAGCTTCTTGATTATTGGCTGCTGAGCTGCGTGATTCCGGCTTGCTCAGCTCCATGATTATTGCCTGATGAGCTGCGTGATTGGTGTCTGCTGAGCTGCACCATTGTTGTCTGCTGAGCTGCACAATTGGTGTCTGCTGAGCTGCCCAAATTGTGTCTGCTCAGTCACGGGTGTAGAGCCTGCTGCGTCACGTGTTTAGTGTCTGATTAACCACTTCATTACAGTTTGCTCAGCTCCTTGACGATTTCCTGCTCCTCTCCGTGATTAGTGCCCTCTTAGCCAAGTGATTAGTGCCTGCTCAGCTCTTTGATTATTGCCTCCTGAAGCACGTGATCAGTGCATGATAGCCACGTGATCAGTGCCTCTCGGTCACGTGATCAGCGCCTCTCAGTCACGTGGTCAGTGCCTCTCTGTCACGTGATCAGTGCATGCTCAGTCACCGGATCATTTCCTCTCAGTCACGTGATCAGTGCCTCTCAGTCACGTGATCAGTGCCTCTCAGTCACGTGATCAGTGCATGCTCAGCCACGTGATCAGGGCCTGCTCAGTCACGTGATCAGGGTCTGCTGAATCAAAGGATTAGCGCTTGCTCAGCTGCATGCTTAATCCCTGCTCAGCTGCGTGACTCGTGCCTGATCAGCTGTGTGATTAGTCCCTGCTCAGCTGCGTGATTAGTGCCTGCTCAAGACCGGGTTAGGAGCCGGCTGAGTGACGTGATTAGAGTCTGCTTAGCCACTTCATTACAGTCTGCTCAGCTCCATGATTATTGCCTGCTAAGCTGCGTGATTCCTGCCTGCTCAGCTTCTTGATTATTGCCTGCTGAGCTGCGTGATTCCTGCTTGCTCAGCTCCAGGTTTATTGCCTGCTGAGCTGCGTGATTCCTGCCTGCTCAGCTCCTTGATTACTGTCTGCTGAGCTGCGTGATTCCTGCCTGCTCAGCTCCAGGAGTATTGTCTGCTGGGCTGCAAGATTGGTGTGTGCTCAGTCACGGGTGTCAAGCCTGCTGAGTCACGTGTTTAGAGTCTGCTTAGCCACTTAATGGCAGTCTGCTCAGCTCCTTGATTTTTGCCAGCTGAGCTGCGAGATTCGTGCCTGCTCAGCTCCTTGATCTTTGCCTGCTGAGCTGTGTGATTCCTGCGTGCTCAGCTCCATGAGTATTGCCTGCTGAGCTGCATGATTGGTGTCTGCTGAGCTGCACCATTTGTGTCTGCTGAGCTGCCCAAATTGTGTCTGCTCAGTCACGGGTGAAGAGCCTGCTGCGTCACGTGTTTAGAGTCTGCTTAACCACTTCATTACAGTTCGCTCAGCTCCTTGACGATTTCCTGCTCCTCTCCGTGATTAGTGCCCTCTTAGCCAAGTGATTAGTGCCTGCTCAGCTCTTTGATTATTGCCTCCTGAAGCACGTGATCAGTGCATGATAGCCACGTGATCAGCGCCTCTCGGTCACGTGAACAGGGCCTCTCAATCACGTGATCAGTGCCTCTCAGTCACGTGATCAGTGCATGCTCATTCACGTGATTATTGCCCCTCAGTCACGGGATCAGCGCCTCTCAGTCACGTGATCAGTGCCTCTCAATCACGTGTTCAGTGCCTCTCAGTCACGTGATCAGTGCATGCTCAGTCACGTGATCAGTGCATGCTCAGCCACGTGATCAGGGCCTGCTCAGTCACGTGATCAGGGTCTGCAGAATCAAGGGATTAGCGCTTGCTCAGCTGCATGCTTAATCCCTGCTCAGCTGCGTGACTCGTGCCTGATCAGCTGTGTGATTAGTCCCTGCTCAGCTGCGTGATTAGTGCCTGCTCAAGACCGGGTTAAGAGCCGGCTGAGTGTCGTGATTAGAGTCTGCTTAGCCACTTCATTGCAGTCTGCTCAGCTCCATGATTATTGCCTGCTGAGCTGCGTGATTCCTGCTTGCTCAGCTCCATGATTTTTGCTTGCTGAGCTGCATAATAATTGCCTGCTCAGTCCCCAGAGAGGAGCCGGCTGAATCACGTGATTAGAGACTGCTTATCCAGTTCATTACAGCCTTCAGCTCCAATTATTATTGCCTGCTAAGTTGCGTGATTCCTGCCTGCTCAGGTCCGTGAGTATTGCCTGCTGAGTTGCGTGATTCCTGCCAGCTCAGCTCCATGATTATTGCCTGCTGAGCTGCGCGATTCCTGACTGCTAGCTTCTTGCTTATTGGCTGCTGAGCTGCCTGATTCCTGCCTGCTCTACTTCTTGATTATTGGCTGCTGAGCTGCGTGATTCCTGCTTGCTCAGCTCCAGGATTGTTGCCTGCTGAGCTGCGTGATTCGTGCCTGCTCAGCTCCTTGATTACTATCTGCTGAGCTGCGTGATTCCTGCCTGCTCAGCTCCAGGAGTATTGTCTGCTTGGCTGCAAGATTCGTGTCTGTTCAGTCACGGGTGTCAAGCCTGCTGAGTCACGTGTTTAGAGTCTGCTTAGCCACTTAATGGCAGTCTGCTCAGCTCCTTGATTTTTGCCAGCTGAGCTGCGAGATTCGTGCCTGCTCAGCTCCTTGATCTTTGCCTGCTGAGCTGTGTGATTCCTGCCTTCTCAGCTTCATGATTATTGCCTGCTGAGCTGCATGATTGGTGTCTGCTGAGCTGCACCATTTGTGTCTGCTGAGCTGCCCAAATTGTGTCTGCTCAGTCACGGGTGTACAGCCTGCTGCGTCACGTGTTTAGAGTCTGCTTAACCACTTCATTACAGTTCGCTCAGCTCCTTGACGATTTCCTGCTCCTCTCCGTGATTAGTGCCCTCTTAGCCAAGTGATTAGTGCCTGCTCAGCTCTTTGATTATTGCCTCCTGAAGCACGTGATCAGTGCATGATAGCCACGTGATCAGCGCCTCTCGGTCACGTGAACAGGGCCTCTCAATCACGTGATCAGTGCCTCTCAGTCACGTGATCAGTGCATGCTCATTCACGTGATTATTGCCCCTCAGTCACGGGATCAGCGCCTCTCAGTCACGTGATCAGTGCCTCTCAGTCACGTGCTCAGTGCATGCTCAGTCACGTGATCAGTGCATGCTCAGCCACGTGATCAGGGCCTGCTCAGTCACGTGATCAGGGTCTGCAGAATCAAGGGATTAGCGCTTGCTCAGCTGCATGCTTAATCCCTGCTCAGCTGCGTGACTCGTGCCTGATCAGCTGTGTGATTAGTCCCTGCTCAGCTGCGTGATTAGTGCCTGCTCAAGACCGGGTTAAGAGCCGGCTGAGTGTGGTGATTAGAGTCTGCTTAGCCACTTCATTGCAGTCTGCTCAGCTCCATGATTATTGCCTGCTAAGCTGCGTGATTCCTGCCTGCTCAGCTTCTTGATTATTGCATGCTGAGCTACGTGATTCCTGTTTCTCAGCTCCATGATTATTGCCTGCTGAGCTGCGTGATTCCTGCTTGCTCAGCTCCATGATTTTTGCTTGCTGAGCTGCATAATAAGTGCCTGCTCAGTCCCCAGAGAGGAGCCGGCTGAATCACGTGATTAGAGTCTGCTTATCCAGTTCATTACAGCCTTCAGCTCCAATTATTATTGCCTGCTAAGTTGCGTGATTCCTGCCTGCTCAGGTCCGTGAGTATTGCCTGCTGAGTTGCGTGATTCCTGCCAGCTCAGCTCCATGATTATTGCCTGCTGAGCTGCGCGATTCCTGACTGCTAGCTTCTTGCTTATTGGCTGCTGAGCTGCCTGATTCCTGCCTGCTCTGCTTCTTGATTATTGCCTGCTGAGCTGTGTGATTCCTGCTTGCTCAGCTCCAGGATTATTGCCTGCTGAGGTGCGTGATTCGTGCCTGCTCAGCTCCTTGATTACTGTCTGCTGAGCTGCGTGATACCTGCCTGCTCAGCTCCAGGAGTATTGTCTGCTGGGCTGCAAGATTCGTGTGTGCTCAGTCACGGGTGTCAAGCCTGCTGAGTCACGTATTTAGAGTCTGCTTAGCCACTTAATGGCAGTCTGCTCAGCTCCTTGATTTTTGCCAGCTGAGCTGCGAGATTCGTGCCTGCTCAGCTCCTAGATCTTTGCCTGCTGAGCTGTGTGATTCCTGCCTGCTCAGCTCCATGAGTATTGCCTGCTGAGCTGCATGATTGGTGTCTGCTGAGCTGCACCATTTGTGTCTGCTGAGCTGCCCAAATTGTGTCTGCTCAGTCACGGGTGTAGAGCCTGCTGCGTCACGTGTTTAGAGTCTGCTTAACCACTTCATTACAGTTCGCTCAGCTCCTTGACGATTTCCTGCTCCTCTCCGTGATTAGTGCCCTCTTAGCCAAGTGATTAGTGCCTGCTCACCTCTTTGATTATTGCCTCCTGAAGCACGTGATCAGTGCATGATAGCCACGTGATCAGCGCCTCTCCGTCACGTGATCAGCGCCTCTCAATCACGTGATCAGTGCCTCTCAGTCACGTGATCAGTGCATGCTCATTCACGTGATCATTGCCCCTCAGTCACGGATTCAGCGCCTCTCAGTCACGCGATCAGTGCCTCTCAGTCACGTGCTCAGTGAATGCTCAGTCACGTGATCAGTGCCTCTCAGTCACGTGATCACTGCCTCTCAGTCACGTGATCAGTGCATGCTCAGTCACGTGATCAGGGCCTCTCAGTCACGTGATCAGTGCCTCTCAGTCACGTGATCAGTGCCTCTCAGTCACGTGATCAGTGCATGCTCAGCCACGTGATCAGGGCCTGCTCAGTCACGTGATCAGGGTCTGCTGAATCAAGGGATTAGCGCTTCCTCAGCTGCATGCTTAATCCCTGCTCAGCTGCGTGACTCGTGCCTGATCAGCTGTGTGATTAGTCCCTGCTCAGCTGCGTGATTAGTGCCTGCTCAAGACCGGGTTAGGAGCCGTCTGAGTGACGTGATTAGAGTCTGCTTAGCCACTTCATTACAGTCTGCTCAGCTCCATGATTATTGCCTGCTAAGCTGCGTGATTCCTGCCTGCTCAGCTTCTTGATTATTGCCTGCTGAGCTGCGTGATTCCTGCTTGCTCAGCTCCATATTTATTGCCTGCTGAGCTGCGTGATTCCTGCCTGCTCAGCTTCTTGATTATTGCATGCTGAGCTGCGTGATTCCTGTTTGCTCAGCTCCATGATTATTGCCTGCTGAGCTGCGTGATTCCTGCTTGCTCAGCTCCATGATTTTGCTTGCTGAGCTGCATAATAAGTGCCTGCTCAGTCCCCAGAGAGGAGCCGGCTGAATCACGTGATTAGAGTCTGCTTATCCAGTTCATTACAGCCTTCAGCTCCAATTATTATTGCCTGCTAAGTTGCATGATTCCTGCCTGCTCAGGTCCGTGAGTATTGCCTGCTGAGTTGCGTGATTCCTGCCAGCTCAGCTCCATGATTATTGCCTGCTGAGCTGCGCGATTCCTGACTGCTAGCTTCTTGCTTATTGGCTGCTGAGCTGCCTGATTCCTGCCTGCTCTACTTCTTGATTATTGGCTGCTGAGCTGCGTGATTCCTGCTTGCTCAGCTCCAGGATTATTGCCTGCTGAGCTGCGTGATTCGTGCCTGCTCAGCTCCTTGATTACTGTCTGCTGAGCTTCGTGATTCTTGCCTGCTCAGCTCCAGGAGTATTGTCTGCTTGGCTGCAAGATTCGTGTCTGCTCAGTCACGGGTGTCAAGCCTGCTGAGTCACGTGTTTAGAGTCTGCTTAGCCACTTAATGGCAGTCTGCTCAGCTCCTTGAATTTTGCCAGCTGAGCTTCGAGATTCGTGCCTGCTCAGCTCCTTGATCTTTGCCTGCTGAGCTGTGTGATTCCTGCCTTCTCAGCTTCATGATTATTGCCTGCTGAGCTGCATGATTGGTGTCTGCTGAGCTGCACCATTTGTGTCTGCTGAGCTGCACAATTGGTGTCTGCTGAGCTGCCCAAATTGTGTCTGCTCAGTCACGGGTGTAGAGCCTGCAGCGTCACGTGTTTAGAGTCTGCTTAACCACTTCATTACAGTTTGCTCAGCTCCTTGACGATTTCCTGCTCCTCTCCGTGATTAGTGCCCTCTTAGCCAAGTGATTAGTGCCTGCTCAGCTCTTTGATTATTGCCTCCTGAAGCACGTGATCAGTGCATGATAGCCACGTGATCAGCGCCTCTCAGTCACGTGATCAGCGCCTCTCAGTCACGTGATCAGTGCCTCTCAGTCACGTGATCAGTGCATGCTCAGTCACGTGATCAGTGCCTCTCAGTCACGTGATCAGTGCCTCTCAGTCACGTGATCAGTGCATGCTCAGTCACGTGATCAGTGCATGCTCAGCCACGTGATCAGGGCCTGCTCAGTCACGT